>NW_025765503.1:0-502500 GCF_003918875.1 Haliotis rubra
AACCTCGCCGACTACCGTGATCACAGGAGCCGCCAACTACGCCAGCCGCGACCACGCCAACAAAGAAATACGCCGCCGATGCCGCACACGCTCAGAAGGGCAATGGGTACGGACGTGGCGCTGCAACAAACAATACGGTAATGGTAAATGCAGTGCCGCAACCAGCCACGTTGCCAGCGAACGGCGCTGCAAACCACGCCGCTGCTGCCAAGTTGAGCGAAGCCGCTGGAAGCAACAAATACTACGACAACGCTCACGACGCTTCCAAAGATCAGTACGACAACTTCGCCAAAAAGAACGCCGTCTACGACAGAAACAGCGTCGCTAACGCCGCTGCATCAGAAGCTGCACACAACCTCGCTGGACACGGCAACCACGGCGTCTACGGAACACGCGGATTCTCTGGCGTCGTAGGCATTGGTGGTGTCGGTAAAAGGAAACGGTTACAGGAACAACTTCACGGCAACGGTTACGACAAGGTCAGCAATATGGTCAACAATACGGTCAGCTTGGTCAGCAATATGGACAGAACGGACATGGTCTGTACGATAACGCCGCCCAGGGTCAACACGCCAACCATTATATATTCCGCTGCCGAAATGCTGCCAATGTCAGGAATGGTAAATATGGATCTCACCTGAATGATTACCAGAGAAACAATGCCGGCGCTGCCTACCACAGGAACGGCTACAACAACGCTAAAGGCAACGACTACTACAAATCCGGTGCTGCTGCTGACAAAGAACAACGCCTACAGATCAACACCGATGCTGCTGCATCCGACAGACACGGATACGACCACGCCGGTGCTGATGCTGCCAACCTTTACAATGCTCAAGCTGCTGCTGCCGCCGACAGTGCCAACTCTGCCTACGCCAGGATAACTACAGACGCAATTACAACGACGCTGCCAAGAAACATCATCTGGTCAGAAGTTCCACCACCACAACAACGCCGGCGGTAACAACTACGAACGCCTCAACTTCACAACAAGAAGGACTACAAGGATAACTTTGCCCAGAACGCTAACGCTGCCCACTCTAATGCCAATAACTACGCTCAGAGGTATTACAACGACGCCGCCAACGCAGCAGCCCACAACAACGACAAATACGCCGCCAACAACGCTGATAACGCCTACAAATACAATGACGTCGCTCAGGCCGCCAACGGCAACGCTGCTAAGAAATTGAACTACTACAGCCAGGACGCTGCTAAAGCTGCCGGCGACAGCAACAATGCCGCTGCTTCTAAATACAACGACTACAACAACGCTGCTGCTGCCCGCGCAAACGTCCTCAACAACTACGCCCACGACAACTATGGCTCAAACGCCCGTGCCCATGCTAACGCACACGGCGTTGCTACCAACCACGCCGCCGCCACTCAACACGGAACCCCCTACAACAACGGCTTTGGAGTTGGACATGGCGTTGGTGTCGGCCATGGCGTTGGTGTCGGTCATGGAGTTGGTGTCGGAAAGGGAGTCGGAGGGTTCGGAGTCGGAAATGGCGTCGTCGGCGTTGGATTCGGCCGTGGCCTTGCTGGTGGTTTCGGAAGCGCTAAGAGCGGCTACCAGTATTACTAGACACAGACATAAGCCATAGGTTTTTTGGGATCACTGGGGTTATTGATGCTTTTTTCACCATTTTATACTGTTTGATACCTTTACTTACTTCTCCACAAACATGTGTGTTGTCTATCTTTCCTTTTGTAAATATATTTTCCATGAACTTACAGACATAATTTTATTCTAAGAATTACTATCTCGAAATGACCAAATCCAACACCGTTTCTCCAACAGTTTGCCAATTAGGAGATAAACATACTGTGTTGGAAAATCAGAGGTATATTATATTATTATATAGCTCTGATTTTCCAACACGGTATGCATTTATTTTAAATATTAATAACGCGGTTATGGCAGAATGGAGATAAACGTACTGTGTTGAAAAATCAGAGGTATATAATGCTACGCGTTCGGTTTTAAATCAAATTTAGAGCTATTATAATTTCGTTATATACCTCTGATTTTCCAACACAGTATGTTTATCTCCTAATTATAGGATATTTATATGGCGCACATATCCAGGCAACTAGTGCATGCTCAAAGCGCTGGTATATAACGTGATTATATACCTCTGACTGACTTTGATTAACCAATCACAATCCAGTATTTACTGAAATCATGGTAGAATTAGAGTTTTCGACCCTTTAGACTGTGGTGTTACTTCCATCTTTCGTGTATAGTGGCTACTTTCAAAGAGTAATGCAGATCTCTCAACCATATGTTTTTCACAATTTAATTTGATACGCTTATGACCGTACTTTTATGTGTTGTCGATCTTTCCATTTGTGAACATAGATTCCATGAAACCTTACAGAATTTGTTTTTCTAATGCGAATTATAAGACCGAAGTAATCAAATCCAACACCATTTCTCCTGCAGTTTACCAATCAAGATGTTTCGCCCCTGTAGACCATGGTGTTACATTTTTTCGTCTATGTTGAGATTGACTAATTTCAAGGACTGATGTAAATCTCTCCCTCATGCGTTGTCTTACTTGTCGGAATAAAGAATTCTTGAATATGATCATGTTTTCTGTTTTATGCCAGGTTACTGAGCCTTATTAAACGGCTTATCTATAAATACATAACTGGGCAATAAGTACCCTAATCCGCACAGGTAATAACCCATGAGTTGGAAAGACAGTAGTTCCACAGTCAGTTCTCAGACAGTTCTCAGATTTATGCTCACGGCTGTATAGTTCTAATGAAAGAGTTGTACTGTGATCATAGTACAGGTTTCACAAAACCAGAAATTTTCCCATTGACATCTATACCAGCATTATATTTTTTAGAAAATTAATTATGCCACTAAGAGCTATTTATGGAATACTGTAAGGGACATTCTCGCGATCTCGCATTCTCGCGAACGCGAGATTTTGGCCAAATCTCGCGTTCTCGCGATCTCGCATTCTCGCACTTTTGGCATTTTTAGCTTGTTTCCAAAGGACGAGATCGCGAGAATGCGAGATCGCGAGAATGTCCCTTACAGTATTCCATAGCTATTACATGTTCATGTGTGCATAGTCTGGCCTTAAAGTATCAATAAAAAATGGAAACGACTTTCTGCCGAGTACAGGAATTTAAACAGTTCCGAACAAAATGTCAACCGCTAGAAAATATCTGTGGTTACATTCAGTACAAGTCGTCTTGTTAGGTTTGAGTGAGTGAGTGAATGAGTATCGTTTTACAATATTCCAGCAATACATTGTACCCTCATCATGTTAAGAAAAACACCACTAAAGATTACAAAATATAATCAGTTTTAATTATTTGGACAAATGGGGTTATACGTTTAGCACATTTTTGTGCATGTTCAAACTGTACAAGACGTTACATGACAGTGATGACGTAGGTGATAAGGACTAATCGGTATGTACGTCTAGTGCAGTATTTGTATCGATTTGCATGTTCAACTTTAACTTTACAAAAAGGTAACATCACAGTTTGGATAATGGATTTGAAAGAAGATTGGAACAGTTCTTGGAAACACACCAATCCAAAAGTCTTCCGCTTCACTGAAGTGTCAAAGGGGGTCAAAATCAGCGAAGGGTCCTAACGTTTCTTCAGGAGGTGCACCACCAACACACAAAATGATATAAAGGAATGGAAAGCCACCCTGCCCCACTAAAGTACCAACATCAGCACACAATAATCAACTCGGTACGTGGACTCAGCAGGTCACCAAGCTCCCACTGGATTAACTCACAAACTAAGCGTTTTATGACCAATTCATGTTTAAATGTTTCTATATCATGCAACACTGTAAAGTCAGCATTTAATACCTCACGGGATCTCAAAGGTCCATTGCCTAACCGTTAGGTTCCAACGTAATTCTGGTCGAGTGATTTTCAATAACTAGTTCCTCCCCTTTGCGTATTACTGGTAGGACCCTATCGACAATATAATAGAAAGCAGCAACGTTTGATCGATGTTTTATTATTTTTTTACTTTAATTATTTTAAGTTCATAACCGAAAAATCCCTTTAAGTAATTATAGCTTTGTATTCATCTGGCCTATTTATTACATCGTAAAATGTATTTCGTTACTGCTTGGAGCTTCAAGGGTGTATGTGTCAGTGAAGGTGTACAAGCATGTACTATTGAGGATCTCCTCGTAAGAAGAAATGAAGGACTTATCACACAACACAACACAAAATACACTTTAAGAATACAGATCAAAATACACTTTAAGAATACTCGGATAATGAGGATGATCGAACTTCAGGATCCGTTCCAGATCAAGGATCAGGTTCTGGGTCGAAGTCGACAATCGTTCGTTCGTCAGGATCGTCGATTCCTATTTTTCTTGTGTCCCCAGCCGTGATGTTGCTGGAATATTGCAAAAAGCGGCGTAAAACCAAAACTCAGTCAGTCAGTCAGTCAGTCAGGGTACTTGATGGATTTGTCGACTGACACGTTCCACCATACCTACATGTATCGTGTGCGAAGACACACTACAGACATCCATGTGCTGGTGCTGTATGTCTCTCTCCAGAAACCACTCAAGCGAAAGATGACAAGTCACCCTTGAAGTTCACGTGCACTTAGTAACGCTTGGCCGTTGTCATTTTTATGGGAAATACACCATCGAACCCTGACGAATGTCAATGAAATCTACATACTTTAGGTTCTAGCTAGAGGTCTCTGTTACCGGTTTAGTTTAGAGTATGTCATTTAAAATCTCTTAAATAACTATGAATAATGATGACGATAAAACTTACAATTAGGGAAGTATGTGAATCGAAAGAGTGCATTGAATGCTGAAAAATAACTAAAACGGACTTTTGGTAGAAAAAATATATAAAAGTGTTCGGTAATGTCCTTCTTTTTTCAGTATGCAATTGTGAAAAAAGATAAAATCACATTTAACATAGAAGTAGTACAGAATCTTACAAAGGAGATTCTGCATGCTTGCCAGAGTGAGGGTTTCGTGTGATTAGGAATATGATTTTTTGTCGCTGAATGCTGAGTCCTTTATAAGGTTCAACGATATCGAAAATTCAAACACGTTAGATATGCAATATTGGTAATGAATTTTCAAAATGGAAATCTGTTTGGTATACAGTGCACTCTGTCTAATTCGGACCAGCTTGGGACCGACTAAAAAGTCGAATTTTTTATTTTTGTACAGATTTTAATGAAGTTATCTATTTCACTGTAACATTGCTGAGCACTATGTCTTGAGGGTGGGACGGAGCATTGTCAATAAACAACAGGATACGCCTCTTTCTTTTCCTCATCAGTCTGTTGACTGTATTTCCTACTACCAGATTATCGAGCATGAGAACATAAAGCTTCACTCATTCCCATATTGTGTTAAAACAGTCTGACAAAACACATTGCATTCCACGTAAAAGGCAAAACAACGAAGAAAATTATGCGAACAGATCACTAAAATGAGTGATTCCGAGTCCTATGGTTAATTCTAACTCAACCACAGGTTGACAAGGGCGATGTCACATTTGTTTATAAACAATGCACCCGTCTGATCTTTCTCATTTACAGATCGGTACGTAAATGTCCCCGATAGATACACTATTATTGGCTGGCTCTAATCCTGCCGAGAATCCTATCCTCAAAATATTATTATTGTCAATTATTATTAGTTTATTCTTATAATGAGAGTTACTTTCGCCTTTGAGTACATGATCTCGCAAATAGTCCTGTACATTAAACTTAGTCAGTGGAATGATGGTGGAATAATCAACCTTTGTAATCTCTCTGACTGTACAGTAAATGAACAATGTCTCTCATTATTTAGGATTAATAAATTATGTATGTTCCAAGTGTAACCAACAAAGCTCAATTGGCGTGTAGGTAAATGATAGAATATAACCCCCGTGAAATCTCACGGAATTATTGTCCAGTTATGTATTTCTACATAAGCCGCTTTATAAGACTTAGTGACCTGACATAAAACAGAAAATTAGATCATGTTCAAGAATTATTTATTCAGACAAGCAGGACAACACATGACTGAGAGATCTGCATCACTCTCAATGAGAGATGTATCTCAACATAGACGAAAGATGTGATATCGCAGTATAAAGGTTCGAAAAATCTAATTGGCAAACTGCTGGAGAAACGGTGTTAGATTTAGTCACCTCGAGATAGTAATTCTAAGAACAAAATTATGTCTGTAAGTTCATGGAAAATATATTTACAAAAGGAAAGATGGACACCACAATTTTTTCTGAAGAAGTACGTAAAGGTATCAAACAGTATAAAATTGTAGACAAAAACATCATTAAACCCCGTGATCCCAATAAACCTATGGCTTATGTCTGTGTCTAGTAATACTGGTAGCCGCTCTTAGCGCCTCCGAAACCTCCAGCAAGGCCACGGCCGAATCCAACGCCGGCGACGCCATTTCCTACTCCGAACCCTCCGACTCCCTTCCGACACCAACTCCATGACCGATACCAACGCCATGTCCAACACCAACTCCATGACCGATACCAACTCCTTGTCCGACACCAACTCCATTACCGATACCAACTCCTTGACCAACACGAAAGCCGTTGTTGTAGGGGTTCCGTGTTGAGTGGTGGCGGCGTGGTTGGTAGCAGCGCCATGACCGTTAGAATGGGCACGGGCATTGGAGCCATAGTTGTCGTGGGCGTAGTTGTTGAGGACGTTGGCACGGGCACCAGCAGCTTTGTTGTAGTCGTTGTATTTAGAAGCAGCGGCATTGTTGCTGTCTCCGGCAGCTTTAGCAGCGTCCTGGCTGTAGTAGTTCAATTTCTTAGCAGCGTTGCCGTTGGCGGCCTGAGCGACGTCATTGTATTTGTAGGCGTTATCAGCGTTGTTGGCGGCGTATTTGTCGTTGTTGTGGGCTGCTGCGTTGGCGGCATCGTTGTAATACCTCTGAGCGTAGTTGTTGGCATTAGAGTTGGCAGCGTTAGCGTTCTGGGCAAAGTTATCCTTGTAGTCCTTCCTGTTGTAGTTGAGGCGTTCGTAGTTGTTACCGCCGGCGTTGTTCCGGTGGTGGAACTTCTTGACCAGATGATGTTTCTTGGCAGCGTCGTTGTAATTGCGTCTGTAGTTGTCCTTGGCGTAGGCAGAGTTGGCACTGTCGGCGGCAGCAGCTTCGAGTATTGTAAAGGTTGGCAGCATCAGCACCGGCGTGGTCGTATCCGTGTCTGTCGGATGCAGCAGCATCGGTGTTGGATCTGTAGGCGTTGTTCTTGTCAGCAGCAGCACCGGATTTGTAGTAGTCGTTGCCTTGAGCGTTGTTGTAGCCGTTCCTGTGGTAGGCAGCGCCGGCATTATTTTTCTGGTAGTCATTCAGGTGAGATCCATATTTACCATTCCTGACATTGGCAGCATTGGCAGCGGAATCATAATGGTTGGCGTGTTGACCATGGGCGGCGTTGTCATTACAGACCATGTCCGTTCTGTCCGTATTGTTGACCATGCTGACCGTATTGTTGACCATATTGTTGACCTTTGCCGTAACCGTTGCCGTAGTTGTTCCCGTAACCGTTTCCTTTTCCGACACCTCCAATGCCTACGACACCTGAGAATCCGCGTGTTCCATAGGCGCCGTGGTTGCCGTGGCCAGCGAGGTTGTGTGCAGCTTGTGCAGCGGCGTTAGCGACGCTGTTTCTGTCGTAGACGGCGTTCTTTTGCAGAAGTTGTCGTACTGGTCTTTGGAAGCGTCGTGAGCGTTGTCGTAGTATTTGTTGCTTCAGCAGCTTCGCTCAACTTGGCAGCAGCGGCGTGGTTTGCAGCACCGTTGTTGGCAGCGTGGCTGGTTGCGGCACCGTATTTACCGTTTCCGTATTGCTTTGCTGCAGCGACACGTCCGTACCCATTGCCCTTCTGAGCGTGTGCGGCATCGGCGGCGTATTTCTTGTTCGCGTGGTCGCGGCTGGCGTAGTTGGCGGCTCCACTGTGATCACGGTAGTCGGCGAGGTTGTGAGCACTGCTTGTATCAAGGATTTCATAGTCGCCACCCTCGTTTGAGTTCTTGTTGTTGTATTTCTTGTCGAAGCCATTACTTGACGTCGGTGTTGAAAACGTCCCCTTGTTGTAATATTTGTTGTTGGCGTGGTTGTTGTAAGCAGCAGCTCTTGCGGCGTTGTCTTTCCTGTCGTAGTGGTTGGCGGCGGCGGCGTGGTAGCCGGCTTTGTTGGCGTGTCCGGCGTCACCGTAAGCGTTATTGGCGTGTGCGGCGGCCTTGTTTCCGTAGTAGTTGGAGGCAGCGTCTCCCTTGGCGCCGGCTTGATCAGCTGCTTTGTAGTAGTTGTTGCCGTGGCTGGCGTAGTTGTTGGCGGCTTTGTTGTAGTTGTTGGCGGCGTTGTCGTAAGTGTTGTATTTCTGGCCAGTTTTGTGGTTAGCGTATTGTCCTTTCCGTAGTTGTTGACACCGGCTGACAGGGTGGCCGTTGTTGGCGAAGCGGCGCCATAGTTGTCGAGGTAGTCGCGTGGCAGCAACCACACAGATGGCGATGACGGCAATGGAGAAACACTGAAAACAGTAAAGCATCAGAATATACGCTCTTGTTTTAACTTTGAATATCTGTTTGAGTGGCGTCTTAACAGCTGAAAGTATATAACTACGTTTTTGATATTCAGGTATTATGTCATCAGTTTCGACATAACTAGCGCATATAAAACAATCAGATATTAAAACAATCCTTTAAAAAGTTACTTCTGTTATATTTAAAGTGAGTGAGTGAGTTTAGTTTACGCCGCTATTTAGCAACATTCCAGCAAAATTACGTCGGGGGACACCAGAAATGGGCTTTACATATTGTACCCAAGTGGGGTATCGAACCCGGGTCTTCGGCGTGACGAGCGAACGCTTTAACCACTTGGCTACCCCACCACCCCACCACAGCACCAAGTTTGGGATGGCTACTATTCAAAAGGGAGTTTAATGTTTTATAGTTAAGTTTACATGAAAAATACGAATGTTGTTAAGCCTTACACACACACACACTTTCTGTCACACACAAACGTATAAGGTTTCCTTTAAAGGTTTGCAACGAAACGCAGAAACTTGACACAACTTCTCTGGCAACGCATTTCCTGAAGCAAGCGATATCACAGCAGTTCCGTGTGTATCTGAAAACGGTTACAACTGAGTCCTAACACCCTAGAAGCCGGCATACTGAGCGGCATACTATTGAAATAGGAAGCAACTGCAACTCACCTTCATCTTGGCTCCCACAGGTGTTTCTGTCTGGAGATGAGATCCGAGTGTGGAGACTCACCGGCAGTGTCCGTCTTTTAAAGCACAAACCAAATACCGTTATCTCGTATAATTTTTTTACGAGCTACTAACTTACGGTTACCGAGCGATACGCTGTACTGGACATTCGAGAATATTCTCTTTAAATATATAATTATTCAACAGCAACAAAAGAAATCATAGGTTGGTCAAAATAAGGAGGGTCAATAGGCCCAGCCCATGAGGTCATTTCACTATTTATGAGAGATGGTCTCTATCGATTACCTGGAGCTCCAAGATGAATCCGATACGAAATGTGCGTAAATTGTATTCAATTATTTGATTTAATGCAACCATAAACCCACAAGTAATCCGCGCCCTTTAGAATCGAGAAATGAGACTGAAATAAACCTGGACTGTTTAAATCTCTGGGCACGGGAAGTCTCGCCCATGTAGATCGAGGTAAATTGTATTAAAGCATAAATTGGAGATAATTATTAAAACTTGACAAAGTACAAACAAACACCAAAACGATGAAGTAAAATGCATCTTACTCGTCAGTTTATTTTATTCCCCAACACTGTTTAGCTTGTTTTATTTTCTTTGTTTTAAAATATTTCTTCACTCCTTTTTTAATTTGACATACATGTATAGTATCGAATGTGAATGTTGGTTTACAGAAGAAGAAGAGAAGAAATATAGTTTATTGTTGTGTCACATGCTGAATTACAATAAAAGACATTTAGTGGAATTAGGGTTTTAAAAACAGCATCCGGCCATATGGCCTACAAGACACAAATATCACACTTAAATAAAATCATTGATAATAAAGTCACACCAACACATACACACACTCAAGCCCTAACATACACACATTCCCGTTCATAAAATATATAAATATCAAACATGGTGGAAAAGGAATGCTGACATAACTGATAATAATAGAGTAAACTATTCTACCGAGGTATTTTGGCGCCTAAACCTAGTATGGAGGAGTGCAGCGAGGGGCTTTATAAACTGATTATTAGTAAGTTATACCATTTTGTCTACTGCTGACGTAGATGGGAATAAAGGACGGACACTGGTTATTTCTTTCCAAAGACTGTATCTGATATTACAGTTACCAGAAAATGTAATTCGTCCTCAACAGCATTTCCACGGGGAGTCTCGCCCATGTAGATCGAGGTAAATTGTATTAAAGCATAAATTGGACATAATTATTAAAACTTGACAAAGTACAAACAAACAGCAAAACGATGAAGTAAAATGCATCTTACTCGTCAGTTTATTTTATTCCCCAACACTGTTTAGCTTGTTGTATTTTCTTTGTTTTAAAATATTCCTTCACTCCGTTTTTAATTTGACATACATGTATAGTACCGAATGTGAATGTTGGTTTACAGAAGAAGAAGAAGAAGAAGAGAAGAAATATAGTTTATTGTTGTGTCACATGCTGAATTACAATAAAAGACATTTAGTGGAATTAGGGTCTTAAAAACAGCATCCGGCCATATGGCCCATGAGACACAAATATCACACTTAAATAAAAACATTGGTAATAAAGACACACCAACACATACACACAGGCAAGCCCAAACATACACACAAATGAACGCATACGCACGCACGCACGCACGCACGCACACACACACACACATTCCTGTTCTTAAACTCAAAAGCATAAAATATAAAAATAGCAAACGTGGTGCTAAATGAATGCTGACATAATAAATAGTATCCTACCGAGATATTTCGGCGCCTAAACCTAGTATGGAGGAGTGCAGCAAAGGGGTTTATAAACTGATTAGTAGTAAGTAATACCATTGTGTCTACTGCTGACATAGATGGGAATAAAGGACGGACACTGGTTATTTCTTTCCAAAGATTATATATGAGATTACAGTTACCAGAAAATGTAATTCGTCCTCAACAGCATTTCTACTATAGCGAGTACAATCTCTTTAATGAAGAGGAGACTTCGGACGAGAATATCTACGCAATTCTTCCACTGGGATCCAGTCATTTTCCCATCCGGTAATTTCCCCACCAGGTCAATTTCCCACCTACTATTTCCCCACCCGGACAATACCCCACCCGGACAATACCCCACCCGGACAATACCCCACCCACATATATCTGGCCGGTATTTCCCCACCTTCCTATATATGTTGTTGTCTTCCTCTAATAGCTACTACCACGTACTGTGACAGCCGTGTTGCTGTATTACTTGTGAACACATAAACCTCAACCCGTTTTGGGAAGTTAAACATTCTTCTTTATTCGCAGTGAGTGTTACATGGCGCCAAACTCACAAAATCACAACAAAACTGGAGTTTTCTCCCTTTTCATCATAAAAAACGGACAAGTAACATACTTAACCGAGCAAAACCCGTGTATTCTAGTAAGAAATACACATGACGGGTTGACATATCCGTCACAGTACTACAACGGAATCTACTCAAGACACTACGTTGTGATCTAGGTAGAATTATTTCAACACAATGTTCAACCAGTAAAAAATCTTTAAAAAGACGATATGTAAATAGTATATGTCCCTTTTTCATGCCAAAGCCCAAACCAATCAAAACCAGCTGACGCCATAAGATGTTCCTTAGCAACAACAAACTCAATATGTACCTAAATACTTCAGTTATAGGTAAATGAAAACTTAACTAATAATATATTACCTCCAACATACCAGTGTGCCGACCATCTACTAATAATACTAGACATTTACAGACATAACGTTGTCGATTGAATGTTGGTTTGGAGTGAGTGAGTGAGTGAGTGAGTTGGTTTACATAGCCGCTAGCAGCAATATTCCAGCAATACCATGGCATGGCAATGTTTTTGATGTAGGTTAACACCCCTGAACCACACACACAACAAAACCTTTTTTATTTTAAGGACATGAAGTCTGTAAAAATCACAGAGTTGGTCTGATGTTTTTGATTATGATCAGTGTTTCATTGAGTATTATATGTTTAATTAGTTTTCAGGGGAGTTAGATTGCAATTCATCAGTCCCTTTTTGAGCCAAAACGGACTATAGCTTGTTCAAGTCTGTTTGGCAGTTCATAAAATCTTATTCAACACCCTTAAAAGAACATTTAAAAATGTTAACAGGTTACAATTCTATGAGGAAATTCAATATACCAGTCAATGATTATCGTAACATGGATTTGACCAAACAATTACAAATTTTATGATAAAAGCTACTTGTCAGAGAAACCAGTAACTTAAACACAACAAACCTACATTACAAACGTTGGTATGATACCCACGTTAAACTTCGAACAATGGGGTAGCCTCGTGGTTAAAGCGTTAGCTTGCTACCACCGAAGACCCGGGTTCGATTAACCACATGTGTACAACATGTGAAGCCCATTTCTGGTGTCCCCAATGTGTAATTGCTGAAATATTGCTAAAAGCGGCGTAAACTAAGCTGACTTAGAAATGTTCCTTTTAACGTTGGGTCCCATTGCTGCATGGCTGTCGTAGGCGCAAGGTGATCATAGCGCTTTAACATAAGCTTTTGCTACGGTCGCTCCGTGGAACATCGCTCAGGACAATAAGGCATACCACACGTTGCCTGGTAACCGGTATTTCACTATATCTCGAATTATTGTCGATATCACACGTCCTACTATTGGTCGCTAACAGCGCGACGGGTCGTGATGATGTAATGCGACCCAACCAAGAGCAGAGTCCCGGATGTTGATAATTACCTCTATGTTATCTATGATTTGGTGCATAAGACCAATCTCCGGACAATATGGGAAGATCATCTTTAAACCTCAAAAGAATTTGATGTAGATACAATGTGTCCAGTATAAATCCCTTCTTATATGCAGAGGGAAAAAAATAAGGGATCACATGAAAGCACAAGTGTTTCGCTACTTGCTTCAGGTTTCTTCACAAGCTATGCGATACAACGCTTTTGAAGAAACGTGGAAGCGCAAATAAAGAGAACACTTGCCCATTGATCCCTTATTTTTTTCTCTACGTATATCTCGGAATATCCATAATGTGACGTGCTTTACTCCTTACAGCGACGCTAGCTAAATTTCCAACATCGCGAGTGCGTGATGGAGTTTCCCCATGTTTAACATTATACTACTCAGAAGAGTGAGTGAGTATGGTTTTGTGCCGCTTTTAGCAATATCACACATTGTACTCATGTGGGGAATAGAACCTGGTATTTAGCGTGGTGAGCGCTCCTTTAACCATTAGGCTACCCCACCGCCCCTGGAGAAGTTAAATAACGCCCAATTGTTTAATATCACCATAGTTTACCTGACATGTTGTGTATTTCATATCGAAACTTGCTGGTGCCCTTGGATAATTTAGGATTATGAAAAATCAGCATTTTTACCTTCATTGAGCTGAAGGTATACAGCGGGAGTAAATGGAAAGTAGGGTTTTAGTTATCAAACTCCGAACTGCACCAGAACGAGGGAGGTGTTATTCAACATGACTTCTGTTGAAACAACCTAACACAAATACAAATTAGATAGTATTGTCGATACTTTAACCATATCCCAGCAATATCAGGAACACGATAAATGCACCTCATGCATTATTCCATGTACGGAATCAATCCCGGGATTTCGGCGTTACGAGCCAAAGTTTGAATATCGGGGCTAACGCACCATCCCTAACAGTAAACGAACATAGGTCCTGAACCATGTTGGGTTCGGTTTGGTTGTTGTTTTACGCTGCACTCAGCAATATTCCAGCTATACGTCGGCGGTCTGTAAATTTTCGAGTCTAGACCAGACAATCCAGTGAACAACATTATGAGCATCGATCTACACAATTGGGATGACAGGAGTCAGCGAGCTTGACGACCCGATCCCGTTAGTCGCCTCATACGACAAGCATGGGTTGCTGAAGATCAGTTCTAACCCGAATCTTCACGGGTCTCTGTACATGTACTTGGACAGAATAATGTCCACAAGGAATCCGGGTTAAAGTTGGTCTTTTCAGTCCGCTGATTGTTCCCCCGGGAGAACCTGGGTTCCCCCGAATACGGCTTGCTTATTTACCATCTATAATGTGTTCAAACGAAGTTTTAATTTTGAGCGTTAAGTTTGAAACTAAAAAAGGTTTAACATAACAACTCTCTGCAATTCGCTGTGCAGAGTTAAGCCCCTTGGGTGTGGCTGGAGCTTATGGTTGTTGATTCAATGGCCACATTCGTGCTGATAGTATTCCTAGGTTTTCTGTCAGCTGTGGGTTTCACCAAAGATCCTAGACCTGTGCATTCTTTCTGAAGTAGTGAGTAAGTGAGTGAATATTTAGATATTGTTACGCTAGAAAGATTGTTATGCTAATCAAATCTTTCTCTCAATCTCTCAATTGTCTCTGTGTTTGGGCTATTCCATTGTATTGAAATAGGAAACAGTCTACTGAGTGAGTGAGTTGGGTTTTACGCATCTTTTAGCAATATTCCAGCAATATCACGGCGGGGTACACAAGAAATGGGCTTCGCACATTGTACCCATGTGGGGAATCGAACCCGGGTTTTTGGCGTGACGAGCGGACGCTTAAACCACTAGGCTACCGCACCGCCTCTCTTTCTGAAGTAAGCTGACATGATATGAACAAATAATGTTGTGACATTAAATATCATTCACTAACTACAACTTGCCAAAATTACAAATAATTAACAACGGTGCTGTGACTGAACGAAGGTAGACAGTTCATAATTAAACGTAGATTTCCTTACCTCTACAACAACTGCAGTTAAGTCGAGACTGACGGTATAAAACCCATGTCGAGACATTGGACGTTCCGGAAGAGCCTTCACTGTCGCTGGCAGAAATACCTCTTGACGGTCAGGTCGAGACTGGCGCACTGGTATCCTTGTCGCCAACCTCTTGACGGTCAGCTCGAAACTGGCGCACTGTAACCTTGTCGCCAACCTGAATCGAGTGAGTTTAGTTTAACAGCGCTTTAAACAATATTCCAGCAATACTTCCACGGGGGAGGCCAGAAAAGTGCTTCACTCATTGTACCCATGTAGTAATCGATCCCAAGTCTTCGGAATGACGAGCAAACGCTTTAACCACTACGTTACCCCACCGCACAACCTGAAACGAACACACCAAGATCAGCGTCAGCGCTATGTAGTGTTTTCCGTATATTAGACCCGTGAAGATCCGGGTAGAATTGGTCTCCAGCAACCCATGCTTGTCGTAAGAGGCGACTAACGGGATCGGGTGGTCAGGCTCGCTGACTGGGTTAACGCAAGTCATCGGTTCCCAATTGCGTAGATCGGATGTCTTTACAGCCAGATTCTTGAAGACGCTTGCTGTGAGAGGCGACTAACGGGATCAGTTGGTCAGGCCCGTGGACTTGGTTGACACATGTCATCGTACCTCGATGCTCATGCTGTTTACCACTGCATTGTCTGGTCCGGGCTCCATTATTTACAGACCACCGCCACATGGCTGGAATATTGCTGATTGCGGCGTTAAACAACAAACAAAGTAAACCAAACCAAAAGTTATTAGATCATTTGTATTTTGTTTTCGTGTTTTCCATATTTTGTTCATCCCAAAGTTTCGTTACGTTTTAAAACTTGAAAAAAACGGGTGTTATAGTCTGCCTCACACTCCCTGAACCATATCATTTCCCCTTCAGCCTAAACCTCCCTGCAATGCTAAATCCCTAAATGAAGCAACTCCTAGATTTCCTCAGGTTCTGAATCTCTGGTCTCCCCAGGGCTCCATTTCAATTTAAATGGGTTTATATGTTACAATCAAAATTATATATATTCAGAGGCTAAGCGTTAGTGTACTGGTGTTATAGCAACCCATCCCCATGAAAGGCTACTACACAATAACAACTTCACTATTTCATAGAAAAAACAGTTGGGTACATACAAATGACGTTTTAATCAAAGAGCTGAAGACCCGGGTTCGAATCCCCACATGGGTGCAATGAGTGAAGCCCATTTCTGGTGTACCCCGCCGTGATATTGCTGGAATATTGCTAAAAGCGGCGTAAAACTAATCTCACTCACTCACTTTAATCAAAGAAAGGATGTTAGCTATTATTATTTCTGTCCTTACAATTTGTTTCCAGCAATAAGCAAGAGTTGTGCGTTTTGGTAATAATATGGCAGGCCCAAAAAGTCACTATCTGTTTTGGTTCTCGATCTGAATCGGCATCGGGTAGCTAGGTTTCAGGATCGCATTTTATTCATGGTGTATGTGGTGTTTTCTGTGGAGAGGGGGTGTTTGATGTTTTAAGAAGACACATGTTAGAATAAGAGTTTGTGGCATAACTGACGAGAGCGCAGACTGGGGTACATACATGGAGTGGTGGGTACGGAATAGCCCCATTTACTGGCAAGTGGTCTTGCTCCGCAACTTCTAGAAGACGGCCAGCCGACAATTGGCCCTCGACTGTTTCAACAGGAGACATTCTGTAGCCCTGGACAGATCCTGAAATAACACATGAACACTTGAGCAGTCAGGAGAGAGGGGAGAGAGATAATATATGAATACACAACCATTCAAGAGATCTAGATAGAGTGGGAGAGAGGGATGGGGAGCAGAGAGAGAGGAAAAGGGAGAGAAAGTTTGGAGAAAGTGGGAGAGGCATGGGGATAGAGAGGAATTGAGTGTGGAGGGAGAGGGGTTAGAGAGGGGAAGGGAGAAGGAGAATATGAGGGAAGATAAAGAGTGTGGGAGAGGGAGGGCGAGCGATGAGAGAGAGGAGAGAGAGAGAGGAAGGGAAAGAGGGAGGGCGATAGAGAGAGGGAGGACGAGAGGGAAGGTAGTGAGGGAGGAAGGGCTTGGAAGGGAAGAGAGAGGATAGAGAGGAGAGAAGGTGGGGTTGGATGGGGGAAAGAGAGAGAGGAGAGATGAAGAGGTTGGATGGGAGTGAGAGAGGAGGAGAGAGGAAGAGAGAGGAAGAAGAGAGAGGGGAGGGGTTGGATGGGAGAGGAGAGGAAGAGAGAGAGGAAGGGGCTGGATGGGGAGAGAGGGAGAGGGAAGAGGAGAGAGGAAGGGGCTGGATGGGGAGAGAGAGAGGAGTGACAGAGATGAAGAGGTTGGATGGGAGTGAGGGGGGGTGAGAGAGAGAGGAAGGCTGGATGGGGGAGAGAGAGAGGAAGAGGGAGAGAGAGAGGATGGGGTTGGATGAGGAGGAGAGAGAGAAGAGGTTGACGGAAGAGAGGAGGAAGATAGAGAGGCAGGGTTGGATGAGGAAGAGAGAGAGGGAGAGAGAGATGGAGGAAGAGAGAGGATAGCTGGATGGGGAGAGAGAAGGGCTGGATGGAGAGGAAGAGAGAGAGGATGGGGCTGGATGGGGAGAGAGAGGGGAGAGGAAGAGAGAGGAAGGGGCTGATGGAGAGAGATGGAGAGGAGAGAAAAGAGAGCACAGGCTGGATGGGGAGAAAGAGAGAGAGAGAGGAGATAGAGGAGAGATAGAGGCAGGGGCTGGAGAGAGAGAGGGGAGAGGAAGAGAGAGAGAGGAAGCAGGCTGGATGAGAGAGAGGGAGAGGAATAGGAGAGAGGAAGGCTGGAGGCAGAGAGAGGAGAGGAAGAGAGAGAGGGAAGGGAGATGGGGAGAGAGAGAGGGAGAGGAAAAAGAGAGAGGAAGGCTGGATTGGGGAGAGAGAGAGGGGAGAGGAAAAGAGAGACGGACGAGGAGAGGGGAGAGGAAGAGAGAGAGAGGAAAGGGAAGGATGGAGAGAGCATGGAGAGGAAGAGAGAAGGATGGATGGATGGAAGAGAGGAGAGAGGAGAGAGAGGAAGGGATGGAGAGGAAGAGAGAGGAAAAGGATGAGAGAGAGGAAGAGGATGAATAATGGAGAGGGAGAGGAAAGAGAGAGAGGAAGATGGAAGGGAGAAATGAGAGAAAGGGAGAGGGAGAGAAGAGAGAGACATGGCTGGATGGGGAGAGAGAGGGAGAGAAGAGAGAGAGGCTGGATGGGAGAGGGAGAGGAAAAGAGAGGAGGCTGGAGGAGAGGAGGAGAGAGGAAGGGAATGGGAAGGGGAGGAGATGAGAGAGGAATGGAGGATGGAGGAGAGAGGGAATAATGAGAGAGAGGAGAGAAGAAAGAGAAGAAGGGGATGGAGAGGAGAGGAAGAGAGAAGAGGAAGGAGGAATGGAGGAGATGGGAGGAGAGAGAGAGGAAGGATGGATGGATAGAGGAGAGAGAGAGAGGAAAAGAGAGAAGAAAGAGGGGTGGAGGGAGAGAGATGGAGAGAAGAGGATGAGATGGGAGAGAGGGAGGGAGAGGAAGAGAGAGGAAAGGGGCTGGATGGGGAGAGGAGGAGAGAGAGAGGTGACTGGATGGAGAGGAAAGAGGAAGGAGGGAGAGAGGTTGGATGGGGAGAGAGGAGAGAGGGAGAGAGGAGAGGATGGATGGAGAGGGAATGGAAGAGAGAGAGAGATGGAAGGAAGGTGAGGAAGAGAGAGGAGAGACAGAGAGGGAGGAAGGAGAGATGGATGGGAAGGGTTGGATGAGGGATGGAGGAGAGGGAGAGGCAGAGAGAGAGAGAGGGAGAGAGAGGAAGGATGGAGGAGAGAGGAAGAGAGGGAGGGGTTGGATGGGAGAGAGGATGGAGAGAGACAGTGAAGGATGATGGAGGGGAGAGAGAGGAAGGATGGAGGAGAGAGGAGGACGAGAAGGAAGAGAGAGAGAAGGAGGAATGGATGGAGGAGAGAGAGAGAGATGGGACGGAGAGGAAGGAGAGAAGAGGAGGAGTTGGATGGGAGAGAGGGAGGCAGGAGAGAAGAGGGATGGGGAGGAGACAGGAGAGGAGAGAGGGAGGAGGAAGAAGAGAGGTGGAGGAAGAGGCATGGGGAGAGAGAGGAAGAGAGAGTGTTAAGATGTGGAGAGGAAGAGAGAGGAAGGGGTTGGATGGGGAGAGAGAGGACGGAGAGGAGAGAGGAAGAGAGGAAGGATGATGGATAGAGAGGGAGGAAGAGAGGGATGGGAGAGAGGGAGAGAAAGAGAAGGAAGATTTAGGAAGGTGGATGGACAGAGGATGGAAAATGACAGGAGAGGGGTGGTAAATACAAATAGAGGAAAAGGACAGAGAGAAAGGAAACAAAGTAAATGCATGAAATGTAGAAAATACGTGCATCGAAGGAGGTGCATCATTGTTTCTAGGATTCCTGTCGGTCTGTCGCATCTAAAGGTCATGTCTGCACGTCTGTCTATCTGTCTACATGTATGTCTGTCTACACGTCTGTCTATCTGTCTGCAACGAGTCTTTCTCTGTGCACACGTCTGCCTACTGTCTGCATCATCACATCTGTCTACACATCTGTCTGTACGTCTGTCTATCTGTCTGCACGTCTGTCTACAAGTCTGCCCTATCTGTCTGCACGTCTGTTCATCTGGTAATCTGCACGTTTGTCTATCTGCCTGCACGTCTGTTTATCTGTCTACAAGCCTGCCTATCTGTCTGCACGCCTGTCTATCTGTCTGCATGTACGTCTATCTGTGTACACGTCTATCTGTCAATACGTCTGCCTATCTGTCTACACGTCTGTGTATCTGTCTACACGTATCTGTCTACACGTATGTCTATCTGTCTGCACGTCTGTCTATCTGTTTGCACGTATGTCTATCTGTCTACACGTCTGTCTGTATATCTGTCTGCAAGTCAGTCTATCTGTTTGCACGTATGTCTGTCTGCCTACACGTCTGTCTATCTGTCTAAACGTATGTCGATCTGTCTACAAGTCTGCCTATATGTCTGCACATTTGTCTGTCTGTTTACACGTCTGTCTATCTGTCTGCACGCATGTCTATCTGTCTACACGTCTGTCTGCAAGTCTGTCTATCTGTCTACACGTATCTGTCTACACGTATGTCTATCTGTCTGCACGTCTGTCTATCTGTCTGCATGTATGTCTATCTGTTTACACGCATGTCTATCTGTGTGTGTACACGTATGTCTGTCTGTCTGCACGTATGTGTCTACAAGTCTGCCTATCTGTCTGCATCTGTCTATCTGTCTGCACGTCTGTCTATCTGCCTGCACGTCTGTTTATCTGTCTACAAGCCTGCCTATCTGTCTGCACGCCTGTCTATCTGTCTGCATGTACGTCTATCTGTGTACACGTCTATCTGTCAATACGTCTGTCTATCTGTCTAAACGTATGTCGATCTGTCTACAAGTCTGCCTATATGTCTGCACATTTGTCTGTCTGTTTACACGTCTGTCTATCTGTCTGCACGCATGTCTATCTGTCTACACGTCTGTCTGCAAGTCTGTCTATCTGTCTACACGTATCTGTCTACACGTATGTCTATCTGTCTGCACGTCTGTCTATCTGTCTGCATGTATGTCTATCTGTTTACACGCATGTCTATCTGTCTGTGTACACGTATGTCTGTCTGTCTGCACGTATGTCTGTCTGCACGTATGTCTATCTGTTTGCACGTCTGTGTGCACGTCTGTCTATCCGTGTATACGTCTGTTTGCACGTATGTTTATCTGTCTGTCTATCTGTATGCACGTATATGTATATGTCTGCATGTACGTCTATCCATGTACACGTTTGTCTGCTCGTACGTCTATCTGTCTGTACGTATGCATATCTGTCTGCACGTTTGTGTGCACGTGTGTCTATCTGTCTGCACCTCTGTCTATCTGTCTGCACGTATGTCTATCTGTCTGCACGTCTGTCTGCGCGTATGTCTATCTGTCTGCACGTATGTCTGTCTCCATGTATGTGTGCACGTCTGTCTATCTGTCTGCACGTATGTCTGCACGTCTGTCTACACGTCTGTCTGCTCGTATGTCTATCTGTATACACGTCTATCTGATCGTCTGCACGTCTGTTTACACGTCTGTATATCTGCCTACACGTCTGTCTATATGTCTACACGTCTTTTTCTTTGTGCACGTCTGACTGTTCAGACGTCACTACACCTCAGTCTACAAGTCTGTCTGCTTGAGACCTATCCGTCTACCTTCTCAGTGTCCACATTCACTCCTCCACTTATACGGTCACCATTTCCATCTGCTTACCTCTCATATATATACCCTCATCCTTGTCGTGCAAAAGGACCTGCTGACCTCTCGAGGACTGTAGGAAGGTATCCTCAGGTTCACATTTCTCTGGTTGCCCAACATGTAGACCATGTCTCTACACATGCAGTATATAGATACAGTATACAAGCAGTGATACAGCAATTAATGACTATAATGTCTTCTATTAGTCTGCAACTTACAAAACCTGAACAGTTACAAAACTGGACAGAGAATGTTTAAGGCAAACAGAATCGACAAAACCCTTTCAACATTTAAGAAATCAGAAAAGCAGATTAGATCATAATGTAATGTTTCTACAGATTCTATTTTGTCAAGAGAAATATATGTGAAGAATTTACCCGTGGTGATGTAAACGGCACGGTTTTGGGTGCTGGGTGGCGGTTTTCTGGACGACATGGTCGGTTGCTTCTCTGCTTGTGTATTGATTACGTCTTTGTCTCTGTGGCGGTAGATCGATCACGCAAACATACGTCCGCACAATACAAGGGAGTTGTGAACAGGTAGATCCTAACTACCCATTACCAGCTTGAACATACAGACCTTCGAGGAGGGGTAGTCCCACTTCAGTGGCGTGTCTTGTAATCGCTTATATAATCGCTGCGATTGAATAAACAACAATGCAAACAAAAGACCCGGTTTTATATAAACGAACCATTGTGACAAGCAATGCTACGCGGTGTGTTACACTACCGTCTTACCTCTAATAGTGAGGTGTCTCCAATACTGTCATTTTCACAACCCTGGTGGATTTCGAGGTGAGGTGAGGTGAAATTGGGTTTTACGTCGTGCTTGAGAATATTTCGCTCATATGACGGCGTGTATGCGTGTGTATGTGTATGTGCGGCTGCTTGTACTAGCCCAGACTTAAGCTGGTTTTATAGTGCTAGCCCACTGAGATACCATGGCGCGGTGAAGCATGAATACCCCACTCCAGACAACATTATACTGACTCCGAGCCGACCAGTCCTTGTTGTACCCATTAATGCCGAGCGCCAGGCAGGGACCAACAAAGTACCATATTTTAACGTCTTTTGGTATGACGCGGTCGGGGATCAGACCCGCGACCTTCCGCTCTCCAGGCGGACGCTCTAACTTCCCACTACACCACGGAGGCGGTCTGGTGGATTTCGAAGACTGGTGAGTATGATTTCTCGCCGCTTTAAAGAAAGAATATCACCGAAACAATATCACCGTTGGGGAGGAAAGAAATTCCGGTTGATCGGCGTAACACGTTTTAAGTCCCCAGCGTTCCGAGTTTGGATTAAGAACTAACAAAAGAGTGAGTAAGTGAGTGTGATTAAACGCCGCGTATAGCAATATTCCAGCAATATCACATCGGGGACACCAGAAATGAGCTTCACACATTGTACCCATGTGGGGAATCGAGCCGGACCTTCGGCGTGACGATCGAACGCTTTAACCGCTGGTCTACCCCACCGCCCCTGTAACATGAGAAGATCAGTGAGTTAGGTTGGTTCGTGTGGCTGAAAGCTGGATTGCTCAGTCACCTTTGCTTTAGGTTGACACTCGTCACTTATCTATTTTCAAAAAAACGACAAACACAGGCTTCAGCTTTTATGGTATACATGTAATTGTATTATTGCTGACGACGGCGTCAAACCGCATTTGCTCACTCAAAAATTCAGAAATAGCTTTGCTCTGTATATGCATATTTCAATTCTTTCAAGTCCCTTCTAAAAACCTATTACTTCTCAAGAGCCTTCTTTTAGATCTTTTCTTCCCTTTTAACTACAACTATTTGTAGTCTCGTATCAACATCGTACATACACTTACTCCTTTTGTAGCGCCTTGAGCGAGCATTGAATGCACGGATATAGGCGCGGTTACAAATACCCACTATTATTATTATTATTATTATTATTATTATTATTATTATATTTTGGGTTAATACACATTATAGGTGTACGCCGCTCTTATAGTCCGTTTGGCTCAAAAGCGGACCGATGAATTGCAATCTAACTCGAAAACTAATAAACATAAAATACTCAATGAAACGCTGATCATAATCAAAACATCATACCAACTCTATGAGTGTTTTGCAGAATTTTTGTCCTAAAAATAAAAAAGTTGTTTAACAATCTATCATTAAAATATTGACACAGTTCACTATTTGTTACGAGGGAGGAGTGCAGAGAAACGGACAGCCAGGTGTTCGAGAACGGATGGAGACGGCACAGCACAGGTTAATGAATGAATAACGTTGTCTGTGACCGTGCTTCTCTACCACCTGGCTGTCCCTTTCTCTGCAGTAGACTGAAGCTGGTTTTATAGTGCTCACTGAGATACCATGCCGCAGTGAAGCATGAATACCCCACTCAGACACATTAAACTGACTCCGAGCCGACCAGTCCTTGATGTACCCATTTATGCCGAGCGCCAGGGGACCAACAAGTACCATATTTTAACGTCTTTTGGTATGACGCGGTCGGGGATCGAACCCGCGACCTTCCGATCTCCGGGCGGACGCTCTAACCACTACACCAAGGAGGCGGTCATTGCGTGGTCAGGACTTCACTGATATCACTGTCATATTTCTGCAGTGTTGACCAACATGTACTCTCGCGCTCACTGTACGATTGTACTATTTCAGGTCACATATCGGAGAGCTATTTACAAATCATATTATGTTATTTACGGTACCAACAAGTGTCTTCAATGTCAGGGTGAATAGCAGTTCCAGGAAATCCTGTGTCGCGTGATTTTTTTGAATAAAAAACCTGCTTTGCAAGCTATCAGTCAATATCAGTCTTCTGAAAGAATATACCGGTGTATAGCTAACTCCCATACAGGGTGGACCTATTGACACCCGAAGACGTGAATAAGATTATAGATTTCGTACGATCATCTGTCACTTCTATTGTTGAACAATGAGTTAGTTTTGCTGAGATATGTAAACAAATGTAGTTTTTTCAAACTTCTTCTGCGTAAGAATGTTTGGGCGAATGCTATGGTGGGATTTGGGTCAAGTTGTTCTCTGTATGCATTCTTTACAACAGTTGGTGTTGAGAATATTTTCGTGACAGGAATAGTGCGCGTTCATGTTAGAGGGGAGCCATTGTGCGTGCAAGATGTTTTGTCGTGCTCACTAAGGGCGTGTGAGTACTTTCCCTATCATTTGTAGTACTCGAGAAAGGCAAAAGTAGTTGGGGTATATCTGTGGTACTCAGGGTGTCGGGGTATATGTAACAGTGGGGTAAACAGGGTGCCAGGGTATATGTAACAGTGGGTTACTCAGGGTGTCGGGTATATGTAACAGTGGGGTGCACAGGGTGCCAGGGTATATGTAACAGTGGGGTACATAGGGTGTCGGGTATATGTAACAGTAGGGTACACAGGGTGTCGGGATATATGTAACAGTGGGGTGCACAGGGTGTCGGGTATATGTAACAGTGAGGTATACAGGGTGTCCGGGTATATGTAACAGTGGGGTAGTGTTAGTTGTACATAGGGTGTAGGGTATATGTAACAGTGGGGTACACATGGTGTCAGGATATATATGTAACAGTGGGGTACACAGGGTGCCAGGGTATATGTAACAGTGGGGTGCGCAGGGTGCCGGGGTACATGTAACAGTGGGGTGCACGGGGTGTCGGGGTATATGTGTCGGGTGTCCAGGTAACAGTGAGAATTTTTACACAGGGTGTTGGGGTTTATGTAACAGTGGGTTACTCAGAAGGTGTCCAGGTGTATGTAACAGTGGGGTGCACAGGGTGTCCGGGTAACAGTGTTATATGTAAGAATGGGGTATACAGGGTGTCGGGTATATGTAACAGTGAGGTATACAGGGTGTCCGGGTATATGTAACAGTGGGGTACACAGGGTGTCGGGATATATGTAACAGTGGGGTGCACAGGGTGTCGGGGTATATGTAACAGTGGGGTGCAAAGGGTGCCAGGGTATATGTAACAGTGGGGTACACAGGGTGTCAGGGTATATGTAACATTGGGGTACACAGGGTGTCGGGATATATGTAACAGTGGGGTACACAGGGTATCGGGATATATGTAACAGTGTGGTACACAAGGTGTGGGGTATATGTAACAGTGGGGTACACAGGATGTCGGGATATATGTAACAGTGTGGTACACAAGGTGTGGGATATATGTAACAGTGGGGTACACAGGGTGTCGGGATATATGTAACAGTTAGGTACACAGGGTGCCAGGGTACATGTAACAGTGGGGTACACAGGGTGTCAGGATATATGTAACAGTGAGGTATGTAACAGGGTGTCGGGTATATATGTAACAGTGGGGTACACATGCAGGGTGTCAGGATATATGTAACAGTGGGGTACACAGGGGTGCCGGGGTATATATGTAACAAATGTAACAGGTGTGGGATATATGTAACAGTGGGGTACACAGGGTGTCGGGTATATGTAACAGTGGGGTACACAGGGTGTCGGGTATATGTAACAGTGGGGTACACAGGGTGTGGGGTATATGTAACAGTGGGGTACACAGGGTGTCGGGATATATGTAACAGTGGGGTACACAGGGTGTCGGGTATATGTAACAGTGGGGTGCACAAGGTGTCAGGGTATATATGTAACAGTGGGGGTGCACAGGGTGCACAGGGTATATGTAACAGTGGGGTACACAGGGTGTCGGGGTATATGTAACAGTGGGGTACACAGGGTGTCCGGATATATGTAACAGTGGGGTACACAGGGTGTCGGGTATATGTAACAGTGAGGTATACAGGGTGTCCGGGATATATGTAACAGTGGGGTGCACAGGGTGTCGGGGTATATGTAACAGTGTGGGGTACACAGGGTGTAAGGGTATATGTAACAGTGGGGTACACACAGGGTGTAGGGTATATGTAACAGTGGGGGTACACAGGGTGTCAGGGGTATATGTAACAGTGGGGTACACAGGGTGTCAGGGTATATGTAACAGTGGGGTACACAGGGTGTGGGGTATATGTAACAGTGGGGTGCACAGGGTGTGGGGTATATGTAACAGTGGGGTGCACAGGGTGTCAGGGTATATGTAACAGTGGGGTGCACAGGGTGTCAGGGATATATGTAACAGTGGGGTACACAGGGTGTCGGGGTATATGTAACAGTGGGTACAAGGCACAGGGTATATGTAATATATGTAAGGTGTCGGGTATATGTTAGTGGGGTACACAGGGTGTCAGGGTATATGTAACAGTGGGGTACACAGTGGGTGTACAGGGTATATGTAACAGTGGGGTACACAGGGTGTCAGGATATATGTAACAGTGGGGTACACAGGGTACCTGGGGTATATGTAACAGTGGGGTACACAGGGTGTCAGGGTATATGTAACAGTGGGGTGCACAGGGTGTCAGGGGTATATGTAACAGTGGGGTACACAAGGTGTGGGGTATATGTAACAGTGGGAATTTTACAGGATGTCAGGGTATATGTAACAGTGGGGTACACAAGGTGTGGGGTATATGTAACAGTGGGGTATACAGGGTGTCAGGGGGTATATGTAACAGTGGGGTACACAGGGTGTCCGGTGTACAGAGATTGTCATATATGTAACAGTGGGTTACACAGGGTGTCCGGGTATATGTAACAGTGGTACACAGGATGTCAGGGATATATGTAGTGCACAGGGTGTAACAGGGTGCTCAGGGTATATGTAACAATGGGGTATACAGGGTGTCAGGATATATGTAACAGTGAGGTATACAGGGTGTGGGGATATATGTAACAGTGGGGTATGCAGGGTGTCCAGGGATATACATGTAACAGTGGGAGTCACAGGATGTATGTACGTAACAGTGGGGTGTCAGGTGGTATATGTAACAGTGGGGTGCACAGGGTGTCAGGGTTTATGTAACAGTGGGGTACACAGGGTGTTGGGATATATGTAACAGTGTGGTACACAGAATACCACCGGGTGCCGGAGTATATGTAACAGTGGGGTACACAGGGTGTCAGGGGTATATATAACATGTACACAGGGTGGGGTATACACAGTGATGTACACAGGATGTCAAATATATGTAACAGTGTGGTACACAAGGTGTGGGGTATATGTAACAGTGGGGTATACAGGGTGTCGGGTATATGTAACAGTGAGGTACACAGAGTGTCCGGATATATGTAACAGTGGGGTGCACAAGGTGTCGAGGGTATATGTAACAGTGGGGTATACAAGGTGTCCAGGTTATATGTAACAGTGGGGTATACAGGTGTCAGGATATATGTAACAGTGGGGTATACAGGTGGCCGGTGTATATATGTAACAGTGGGGTGCACAGGGTGCCAGGGTATATGTTACAGTGGGGTGCACAGGGTACCAGGGTATATGTAGCAGTGGGAATACAGGGTGTCGGGTATATGTAACAGTGGGGTACACAGGGTACCAGGGTATATGTTACAGTGGGGTGCACAGGGTACCAGGGTATATGTAACAGTGGGGTGCACAGGGTACCAGGGTATATGTAACAGTGGGCTACACAGGGTGTCGGGTTCTCCCGTTGTTGTTTCTATGTAGTTTCCTCGATTGTGTGTAGAGTTCATAGGATTAATACAAAGGGAATTATTGAAGTAAGCGCGCGTAAAAGAGACCATATTCTTGATACCGATTTCAGAGTGAGAGCTTGAGTGAGTCAATTTAGTTTTACCCCGCTTTTGGCAATGTTCCAGCAATATCACGGCTGGGACACCAGATGTGGGCTTCGCGCATTGAACCCATGAAGGTAAAGGAACGCGGGTCTTTGGCGTGACGAATGAAGCCTCACACCACTAGCAAGGCTATTCCACCGCCCCACAGATTTCAGAGAGCGTTCAGAGAGCGAGAAGGCTTTTCGCCATGTTTTCATCACTGTTTACCAGTCCTCATCACGGAGATATCAGCAACAGCAGATTAAGTATTCCTTTTTAACTGTGTTGATATTTGAACATGATGGTAATAAATATAAGAGAGACTCGATCATTCCATTTGCTTCTTTCTGTTTTTCCATATTTCAAAAGTCCTGGGTGAGAATTGGCCTTCAGTTACCCATTCTTGTAATAAGAGGTGACTAACGAGATCGGGTGGTCAGACTTGCTGACTTGGTTGACACATGTCATCGTAGACCGATGCTCGCGATGTCAGACACTGGATTGTCTGGTTCAGTGAGTGAGTTTAGTGTTACGTCGCTTGTAGCAATATTCCAGCAATATCACGACGGAGGACACCATATGTGGGCTTCACACATTATACCCTTGTGGGGAATCGAACCCGGGTTTTCGGCGTGACAAGTGAACGTTTTAACCACTAGGCTATCCCACTGCCTCTGTCTGGTTCAGATTCGATTGTTTACAGACTGCGTCGTGCAGCAGAAATGCTGCTGAATGTGTAATGTAACAACAAACGAAACAATATCAACATTTCAAAATCAGGACTGTAAAATATTAGCCAAGGTGCTCTCGGCTTCTGTAATTATCACATACATGTATACGACTTGAAACTTGCGTTCATTTCGCGTCACCCGACAGCACAGGTTTAAAGGGAGGTTACGCCCGGCAAACTGGCAGTCCCAGCAGAGTTTTGATTTAAACATATTTATTCAAGAGAATGGATTGGGTACAAGTTATGCCAACTTAGTGAAACCCTCTCCTATTTACAGTGCTTACATGCAAAAGTGAAACAAACTATATGTACAGGGATAGAAACATATATACAAAAGGATATATACAATACAATGAATACATGAATTATTTAGATCATAAACATTATATCAAATTACTGAAACATTTGGAGTTTGATATATATTTTGGAACTTCTTTAAAAATTTGAATGTTGTCACAGTAAGATCTGCACTGCCATGTAATAGTACGTCTAAGTTTGTGGGTGCTCTAATGTTACAATTTCTGCTAATAGTTTGAAACATTCCTTGTCTGATATTAGAATACAAAGACGTTCCATAAAATAATGATGAGAATTTTCACAGGTAAATTTGCAATTACATTCTGGGTTCTCTATAAGACCAATCCTATATAGATCACCATTTGATCTACTATTTGAATATCTAAGCTGGGTATGAATTACATTGAGTTTTCTATTACCAAATGAGAAATATCCTGGTGCTTTTGACTTACGCGAGCTTATATGCGATTTAAAACTTTTAAGGGGAAAATAATTCTCTAACACATAAAGGGAGATTATTCCAAAGTTGTGAAGATGATAGGGAAAATGATTGACTGTAGAGATTTGTGCGGGAATACGACAGGGAAAGATCACGAATGTTTCTAAGATTATTATCTGTCCTAGATTCAACAGTTTGAGGCATAAGATCACAAAGGTAGGATGGGGCATTTTTGTTGTAGATATTATAGAATAAGGACAGTTTACGACATCTTCTTCTTTCTTTTAACAATTGCCAACCTGTTTCATACATTAGAGAATCTCTGGACTCTAGTAGCATATTTTGGTAAACCAGTAACTATCCTGGGGGCCTCAAACTGAACTTTTTCAATTTTATCGTTAAATCTACCGAACAACCATCCAACAATTCACAAGCATATTCAAGATGTGGTCTTATAAATACAATATAAATCTTATTGAGAGTGTCTCTGTTTAACATGAACTTTAATTTTCTCATTGATGAAACCACCAAGGACGTTGTTCTTACAATGTTATCAATATGGGTGTTCCATTTACAATCAGAAGAAAATGCTTCTCCAAGATGTTTATGAGATTTTTCCAGACGTTCACACTGATTTTCAAATTCTAAATTTAGAATTGTATTATTATTCTTAAGACTGAAAAGTATAGCTTCTGTTTTGTTGGGATTGTATTCACAAGCCAACGTTTTTTGCCCAGCGCGATAAATATTGTAGATTCCTATTGAGTGTCTCTTGCATAAGCCTGTGATTGATGTATCATCTGCGAACAAGCGTGCAGCACAATCTAGTTCATCGGCAATATCATTAACATATACTATAAACAGAAAGGGGCCCAGGACAGATCCCTGGGGTACCCCAGCTGCATGAGATTTGGGATTTGATAATGAACCATTAACACCAGCAATCCCAGCAGAGTTGGCTTAAAGGCACAATGTCACACATTTCGACAGTATTTTGGCCAATATTATATAAACTCTGTCAAAAAAGAAACGCAACCCCTGTATTTTAGAGATTTTGATCTGAAGTTTTAGGACGACACGGCATTTTTATTATTTAAGACAGAAGTCTGAAATTTGGCAGAATAATAACCCAGATGGGCATGTTTAAAATTGTCAAAGAGAGCAATCCAAGGGACATAACTCTAAAGGGTTCGCTTGAAAAAATGTTCGGCCGGTAGAGGCTTTTTATCTTTTTATTCTTTTTTTTTTTCTTTTTTCTTTTTTTTTTTTTTGTGGGGGGGTTGTATGGTAGCTTCCCTTGGGGGGCAATAGTTAGTATTATTGAAAGAAATGCATTATTCATTTATAGACAAGGGTAGTGTGATATAGTGCCTTTAAGCCAATCAAATATCAACATGCATGTCTGCTATCACAAAGTGCATTATGTATGTATTACATAGATACACATGGGTTCAGCCATGGCTCCTGTTACCCCGTCTCCACCTTGACAGACTGAGCTCCAGAATGAGGGTAGGAGTGTCTAGTGTGTTTATGAGCTTATTTATGTGAGTCTGGTTAAGAGGGCTTTTATGGCCTCATCGACGGCCATGACAGATGCGATAACAGCGATGTAAACTGACCTCTCGGCACCCGCGAACTGCGTTATACAACTCTCACATGGAACTATATTTTACCAACGGATATTTGCAAGTTACTAAAATCATTCTAAATGTGTTACTTGTTAAGTCTTTAACGTGTTCCTACAGCGATCCTTGGTAAATCGAAGCACTAGGGGAAAAAACATGAGCTTTACAAACTATGGTTTTTAACTTCAGACTACATTCAAGGACATTTATGTAAATTTAACGGGGTAATTCCCCTGACTGGTCCTTGCTTTTGTTATTGCTTATTTATCCGGTTGGTACCCGGATGATATGCCAGGGTTCTTGACAGGTTCGCGACCTCTTATACGCCACCCGTTAACAAAGATTAAATACATTTTCGTTAGGGAATTATTCCGGGAAATGGAGTTAATATGTGTGTCATTTTACAAACTGGATGCAACTAAATTACCAGAGTAAATCATATTTTACACATACATGTCTACACACAGGTTTGTGAAAACAACGATTTAGTAATGCTTGTCTCGCATCGAAGAACCTATCTACGATAACAATTAGTTGCCTAAAAAAACTGAAGTGTCGTTGCTGTTTTGAAGATACGAACGGAATTTCATTGTTGCTTAAATAACACGTGCATGCATTTGCTGTGTGCGAAAGTTCGTGACTGTACATACATATTTACCAGTGTGAAGTTTTAAATTATAGCAATGACTGACTGACTGAGTTTGGTTTTACGCTGCTTTTAACAATATTCCAGCAACATCACGGCGGGGGACAGCAGAAATGGGCTTCACACATTGTTCATAAAACCTGAGGGGCGGTGGGGTAGCCTAATGGTTAAAGCGTCGGCTCGTCACGCTGACGACCCGGGTTCGAATCCCAGCATTGGCACAATGTGTGAAGCCCATTTCTGGTGTCCCCCGTCGTGATATTGCTGGAATATTGCTAAAAGCGGCGTAAAACCCAACTCACTCACTCATAAAACCTGAAAATGTGGAGTGTCTACTGAATGAAGAATGGAGGTTTGATGTGAACATGAAAAGTCATTCCTTGAAAGAAATATCCTCGGATGGACAAAGTTAATATGTAAGTTTAAGCCATTGGTGACATGGTATTGTATACCCAAATTGTAAGTATAGAATATAATTCGCTGCTCGTTGCTCGTTGGGTTTGCTCTCCCTCTCTGTCGGTCTCTCTCTCTCTGTCGGTCTCTGTCTCTCTCTCTCTCTATCTCTCTCTCTCTCTCTCTCTCTCTCTCTCTCTCTCTCTCTCTCTCTCTCTCTCTCTCTCTCTCTCTCTCTCTCTCTCTCTCTCTCTCTCTCTCTCTCTCTCTCTTATTTTTTTTTCATCTTTCTGGATCTCGGTGCGTGCAATCTTACAAGCGAAAGGAACAAGACAGAAAATAATATCTCTTTCATTTGAAGACTCAATATATATTTGCTTATTGACAGCATGTAATATAAAGTGGAACACTTTTTATGGATAGACAACTTCTGTGTTACAGTACTGCAAGAAAGAAGTTGTCTATCCATAAAAGTGTTCCACTTCATCATACCAGCTTCCATATATGGTCTCTGATCATACCAGCTTCTAAATGCCACTTAAGGAAGCATGTAATATAATTTCCCATTTTCTGCTGAGACGGTCCCTGGTCAGGAAACCCTATCTCGGCAATGCGCATGCCCGATATAGTGACACCTGTATCACGCAGATTCACAAGAGATACCTTACGCCCTAGGAATATGTGACAACAACCAGACACGAGGACCTTAAACTAACTGGTATGTAACCTATTATTTGATACGACAAACATATAAAACCAGTACATAATATTTAGACATCACACAAGTTAGGCAAGTCTGTATCAGCGTGCCCCGAAAAGACAAATGTAATTGCCGAACTGTTGTCGAAGGGTGGCGCAAAACCTCAACACGCAAGGCTTATCGCTTATATTAATGGTTGAACTTATGAACTTCCGTGTGCGGTTCAGCATGTCAATATGTCATCATCATTAAGAATTTCTTGAAAATTCACGTAGTTTCCCAGGGTCAACGAGAAGGGCTACTATGACGGGAAGGTGTGGTGTAGACTCAAGATGTGAGAAGTCAATATAACCCACGCCGGTATTGTATGACTAAACAAACAACCTTCTAGGTGTTCACGTGTTGTGGGAGGACGATCGATAAATTGGTGTGTTTTGCTTGCTTTGTTTTTCTTTTCTTTGGTTCACTAAGGGTTGTTGCTGTTGCTGCTGTTGCTGCTGGTGGTGGTGCTGGCTATTTTTAGACGCTAGTTTAAAGCATCTCGTTCGGGTTAAAATGTCTGGTTTCTGAATAAACAGATGACAACTTTCGTTTCGATATCTTTTAGGTCCCAAAATATGTAAGCGGGGGTTTATCTGTGACAAGGACATTTTTTCAGGTAATGTCAGTTATAATAAAAACATTAAGGACGAAAATAAATAAAAAATTTAAAGAGATGGGGTGTTTGGTGTTCGAGCATCAATTAAACGATCAAACAATACAAAACACTCAGACAATCTCGCTAATTCAAACAATGTAGAATAACATCGTCCAGGCCTACTCTGAACATGCATGTCAAACCTACAATGAGAGAGTTTGGTTTAAGGGAGTTTACAACATTGCTTCAGTTAGTTCAGGACGTGTCAACTGATGCAAGTCTTAGACGTTCATATGTTTGGTGAACCCCCCGAGCACGGGTATGGACAAACCTCTAAATGTAGACTGGGCGAATCTGAGATTCGAACCCAGGATCGAACACTTCCGGTGGGACCACCTCGCGAATCATGGCACTTCAGATGACCAAGAACACTACTTCTCAAGAAAAGGTTATAAGCATGTCCTTCAGAAAACAAACTATTGCTCAATTTGCATGAGATGCGATAATGGAATTTTGAATGTAACAGATAGCCTGACAATTTAAACGTGAGTTCATACAACAGCTTACGATTAAATACATATCAGAATATGAAGTAGTTTAAAATATAATGACATGATCGAGAACGCTGTACCGAATTATTGAAGTTTTTGAAATGGGTAAACAATATCAATACAGTCCTCAATAAGGAAAGAACCCTCAGAGGTTACAGGTTATATGTTTATTAATAACAATAATACTACGTGTGTTTGATTGACGTGGTGGCTCTTCATGAAAGAATCTTATGGTACACCTTTGTTCAAATTCATTATATATTCATTATGAATGCGTCTGATGATTCTCTTGTGAGTGAGTGAGTGAGTTTATTTTTTTCGCTGCTTTTAGCAATATTCCAGCAATATCACGGCAGGGGACAGCACAAATGGGCTTCACATGTTGTACCCCGTATGGGGAATCGAACCCGGGTCTTCAGCGTGACTAGCGAACGCTTTAACCACTAATAATAATAATAAATAATAATGTGTCCATTTATATAGCGCCAAACCACTAGGCTACGCCCACCGCCCATTATTACCTCGTGAAGCAAGGTTCGTGAGGTGAAAGCAAAGCAGTCCAGGGTAATCTAAAAGAACCAAGGACTTTCGGCACAATCTTAATGTCAATAATGGTTTTGCTTTTATGGGTTTGCACTACTGGACTGTATAGAATGTCAACGAAGAGAAGTGCTGTATAAGATCGGCACAGGGAAGGCTGTCAGACCGACCACTGCATCTGAGCTTTAAGCATGTGCACCACGCGCCATTCAGAAGAGCACGTTTGTCGTTCCCTTTGCTTTGAATAAGTTGGCTGGCCTGAAAAGTGAAACAGAAGGACTTTCTTTTGCTGCTTAAGGACCAGTCACTTCCCACTCATGATTACTGGACTCGGTCCGAAGAGAAGTGCCGTATCACAGGAACTTCTTGTTTTGACTCAGAGGTGTCGTTCCCCATGGCTTGAAAAAAGGAAACAGAAGAAGGCTTTCTCTTTGCTGCTGACCAGTCACTCCCCCTAGCATACTTTTGTTTTGACTCAGAGGTCTATCCATGGTACGACCTAGCATATGTAGAGGGTCACATGGAAAATGGCGATGCTAAAAACCTTCGGAATGACCTGTATACAGAGTCTTGGATGTATCCCAGCCAACAAACCTGACCATGTCCTTTTTGATGAAACTAATGGAATTATTTATATCACTTAATTTTCTTTCCCTGATGTAAATATGCTTGACATAATTCGGGAGAAACATGGCAAATATGTGGACCTAGCATATGAGATGTCACGCTTGCATCCCAAGTACCAAGTTGTCCGAATCCACAGCCCTTCTGACACTTCTGACAAGCCTGGAGCTTTGAAGAGTCTACACATCATCCCCAAAGTCCTTGGTGTTCTGTGAAAAAGGCAAGAGCCATGAGCTGATACGTCCAACCAGCCTGCCTGTGCCAGGACCACCCAGCCCCTTTCTGCTGCATTGTATTTGTAATCTGGAAACATTATACATATAACCGGACTGCAAGAAACAATATATGCTTAAAACGTGTTATCTTACGCTCAGCAAAAATGTTGTTAAAGTAGGTTGGGTATCTAGAATCAGGCATTTCAGTGTTTGGTTTTAGCAACAGTTATTTGTTGTTGATTTTGACTGGAATGTTGTTATGAACAGGCCTGACATGCCTGCTTACAAAATGCATAAAATGTTCAAATATTTTCATAGTCTTTCGATATTGAGCTATGCCTGACTATCAGAATTTCCTAACTGAGAGCTGCTCTTGCACAAGTAGGTCAAATCCAATATCAATGAATCTTTCCGAGAGGGCACGAACCTTTAGGACCCGTCACAGAGGTATTTCACAATTTTAACCGTTATCTAGAATGCCAGTTCTATTTTACTGTACGTGGTATATATATATGCATGGACATGTTTTGTGTGAATGTTTATTGACTGTTTAACAGATTCGAAATTTGACAATATTTAAATTGTTGAAACAACATAAAGGAATATTTAACCTCGCTGTGGAGTAAAAATAGACATACAAGTAGAAAGTATTATTCATCGTTGACGGCTTGTGTATTACACATTTTACATAATCATTCTGATCTTGGAGCTTGTATCACCAACTCTCGATGTATTGTCATGGGATTAATATTTCACAGTCTCCATGCATAGATCATGGGATTAATGTCTCCCAGTCTCGATGCATAGATCATGGGATTAATATCGCCCAGTCTCGATGCATAGATCATGGGACTAATGTCTCCCAGTCTCGATGCATAGATCATAGAATAAATATCTCACCGTCTCGATGCATAGATCATAGGATAAATATCTCACCGTCTCGATGCATAGATCATAGGATAAATATCTAGGATAAATAACCCAGTCTCGATGCATAGATCATGGGATTAATATCGCCCAGTCTCGATGCATAGATCATGGGACTAATGTCTCCCAGTCTCGATGCATAGATCATAGAATAAATATCTCACCGTCTCGATGCATAGATCATAGGATAAATATCTCACAGACTCGATGCATAGATCATGGGATTAATATCTCACAGTCTCGATGCATAGATCATGGGACTAACATGGAAATCTTGGCAATGAATTACGATATTTCCTCATATTTACCTGAAATAGATACTATTAAGCATATCTATTAGTTTTCGTCATTCTCTACTGGAATATTTGTGGGATAATGTTAGTGGAAAATCACCACGATTGGTGATAAATTTAGCCTCTGTAGAAAGAAACGGACAAATACGCCTTCAGATTGTACAGAATGTTAATACAAAACATTTCGCAAGGATATAACAATGTTTACACCCGGTTACCCAGTCATTCTGGGTCGATTCAACATCATCATGTTGCAACGTTTCGTGTTGGTACGTGAGTCAGTGTGTGTTGAAACCCCCGAGAGCGTCGCTAAGGCGGTGTCTTGTGCCCACGTACATACAGATAAGGCCACGCTATGAATACAGGTCTGGACACTATTTGCTAATCTCTCGGGTAGGATCTTATATCGGGACAATGTATGAAGTTGTATCTTCACGACTGGGATATTGAGGTATCGTACTGACAAAGACATAGTGACTGTGATTTGTGTCTGAGAGAGAGAGACACACACACAGAGAGAGACAGAGAGAGAGAGAGAGAGGGAGAGGGAGAGAGGAGAGAGAGAGAGAGAGAGAGAGAGAGAGAGAGAGAGAGAGAGAGAGAGAGAGAGAGACAGACAGAGATAGTGTGTGGCTGTGTGTGAGAGTGAGTGAGTGTGAGTGAGTGAGAGAGAGTGTGTGTGTGTCTGTAAGTGTCTGCTTGCGTACGTACGTGCGTGTGTGTGATTGTGTGTGTGTGTGTGTGAGAGAGAGAGAGTGTGTGTGTGTGAGAGAGTGTGTGTGTGTGTGTGTGTGTGTGTGTGCGTGTGTGTGTGTGGGGCTGTGATGCTGGGGCTGGGGCTGTGTGACTCTCCGTGTATAGATGGGGGAACGCGCTTCAATAATGTTTTAAGCACGGTACACGTGTGTTTCACCATTGGATAACTGGATCACCTCTTGCCTTCGTCACCCATTTCCAGCACCATACTCATGTGTTTTACCAACTGTCTGAGATTCGCAGACCTTTCTTCCCCTAACCTGACATGCGTAATACAACTTGAATACTGTTAAAATAGGCGTTAAGCCCATCTTATTCACTCTTTTCATCGCTATACTTGTTTCAATACTGAACATTGTGCTTTGGTATTCACTCTAACTACATACTCTATATATATTGGTCTTCAGTAACACGTGATTGTCGTAAGAGGCGACTAACGGGATCGGGTGGTCAGGCTCGCTGACTTGGTTGATGATTGTGTAGATCGATGCTCACGATGTTGATCTCTGGATTGTCTGGTCCAGACTCGATTATTTACAGACCGCCGCAACATAGATGGAATATTTACCAACAAACCAAGCTTCAGTGCTACATATCTAAACAGATCTATACAGTGTTTCGGAGTTCTTTGGAGAATTGGATTTAACAGTAATAATCACCAAATTATGACAACATAAATTTCAAGAAAGTCATGCATCATGTGTTCATTATATTGAAACTGTGAAACCCTGTTATTTTGGGTCCTTCAGATATTGCAACATCATTGCTTCAGACAACGGAGTTTTTGCGATATCATTTCAATAGTGTCTTTATCACAAACTGGACTCGTTATATTTCTGGAGTGAGCGAGTGAGTTGGGTTCAACCTTAACGGCGAGTCAGGTTACTGTGGGTGAGTTTAACGACGCTTTTAGCAATATTCCAGCAATACCACGGCGGGGAGCACCACGCATTGTATCCCTTTTGGGAATCGAACCCGGGTCTTTGGCATGACGAGCGAACGCTTCAATCACTGGGCTACCCCACCGCACCGGTTATTGTGGGAAGACAGCACGAATCGATGCAGGCCTTACATTTCTTGAACCTGGTCTTCAGCAACCCATGCTTGTCGCAAGAGGTGACCAACGGGATCGGGTGGTCAGGCTCGATGACTTGGTTGACACTTGTCATCGTATTCCAATTTCGTAGGTTGATGGTCATGAAGTTGATCACTGGATTGTGTGGTCCAGACTCGATGATATACAGACCTCCGCCATATAGCTGGAATATTGCTGAGTGCGGCGTTAAACAACAAACCAAACCAAACTAAAATGAAACCCATTTCACAACAAGACCAATGTGGCGATCGTACTTTGCAATTGATGAAATGTGCAAAAGGTGTTACTTCGGGTGTGAGCGCGGATTATATTTTGTACATTTATTCTTGTCTATAATTCCGTCAAAACCGTTCCCAGAATCATAAGAAATCTGACTAAGGATGTACCATTACGGTCCCAGGTGTATCAGGAGCATGTGTGTATGAATCACACTCAAATAATGATGACACCAGGTGTTCGGGAGAAGGTTAGCGTATCCTGCCCCACTGGTGGCATTGGTCACAAACACATGGAAGGGCATGTCAACTGTTCATCTGAAAAAAAAATCGAGAGAACTTATTTGAAATCAGGAAAAAATAATGAAATCATTTTAAACACAGATGCGTCAATATTGGGAATGTATGTCCTCCATATAGGTCCCTTAAAAACTGTATGAATGAGACCTTGAAAGTTATCAAAAATGAATGAATACAAAAACGTTGATGTAGAGTCATTTGACGCTTTTTGTAGAAAGTGCACTGTCGACTGTATTTCGAAATATTATGGCTAGTATTCCGTGAATATTGACATAAGGTGAAAGGACTACACCTTTTCATACCGACTAATGGATATTCTGAGCCTCCAAGAATATATGTAAATAGAGAGCGGGCGAGGCGGTTTCGCGGGTCTCTTCTGTTTCTAGTTCGGTTGGGTCAATCAGGGGAAAGAAAGTCTGTTGAACCATGCTTATTGTAGGACCCCCGATCATCGATAGACCTAAAACGTCAGTTAAAAACCTTCCGAAATAGTCATATTTTGAGGAGCAATGGGATAGCTTAATGGTTACAGCGTGCACTCGTCACGCCGAAGACCCGGGTTCGATTCCCCTCATGGGTACAATGTGTGTTGTCTATTTCTGGTGTCTCGCGTCGTGCTATTGCTGGAATATTGCTAATAGCGGCGTAAAACTAAACTCACTCACTCACTTACTCACTCTTGGCTCAGGCCCATATATGTTATCAATAGGAATTCCAACGTTTTTCATATTGTTTTTCAGTAAACTTGAGATGGCATTTGCTTTCCAATTCTGACAGCATGTCATGTACCTTTGAACATAGCGATGTAAATATATCTATGATTTCCACAATTAATGACAAATACCCCATAGATCAAGGATCAAGTTTTGCATAACTCTGTCATGTGGGATATTTGTGTTTAAAGTTGAAAATGTTGTGTCATGTTATATCATGATTGAGCTTGTTTCTTTTTTTAAATCGGATTCCTTTGAGGTTAGATAAACAAAAGCGCAATGTTGGAATGCAGTGAATTACATCGCTCTTATACACAGTCGGTAGCATACATGCCCGTGTTGTTAAAGCTACTCACAGTATACACTATAAAGGAAGACCAGACTCTGGTCATTTGACAGAACATTTAATCAAAGTCAATCAAAAACAAATATTATGTTGTATAATGACCCCTGTAGCAAAATGAATTGCGTTGATTACATGTGTCTCGGACACAAGCCTAGGTCGCTCATTACAGCGTCTATACCTATCCCGAAACTGGCCGTCAGACAGTGAAGGAACAGTCTCTGATTAACAATACAATTCTAACCTTAATTTGCTTGTGTATGTATCTTTTGTTTGTTTATTGTTCAACGCCACACTCAACAATATTCCAGCTATATGGCGGCGGTCTGTAAAAAAGGTCTGGACCAGATAATTCAGTGATCATGACTTTCTTTAAATTTATGTTGTCATAATTGGTGATTATTACTGTTACATCCAATTCTCCAAAGAACTCCGAAACACTGTATAGATCTGTTTAGATATGTAGAACTGAAGCTTGGTTTGTTGGTAAATATTCCATCTATGTTGCGGCTGTTTGTAAATAATCGAGTCTGGACCAGACAATCCAGAGATCAACATCGTGAGCATCGATCTACACAATCATCAACCAAGTCAGCGAGCCTGACCACCCGATCACGTTAGTCGCCTCTTACGACAAGCATGGGTTGCTGAAGACCAATTCTAACCTGGATCTTCACGGGTGGTATAAGTCTGTAAGGACAACAGAAATAAAACAAGGATAAAACTGTGCAATCCGGTTATGCACCGTGTCTATATTATGGTTTAATATTATCAGGCATGACAAACACTGAAAAACGTTTGCCCAGTTTTAGTACATGACTGACAAGGGATCGGTGTCTGACCTTCAGTGGGGTTGCCGCCAACACCATCGAGTACAGTCGGAGACTACTTTACAGTCGGAGACTACTTTAACGGCAGGGGAGCAGTTATTGTTCTCCTAAACGTGTCTGGATTCTATGTGTGTCAAACAGACTGTCAAGCATCCAGTTAGCCTCGTACACCCCTCCCCTTCCACCCCGCCTCAACACTTTGAATTCAACCCCTATTTCAATGGTGGTCAGTATATAGATCATGTTATGTTGCTAAGCTGCACCAACACAAACTAATGTCAACCGTGTCTTATCAAACACCAGGCCAGGGGGTCGTTCGTTTACCACTAGCAAGATTGAATATGTCAGGAAAAGATTACACCAGATCCAGGAACTCTGTGTTTGAGAGTCGTTGCCTAAAACAACCATGTCAACAGCGGGTAAACCAGTTTGTGAACTATTTTAACCAAGCTCGATCGTATTGATTTAATATAAGAGATTCAATACGTTATTCTTCATTTGGTTGCATGATAGCCTCCAAAGCAAACCTCGCGTCTAAGGCTCACTGTGGAGGAGATAAGTGAGTATGCCTTTGTATAAACAACCATGTAAACATCAGGTAAACCTGTTTTCTTGTGAAAAACTATTTTTGCAAATGTCGGTCCAGTGTTGAATTTTGATAAAAGATTCAATATGTTATTCTACAGTTGGTTTCATGATAACCTCTAAGGCAAAAATGTCGTCTGAGGGTATTTGTGGCCAAGAGAAGTGAGCATGCCATTATACAGCATTGAAACAACATTCCATAAATCTGTGTATGAAACTCACCAAAATGTCAGCCAGACCACAGGGCTGGTTAGATGTAAAACTTGCCAGCTCTGACCAAAACTTACCTGCCCAGAAAATATCGTCATATGCAATAATATGTCTAATTTTTAACCCGACCGTCGGGCAGGTGAATTTGAGAATCTGTCAGTCCGTGTTGAAAATAGCCCGTCCCGGGCGGTCGGGCAGGCAGGTATTTCGAACGTTGCATAAATGTACCGCGGGTGACACCAAGAACGCTCTTTACACATTGTTGTACGTGCGGAATCTAATCGTTTCAGCTACCCCACCAGCATTTTTAATATTTGGATCAAAAATAGGGTTACAACAAGTCAACTCAAGAGATTCATTATTTTCGAAATACCGAAGAAGGTTCTATTGGGCGTAAATTGCAAAATATCAAAAACATTGCATTGTTTCTATCACTGAGAAAAAGGGAAATGGGCTTCACACAGTTTACCCATGTGGCGAATCGAACCCGGGTCTTCAGCGTGACGAGCGAACGCTTTAACCACAAGGCCATCTCACCGCCCCTTTGAGACCTTATATATTAATAAATTTGAAATGTTTGGCCATTATAAATTTTAACAAGGATAGTGTTTCGCTATATTCAACTAATATGCAACCCAACAGGCAACAGAGTAAATGACGCCCTTGCTTCTTTCAGATTTGGCAGAGCTAATTTGTTTCAAGCGCCACGAATGTGGCCAATCAGCTGATGGCATACATTCAGAGTAGCACCCTGCCCGTGGTATGTATCCATGTAATGAGCCGAATGGTGAGATGGACTCCGCGGCAGGTGCTAGGGACGCTGGGGTTGACGCTGTTCATGACGTGGTTTCTACTGGCAATTACAGTGAAGAACACGACTCCAATCACAACGTTCCACCCAGAAACTCCCAGTAGAGACATCGTGGACTTTTTTCTCATAAGAAGAAACCAATACTTTAACCTTCATCAGTATTCCTTCTCGATAAACAGTCGTCAGTGCGAACGCGATGATCCTGAAGTTTTGATAATCGTCCATTCGAAGCCGGACTTCTTCGAGAAAAGGATGGTCATACGGGAAACGTTTGGGTCAGAGAATCGTGTGGATGGCACATCTATTTCTGTAGTGTTTTTGCTAGGAAGGGTAACTAACCACACCCTACAAGAGCAACTTGAACAGGAAGCCTTCAACTACGGGGACATGGTGCAGGGGAACTTCATCGACCACTACAAAAACATGACTCACAAACACGTGATGGCGATGCACTGGGTGGGAGGGCATTGCAACGACGTCAAAACCATCGTCAAGATAGACGATGACGTCATCGTGAATCCATTCAATCTCGTCTATTACATCAAGAGGACTACAAAACATCATAATACTATTCATGGCATTGTCTTAAACAGCGAACAACCTTTCAGAAACCCACAGGCAAAGTACTACATCCCCTATGCGCAGTACCCATTTGACACACTTCCGGAATACTGCCCAGGATTTGCATACATCACAACCCCGGATGTATACCGGAAGTTATACGAGGTATCACGTGACATTCGTTATCTCAATATGGACGACGTATATGTAACAGGTGTTCTAGCTCTGAAGGCAGGTGTGAACAAAGTTAACATAGATAAGGTGATATTTGATTGTGGGCGTTCGAAAAGGAAGTTGAATTCTCTGAGTTCATATATATTTGTGCTTAACGAAGACGGTGCGTGCAAGCTGGATCCTCACGTCCTGTGGAGTGACGTCAAGGAGAAGTGATTGCCACTCATGTTATCCGACAGCTTTCGATGTGTGTCACTGGACAGAGGTCATCAAGATGACTTAGTTTAAACTCGCGTCAAAGGGTTAAATGCAATCTCTTCGATGTTCATTCATCTTCATATATGTGTGTTCTATTTATCTTATCTTTTGTATAATTTATCACTGTTGTGTTTTCCTGTACTAAGTTCCTTTTCTGTGTGTGTTTTTTTTCTGTTTTGTGACAAAACAATTTAATTGTTTAATTTGTGACAAGGCAGTGAAAACTTTCCTTTGAAGAAGGACACAGTAGATCTCCGATACTACATTCATGAGGAAGACAAAATCTATCTATTGCCATGATGTTTCGAGGTACACATACATAGTTACAGTAATTATTGGTGATCTTTGAAAAAAAATAGTATTTAGCTCCTAAAAGCCTGTCTCAAATCCGAAACAAAATATTTGATCGCGTTTCCTTTCAACAGAAACAGCTTGGAAATATATATTCAAAACATCTGTTCCACCGGAAGATGTTATTTCAAAATTTGCAGGAAAAAATGTGTTCTTCTGTCGATTAAAGACCATCCACATCCACATCCACATCCACATCCACATCCATACTAACACCTACATCAACATCAACATCAAACACACACACACACACAACACACACACACACACACACACACACACACACACACACACACACACACACATCCAAAGAAAGAGAGTAGTTCACGGCCGTCTCATGTTTTTATCACCTAAAAAGTCCAAAGACAAAAATCCAAATCAGTTTTGGCCTTTGTTATGTTTTAAATATCGTTCATTTTCATTTTCTTATTCTATTTTTTATCTTTTTTTAGTATTGATGTGTTGATATGTTTTGATTCTTGTTCTGTATTTGTTTTTAGTAAGGAAAGATGTTTGTCGGTTTGAGGTGTATTTCCAACTCTCTTCAAAAAAACGTTTTATTAGATCATCTCGTGCTCGCCAAGTGCACAAACTTGCTATTGTGCTTTTTGAAACCCAACATTGCAGGGAAAATCTTGAGGGTGGTTTGATAACCTCCCTTTGATGGATTGACTCTCCAGCTGTGACGTCAGTAGCGTGACTGACCTGAAGTATTCAGGTTGGTCGATCCAGGGACGTTGACACATACAGATAAAATTTCATATCTCTTGTGATCTTTTAGAACTTCCTCGTGTAGTTACACTATGAGTAGGAGGGCATAACAAGTTAAGATTTGTTTTCAGGTATTCGATCACTGATTTCTATTGTATGTCTTCTTCTCTGATGGAAGGTGGGGTAGGCTAGGGTCACCTTTTGCGAACACCTGGTGTCAATACTAATTTGATAGTGATTCATGAACACATTTCCATGATATAGTCGACTTTGCAATTAGCACAGATTTGGTATGGATGTGGAAAGGGTTTTGTCGATTGTAATAATTTATAAATTCTGTTTAAACGCCATTCAACATGGTAGATTTTCAAACATGGTCTTAACACTTTCTTGTCCATTTTCAGAATATTTCATTTCAATAATGCCGCAAAACCACTCCCACATTCCAAATCTCTGCTAAAAATCAGACATAATGTTTTGCAATGTTAATACATCATCTCTTAAAGCAGATGTAATGCTTTTGTCAAATTAATACGTTATTTCAATACTGGTATTTATACCTAGTTCACAAAACGAAAGTTACAGATTTGTATATTTTTGTTTGCATGACCGAATTAAACCTCGCTAGGAATGCCAACTAAATCCAACTACCAAAGTTAAGCAGCCTGTCTTCGTCAGAACATTCGTTAGATCAACAGTCAATACATTAGTACTGCCCTGGTCTTAGTTGATAGATCCTCGTGTCAAGGATAAAATGATAAAGCAATCTGTAATATTTACCCCGTTATCAGTGTGCTATAGTCAAGTCATGGTGGCTGTGTCTGGTGCTTCAATAGTATCAGTCAGGGAGTGGAAAACTTGGGATTCCAGCGTTGTCAGTCTGATGATATACTCTGGGGCAAGTGATGAAGGTTCCCCAGGGAGTTGAGAATAAAACTGAAACGCATGATAATCCGCTGTCAAGGAAATTAGCAATGACGTGGGGATTGGACATAAGGCACAATAAGGCGAAATGGTGTTCTGCAGTGGAACGTACATACAGTGGAAGCCCTCTAAACCGGCAGCCCTCCAATCCGGCATGCTCTCAATATCGGCACTAGAATTTGGTCCCGACAGATGCTGTTTTATTTATTATCATTCTCTAAACCGGTACGCCCTCTATATCGGCATTTTTTGTCGGTCCCAACGAGTGCCGGTTTAGAGGGCTTCCATTGTACTTCAGTGTGAATTCATCTATTAAATAATGCGTGTGTGTGTTTCTCTGGGACTAATATAATTATAGATATGTACTTCTGGGTTAAGGATGTACTGGCAGTGATATAGTTCTTGTGATATATGTGTATGGAAGAATGGTTTACTTCTGTAATGGTGTTGATACCATGAAGGCTTCGAGAAGAACATACACGTTCGACTTTGACGAGCCTGACCTGTTTCCACTTTGTCGAAGTAACCGGTGATGTAGACAAGATATACAAGAAGTGTTCAGTTACACCTTTATCCGTAGTCCAATACATACACCTGAAGTTGATAGTTCAAACTGTTCATAAAAAAATAAATCTGAAAAAACCCACACTTGTTAGCGTTCCGTCTCCGTGCAATAGGTACGAGTCATTAACCGCCAGCCTTAATCAAATGTATCCGTTTTTATATAGCTATGCCATGTATGAAGTAGATTACTGGCTATATAACTGCCCAGCTGGCCTACTTGCTGATTATCGTTATGACATGCTGATAATTGTGTTATTGTCCATGTGGCCTATTTGTGACATGATATCCATACGGGTTGCAAGTCCTTCAATGTCTGTGTGCCCTACTGGTTATATGACTGTCCGGTGGCTTGCTGGTACTATAACTGTCCATGTGATCTACTGGTGATGTGGATTTCTTTGGGGCCTACTGGTGATATAATCGTGTGACCGACTCTCTGACTGATTGTATGATTGTGCGTGAGCCTTATTGGTGATGTGATTGGGTGACTGATTGTCTGACCTGACCAATTACATGACTGTCCACATGGCTCACTGGTGATGTGATAGTGTGACTGATTGTCTGACCTGACCAATTACATGACTCTCCACATGGCTCACTGGTGATGTGATTGTGTGACTGATTGTCTGACCTGACCAATTATATGACTGTCCACATGGCTCACTGGTGATGTGATTGTGTGACTGATTGTCTGACCTGACCAATTACATGACTGTCCACGTGGCTTACTGGTGATGTGATAGTGTGACTGATTGTCTGACCTGACCAATTACATGACTCTCCACGTGGCTTACTGGTGATGTGATAGTGTGACTGATTGTCTGACCTGACCAATTACATGACTGTCCACGTGGCTTACTGGTGTTGTGATTGTGTGACTGATTGTCTGACCTGACCAATTACATGACTGTCCACGTGGCTTACTGGTAATGTGATTGTGTGACTGATTGTCTGACCTGACCAATTACATGACTGTCCCGCGTGGCTTACTGGTAATGTGATTGTGTGACTGATTGTCTGACCTGACCAATTACATGACTCTCCACGTGGCTTACTGGTTATGTGATTGTGTGACTGATTGTCTGACCTGACCAATTACATGACTGTCCACGTGGCTTACTGGTAATGTGATTGTGTGACTGATTGTCTGACCTGACCAATTACATGACTGTCCACGTGGCTTACTGGTGATGTGATAGTGTGACTGATTGTCTGACCTGACCAATTACATGACTCTCCACGTGGCTTACTGGTAATGTGATTGTGTGACTGATTGTCTGACCTGACCAATTACATGACTGTCCACGTGGCTTACTGGTGATGTGATTGTGTGACTGATTGTCTGACCTGACCAATTACATGACTGTCCACATGGCTTACTGGTGATGTGATAGTGTGACTGATTGTCTGACCTGACCAATTACATGACTGTCCACATGGCTTACTGGTGATGTGATTGTGTGACTGATTGTCTGACCTGACCAATTACATGACTGTCCACATGGCTTACTGGTAATGTGATTGTGTGACTGATTGTCTGACCTGACCAATTACATGACTGTCCACATGGCTTACTAGTGATGTGATTGTGTGACTGATTGTCTGACCTGACCAATTACATGACTGTCCACATGGCTTACTGGTTATGTGATAGTGTGACTGATTGTCTGACCTGACCAATTACATGACTGTCCACATGGCTTACTGGTGATGTGATTGTGTGACTGATTGTCTGACCTGACCAATTACATGACTGTCCACGTGGCTTACTGGTAATGTGATTGTGTGACTGATTGTCTGACCTGACCAATTACATGACTGTCCACGTGGCTTACTGGTTATGTGATAGTGTGACTGATTGTCTGACCTGACCAATTACATGACTGTCCACATGGCTTACTGGTAATGTGATTGTGTGACTGATTGTCTGACCTGACCAATTACATGACTGTCCACGTGGCTTACTGGTGATGTGATTGTGTGACTGATTGTCTGACCTGACCAATTACATGACTGTCCACATGGCTTACTGGATGTGATAGTGTGACTGATTGTCTGACCTGACCAATTACATGACTGTCCACATGGCTTACTGGTGATGTGATTGTGTGACTGATTGTCTGACCTGACCAATTACATGACTGTCCACGTGGCTTACTGGTGATGTGATTGTGTGACTGATTGTCTGACCTGACCAATTACACGACTGTCCACATGGCTTACTAGTGATGTGATTGTGTGACTGATTGTCTAACTTGACCAATAACATGACTGTCCACATGGCTTACTAGTGATGTGATTGTGTGACTGATTGTCTGACCTGACCAATTACACGACTGTCCACATGGCTTACTAGTGATGTGATTGTGTGACTGGTAGTCTAACTTGACCAATAACATGACTGTCCACGTGGCTCACTAGTGATGTGACTGTCCATATGGGATACAACTGGCCGATTGTCTGACTACACTTGTCTGACTGTCCATGTGGCTTATCGGTTATGTTATAAACCATGTGGCCAACCGGTTATGTAATGATCTATCGATTATGTGTTTGTCTATCTGGCTTACTGAATGTATAACTATCCAAGGGATCTACTGGTTATAATTACAAAACTACCCGAGTGGCCCAACTTTAGTACCAATACTTTAGGCCGATATTTTAACCAGTAGGCACCATGCATAATTATGCTGATTGTCTGATTGTTCATGTAGCCTACTGGTTTTTAAACGGGACTACTGTTGTATCGGACTTGTGTCCTTGGTATGGTCACACAGATATTTATTGTACCTTACTGTTAGATAAGATAATGATAGGAACATTCCCAATTTGGTATGTGGAGATAAGCAGGAGATAGGTAAGGAGAGAGATTGGATTGGAAACATGTTTTGTTTGGTCATCCTTCAAAGGCATACAATGTCCTTTTAAGAGTAAGAAATAAATTTATGTGTTCATTCAAATTACACAGCCATCGTCATCTTTGTATCATTGTCTTACGATGTTTAATTTCATCCCTTTACCCAGTTACTCCAAGCGGATTATATTTTATAACGACTGGACAACCTTGGTCTAGATATACGAGCACATTGTATCAACTCATTTAATATGTGAATTTGTGACATATATTGTAAACCTGCGTTTGAAAACTGAGATTATATAGAGAAATAAAACTGATATCTTTGCAATTAAAACATTTATTATTTTTATATTATTATATGTAACGTCATGAATGGGAAGGACGTGTTTTGAACTTCTATGATTCTGTGAGGGTTGTAAATGTTAAAGTGTATTTGATTGACCATTGTCAACAGGAATATTCTACCTGTTGGCGTTATAACAACGGGCGGTGGGGTAGCCTAGTGGTTAAAGCGTTCGCTCGTCATGCCGAAGATCTGGGTTCGATTCCCCGCATGGGTACAATGTGTGAAGCCCATTGCTGGTGTCCCCCGTCGTGATATTGCGGGAATATTGCTAAAGGCGGCTTAAAACCATCCTCATTCACTCACTCGTTATACTTACTTTGGCTTTATAATGAGGTGAGTTGTAAATACTCGTCACTCGTTATATGAGTCAAATGAGAATCTTTCAATGTTAAATGATTAAACAGATGGGGAAATTTATGTTTTATGGCGAAAACATTTCAACTACATGTAACAAATAGGTTGAACACTGAACATATTGAATTTTAAAGGACCGTTAATAATTTATGGCCAGCGGGGGTGATGATGATTTTTATGGAGAAGCATGTACAATCCGAATGGTCCCCTCGTAAAATTTATGTACAAAGTAAGTGACCCCCCTGCATGCCATGTACAAAATCCATGACACCCCCCTTCCCCTTCCAATATTTTTTAGCATAATTTTTGTAATATTTTTATGTACAAAATTGCTGACCTCCCTAGAAACATGTGTACAAAATTGATGACCCCTACCTCCCCAGAACAAAATGGTGACCCCCCTAAAATCATCATTCTTCCCCTCCCCCTCCCTCCCCAAGCCATAAATTATAAACGGTCCCTAATGAACTCCGAGGGTGAGTGAGTATGGTTTTACGTCAAATGTTCCCGCATACTTGAAGGCGGGGGACACCAATAATGGGTTTCAAACAATGAACTCATACGAGGTCCTCATTGATAGTAATATTAATACGAAAGGCGGTGGGGTAGCCTAGTGGTTAAAGCGTTCGCTCGTCACGCCGACGATCTGGGTTCGATTCCCCAGATGGGTATAAGGTGTGAAGCCCATTTCTGTCCCCCTTCGTGATATTGCTGGAATATTGCTAAAGGCGGCGTTAAACCATACTCACTCACTAATATTAATTCGAAACACGAAAAGTTTAAGGTTTTTGGGGTTTTTAAAACTCTCCAGCTGTATATCTTGTGGTGTTCCAAGTTTAACTGTATAGTCAAAACGTCAAAACCTCAACAACCTATTTACTGCCATTCAATATAATTGACGAAAGTAGTCCATCATTTGATTTTTTTCAAGCAATCACAAGCTGGCATTTTTCTTTTCAGCGAATCAAAATTAAGAAAAAAGTAACTCTACAAATAATGCCTGTCGTGGAGACCAGAATTGAGTGATAACACGACTCGTGAAGAAACTTAGAACTGATCTTCAGCAACCCATGCTTGTCGTAAGCGGCGACTAACGGATCGGGCGGTAGGGCTCGCTGACACATGACATAATATCTCAAAATTCGTAGATCGATGTTCATGCTGTTGATCACTGGATCGTGTGACCCAGACTCGATTATTTACAGGCCGCCGCCATATAGCTGGGATCTTGCTGGGTGTGGCGTTAAACAACAAACGAAACGAAAATGAGCGATAATACCACATATCATTTATAATATACAGTATAAGAAATTTTATACAACACAATCAGGTGTTGTTTGTTTTGTTTGTTTTTAATCCCGCTCAGCAAGAATTCAATGATGAGACGGCGGTCTGTAAGTAATCGACTGTGTCTCAGACATGATGTGTGGTTGGGTGGTTATTATTAAAGTGGGTGGTTATCATTAAAGTTTATTAAATGACCCATGAAAACGGGTAAAAATGAAGTGTGCACTACCACCCCTTTCTCTTTGCATCACACACACACACACACACACACACACACACACACACACACACACTTCCCCCTTCCTCAAAAAGCTGTATCCGCCCCTCGGTGATATGCATCAACCTAGTCACACCCTTGAACACCTGAGTGTGTCAGTTGCCTCTAACGCTCAGCAGAGTCGCCTCTTGCGACAACCGTTGATTGTTGACAACCGGTCTTAACTGGGATCTCCGCATGTCATGCAAACAGGTAATAAGGGACGTCTGAATTGACCGAAATGTAATCACCTCCAGGGATTGTATATCTTGAAACATTTATCAAGTTTCACATTCGAGCTTGATATCATTGTGTGGATAATATTTGTTTCGATATTAAACATTTGTCGTTGCGACACTTCTGGTGTGAATAAGAGAAGTGTAAAATATTTTATTAATGTGTCACCGATATAGATAGGTTTATGTCAACACAATAAAGGTCAGTAAAACGAAGGGTTTGTTTGTCTGTTGTTGCACTCAGCAATAATCCAGCTATATATCGGTATAAATGTAGTTTACTCCATATCGATGATCGTTAAAATACATAGAGAAGCCGACACAATAAAGCAGTTCGTTATATCCATTAGTTCGTTATAAGCGGGCTCGGTATAAACGTAGTTTACTCCATATCGATGATCGTTAAAATACATAGAGAAGCCGACACAATAAAGCAGTTCGTTATATCATCAGTTCGTTATAAGCGGGTCGGTATAAATGTAGTTTACTCCATGTCGATGATCGTTAAAATACATAGAGAAGCCGGGACAATAAAGCAGTTCGTTATATCATCAGTTCGTTATAAGCGGGCTCGGTATAAACGTAGTTTACTCCATATCGATGATCGTTAAAATACATAGAGAAGCCGACACAATAAAGCAGTTCGTTATATCATCAGTTCGTTATAAGCGGGCTCGGTATAAACGTAGTTTACTCCATATCGATGATCGTTAAAATACATAGAGAAGCCGGGACAATAAAGCAGTTCGTTATATCATCAGTTCGTTATAAGCGGGGTCGGTATAAACGTAGTTTACTCCATATCGATGATCGTTAAAATACATAGAGAAGCCGACACAATAAAGCAGTTCGTTATATCATCAGTTCGTTATAAGCGGGCTCGGTATAAACGTAGTTTACTCCATATCGATGATCGTTAAAATACATAGAGAAGCCGGGACAATAAAGCAGTTCGTTATATCATCAGTTCGTTATAAGCGGGCTCGGTATAAACGTAGTTTACTCCATATCTGTGATCGTTAAAATACATAGACAAGCCGACACAATAAAGCAGTTCGTTATATCATCAGTTCGTTATAAGCAGGTTCGGTATAAACGTAGTTTACTCCATATCGATGATCGTTAATATACATAGACTGACTGAGTTTAGTTTTACGCCGCTTTTTGCAATATTCCAGCAACATCACGGCGGGGGACACCCGAAATAGGCTTTACACATTGTACCCATGTGGGGATTCGAACCCGGGTCTTCGGCGTGACGAGCCAACGCTTTAACCATTAGGCTGCTCCACCGCCCCAAAATACATAGACAAGCCGGAACAATAAAGCAGTTCGTTATATCATCAGTTCGTTATAAGCGGGCTCGGTATAAACGTAGTTTACTCCATATCGATGATCGTTAAAATACATAGAGAAGCCGGGACAATAAAGCAGTTCGTTATATCATCAGTTCGTTATCAGCAGGTTCGGTATAACGGTAGTTTACTCCATATCGATGATCGTTAAAATACATAGAGAAGCCGGGACAATAAAGCAGTTCGTTATATCATCAGTTCGTTATAAGCAGGTTCGGTATAAACGTAGTTTACACTGTATCACTTTGGCAATACCCTTGACATGACCAGCGTCTATTGTTCGTTAGATGATCATATCAATATCAAAGGTTGATAGATGAAGCTGGAGCGAAACACGGGTCAAGCACATGATTGTGGCGTGTCGCTGTTTATCTCTAGTAGTTGTGAATGGCGGTAACTTATTTAGTGGTTTGTCGTTAACATATCAAGTGAACACGCCACAATTTGGACAGGTTTACCTTCACAACCAACAACACGGTGATTTCAACAACCTCGTGTGTACAGATCGCTGAACTGGAGTTTCGGAGAAGTCGTGTCACATGTAGACGTGAGCTGTGATGCCAACGTAGGTATGTATGCTCCTCTTTCCCCCATTTTATAAAATGCATTATATTCACTTCAAGGCCATCCATATTAATGTACACGTGTGTGGTCATGTTGAGTGGCTTGTTCTACCTTTAGGGCAGGACATGCTTTCCCTTTACGCCAACACCTGGTGTCATTACTGATTGTCAGTTATCCAGTTTCTTTTAACCTCTAGTTTGTATTTTTACGCACAGTGAAATGTCTCTAATTTCTGACCTTGACCACTCGTGAAGATCCGGGTTAGATTTCAAGTGGTCTTCAGCAACCCATGCTTGTCGTAAGGGGCGACTAACGGGATCAGGTGGTCAGACTCGCTGACTTGGTTGACATGTCATCATATCCCAGTTGCGTAGATCTATGCTGATGATGTTGATCACTGGATTGTCTGGTCCAGACTCGATTATTTACAGACCGCCGCCACATAGCTGGAATAGTGCTGTGTGCGGCGTTAAACAACAATCAATCGATCTGACATTGACGCTGTATGTTCTCATCACGGAACGGTTGGAAATTCAGAAGAGAATCAAATAATCCGGCTTGACGTTGTAAACACAAATGGTACCTTGTCTGTTATCGTTTTCAAATACATATACACTTTTTCATCTTCACTAGGTGTACAATAAGGGCGGTGGGGTAGCCTAGTGGTTAAAGCGTTGGCTCGTCACGCCGAAGACCCGGGTTCGATTCCCCACATGGGCACAATGTGTTAAGCCCATTTCTGGTGTCCCCCGCCGTGATATTGCTGTAATATTGCTAAAAGCGGCGTAAAACTAAACTCAGTCAGTCAGTCAGGTGTACAATAACATATATTTTTAGCAAAACTGTTTTGAAACGTATGAGAGATGAGACACACACACACAGCATAGTGGCCTGTACAATGTTACAAGTTACAAGAGAAGTATAGCTGACAAGACTCCAGACACAAGCAATACCCTGTTTATTGCCTCTATGTAAACAGATGTTGATAAGCATGCCCTTTATTTAATAGTGCGTTGGACACTAAATTTAATAACCTCAACATAAATCACAGCGCACTTTTGGGGACTGCCCGCTTTGACGAGGATTCGGGGTTCCTAGCAACCAATACTGGATGGGTGTGTCATCGTACATAATATCAAACACTGGTTTGCCTGGTCTGTAGCGTCATATAACAATCCCCGGTCAGAAATATCACACACAAAAAAACATATGTGTATCTGTTTGTCTGCTAACTACATTCAATTCTCAGTTTCTTATGCATTATGCAATAGGGGGTGGCGGGGTGGGAGGGATATTTACGCGTCTGTGGAATTTTGGTAGTGAAATGATATCGATTAAATAATCTGAAAAAAACGCAAGTGTCCACATAAGCAAGGTACACTGCTTGCTTGCTTGCTTCCTTGCTTGCTTGCTTGTTTGTTTCCTCAAATTCGATTTTATTAGTTGGATCCGTTACGGTAGAAGGCAATAGTTCTTAGTAGGGCACCATTTGTTGTTGAAGGTGAATTCGAAATGACCAGTTACTGGCATTCCGTGCTATCCACCGCGATGCTCCTCCATACATTTCTGAACTTATCCAAGAATACAAACCTGAGAGAACTCTACGTTCCTGTAACCAGTGTCTTTTGAAGCTTCCGTCAGCTTGTACATCATTTGGCGAGAGAAGTTTCGAAATCTCAGCCCCCCAGATATGGAACTCCCTCCCACTTGAAATAAGAAGTGCCCCTGAGTTTGAATCATTCAAATCACTACTGAAAACACATTTGTTTAAAGTCTGCTGCTGTTAGACTGTGTATTCCCAGGACAGTTCATTGCTCACAAGCGCTTTTGAGCACTTGATTATACTGGAAACAGGCGCAAGTGTATATCTATTATTATGATCTATTATTAAAAAATATGGATGGGAATTTTTACATGTTATCATAGTCTGTCAATATACTTATATCAACACACAAAACAATTCAGGAACTGGATTTTCTTCAAATTTCAAAAGAAATCTCTTTTCCATTTCTTTCAACTGTGAAAGATATGGGTATGGTTTGGGGGCTTCTGCAGCTGGTAGGCTTCACATTCTGATAGAGCATTTCCTCGAGGGGAGAGTACGTTTTCTCAGTAGAAGTAGCAAGCGTTGCCAGATCGGGCCTTGTCTGATGTTGTACATCGTCAACTAGCTTCAACAAGTGTTCGCTTGTCCTTTAGTGCCTTCACAAAGTACCACCGGTAATAATTGTCATTATCATTATACAACATTCGACGATAAAGTCTAAATTTGTAAATTCATTTTCTGAAAATTTAAAAACAGGTGGATAAAAAAACGCAATACAAAGTATTATGGTTGCTTTAGTCATTTTCAATCCGGATATGAATGTGTTGGAAGCCATGCTCAGCAGTACCACGTGTCCACTTGGTCAGTCAAAGAAATCAGTTAAACTTTCTAGTGTCAAGTCAAAATCTCGGTTTTGAAATATTTCTGAAAATTGAAAGAAGATTTGCACTTGACATACAACATATATTCCAGTTCCAAAGTAATCCCAGTGGTTTAACGCCGCCTTGAAACGTATTCCAGTTACACCATGGTGTGTAAGCCATGTAGGAAATGGTGCCTGTCTCAGACGTTTAGACCCGTGTAGATCTGGGTTAGAATTGATCTTCAGTAACCCGTGCTTGTCGTAAGAGGTGACTGACGGGATCGCGTGGTCAGGATCGCTGACTGTGCAGATCGATGCTCATGTTGTTGATTACTGGATTGTCTGGTCCAGATTCGATTATTTACAGACCACCGCCATATAGCTGGAATATTGCTTACGGGTGGCGCAGCAAAGGTCGCGAACTAGTCAAGAATTCTGAGATATCATCCGGATAGCCATAAACAATAGCAAGCAACAAACAGTCCCGTGGAATAGCTCTAGATCAGTGTCCCTTTAAATTAGATATATCAAAAGGATCACAATATGTTTTCGGCATCATGATGCATGTGGAGTTGTATGGTTACTGCCGTTGGTATGATCGTTCTGATCCTTTCAATCGGTGATGTAACGATTCGCATTGTTTGTGTCTAAATGGCACGTGAAGATCCGGGTTAGAATTGATCTTCAGCAACCCATGCTTGTCGTAAGAGGCGACTAAGATGATCAGGTGGTCAGACTTCGTTGACGTATGTCATCGTATCCCAGTAGCGTAGATCGATGTTCATGCTGTTGGTCACTGGATTGTCTGGACCAGAATCGATTATTTCTAATTGAGGTACATAAACTACTTAAGGTTTACACATACGCTGAGCATTTATGCATGTAATACATAATTCAAATGATACGTAAACCCTACTTGGTAAATAGTTATTGCAAGTTATATTTGGGGATGCCATTATGTTACTCTCCTGTCAAATGGGATTGAGCATTGAAAGGATTAAGAATCTCGCAGAGCGGCAAATCTAAATCTGTATTGAAGTTCACTTACCCACCTTCTTCCGTAAGGAAATACTGCATTCACATGAGGGATTCATGCATAGTATTTCCATGATATTTCCATGGTATTTCCCCCTTTCTGGTTCTTCTGTCCCCCAAAAATGCCAACTACCAACATAAATTCTCATCGCTGATCTCCTAAAGAGTCTGTCCAAAGCGTGAATCTATGTCGTATCTTTCCTTGTACCATGAATAAAATAATCGAATTGCCCACTGACGCCTTTTCTCAGCATTTATATTTTTTAATATATATTTCTCGCCTGTCAGATGTTTTTGAAAACATGAAACATTTGTGTGGTTTACAATGGCATATTATATATTCAGTCAAAAACATCGCTGGCTCTTTTCAGAATTTAGTTTGAGTCGAATAGACTCCTATGACACCCTAATATATAGTTGTGCAGCGTCTGATCCTTGAAGCGTTCAGTCGAAATCTATCAAAACAGCATTTTTGACAACTTTCCTGACCAGGCGGTTTTACAGAAGCATATGGCATCAAGCATTGTATCGTGACGTAACATTGAATCATTGCCTTTTAGCGTGACGTTATGGCTGGCGGATAATTATAATATTTTCAGAGAGTGTTCCACTGAAAGCCTTTATCTTTTACTGCGTAAACGAACAGAAATACCGAATACTCACCACCACCTTGAAAACACAAAACGTTTACCTCCAAAGTGTTGTCTAACGAATCACGCATGAGAACTGGCCCGGTCACGATCTGTACACAAAGCTCTCGAAAGATATCTCGATAATACATACTACATGACCCCGCCATCTTGTGCACATCCGTCACCTTAAGTAGAGGGGGAATACCAGTGGCTGTCCCTTCCTGTTCGTCGGTATCAGTTGCCACGTGACTAGGTGGGGCAATCAGAGGTCCCAATACATTCCCTTGGTCATTTCATATCCACAGGGTCCGTGAAGATCCGGGTTAGAACTGATCTTCAGCAACCCATGCTTGTCGTAAGAGGCGCGTAACGGGATCGGGTGGTCACGCTCACTGACTTGTTTGACACATGTCATTGTATCCCATTTGGATTGATGCTCATGCTGTTGATCACTGAATTGTCTGGTCCAGACTAGATTATTTACAGACCGCCGCCATATATCTGGAATATTCCTGAGTACGGCGTTAAACAAGAAACCAACCAAATAATATCCACATGCGCAGTAGGGTAGCCTAGTGGTTAAAGCGTTCGCTTGTCACGCCGAACACCGGATTCGATTTCAAACATGGGTACAGTGTGTTGCGTACATTTTCGGTTTCCCCCCGCCCTGATATTACAGGGATATTGCTACAAGCGGCGTAAAACTAAACTCACTCATATCCACATGTATCGTTCCTCTAACCCCCTTAACGCCCGTTGAGGCGGTGGGCTAGCCTAGTGATTATAGCGTTAGGTCGTCACGCTGATGACCAGGGCGTGGGTTCAATATGTGAAGCCCACTTCTGGTGTTCACCCCGTGATATTGCATGAATTTTGCTAGAAGCGGTGTAAAAACACACTCACTCACTCATTCACCCACCCTTACTGTTATGACCGTAGAACATGTTAGTGTCGTATCCTGCGACAAGTGAGTGACGTTTGTTTAACGCCGCTTGAATAGCATTTAAGTAATTGTATCACGGCGTTTTAAAGCGGTATTTGAGAAAGTCCCGAAATAATTCATTCTTAGACATGGCCAGACAGAGCGTCTTTCCGGCGAATGAAAATATGTAAATATATGCCTGCACGTCACAATGTCGTCAATAATCCTGAACGCGATGTTGAAACACCTTTTACCTCACCCCTGACATCTGAAAAACTTCGAGCAATGACACGACGATAATGTTTCGGCACTCCTAAGCTACACAACTATGTGCAGCCAACTGCCGTACTTTCAACCCCTGGGCCCAGTGCTCCTAGGAGAGCAATGAACTGATAAGTTTATCCTCAAGCCGAAGCTTTTAGAAATTTATATTGAGGTTATCAGTGAGTGAGTTTTGGTTTTACGCCGCTTTTAGCAATATTCCAGCAATATCACGTCTTGGGACACCAGAAATGGGCTTCACACATTGTACTCATGTGAATACCCTGCATTGTATTTTTTGAGTGTTGGCGGTGTTTATTCTTACTACGGAATATTTACCGACCCAAAACAATCAATCGGTTTAACGGGGTGTAATAATAACATTAACAATTCCGTCGTCGGAAAACCTGTACTCATTCTCCCACAAACATTACGTACACATGTTGGCATCAATATGTATTAAGTTATACAGTCAGTGTTTTGTCATTCGGAGAGTGAGAACAGACAAAATAGTTCCAATTGTACCAGTTTCCTACACAGTGGCGTAGCTACATATTGGCAGAATAACAACTGCCTGCAAATATGTGTCTATGCGGCAATCTATCGCTCCGCACGGTAGAGTAACCGCCCTTTATCAAAGGGAAGCTACTCTAATATCTAATATCTTTGTTATGCTACAATGATTAGTATATAAATTCGATACCTGCACACATTTTTCACCAATCTAACAGAGCAGGTGTTTTGGAACATTACAATGTCTACAATGTTATGAGTATTTCAATGTTATCGCCGTAAACAGATAACAGTAAAGATACAGGCTACAGTCTATTGTTATCGTTCAAACGGATACTTTTGTTTTCATACATGTATATATTGTCCGCATAAAGAATTGAATCAATAGTATATCAATATTGCCAAAGTGTTGACACAAAAAGGTAAGATTAACTCTATGATAAGTATACATATACCGACATATTTCCTCAGTTCCTGAGATGACACTGCATTTCGTTTTGGCAGGTTGTGGCTGTTTCTGGTATTGTATTTTTTGGAAGTGAATTTAATAAATCATATCGTACATGAACAGTTGTTCATGACATTGAATCAAGCATTATATATTATTATGAGTGCTAATTAGACCCAGTGGTTGCACAGAAAACTCTAATAACGGCCACATAGCCTATAGAGCAATGTAGAAATGATTATCCCCTCAACAATAACAAGAAATATATAAGAACGTTCTTTCCCTCCCAAAAGTAAAGGCTTCGTTACACTCCGATTTCGTCCGAAGTTCTACAAAGCAACTTTAGCACTACACAAGATTTAGTAGTAAGTCTATGTTAAGGTGAATAAATGAGTTGTTTATTTACGTGTCACGCATATGCTTACTGGATATACACACATAATAAATATACAAAGATAAAATTGATTATGCAGGCCGAAGAGACACGTTGTAATACTGTAAAATATACATAATTTCATTAAGGTAAGATAACAGTGCAATTAAATAGATAGATATAATATAAAATATAGATAGATATAGATAGATAAAATATAATAAATAAAATAATGACTAGTTTGAACAACATGTAGTTGAAATATACTTAAAACATTTGCGACGATAAAACATCTTAAAACACATTAAACCTAATTTTGATAAGAAATTATTAGATGATAACATAAATTTAAAATTAAAATTAAAATGGGTATGGGAGTAAGCGGGAGTATAGGTTTGGTTTGAGGTTTGAGATCAAAGGCACCCGTTTGTACAACGGCACCTTGGTTCTGGTTGTGTTAAGGGAGATATTATAACAATGGGACATTAAAGTAACGGTTGGTATTTGGGTTGAGTTGACCTATTTAGTGCCCGTGCAGCGAGTCTTATCTGCATAAGTTTAAACCCGATAACGCGACCTGTACAACCGGTGAGCACTGTATAGTCAAAACGCGTGCGATCTCCAGCTTGTGCATAAGTAGTGTAGTTTCAGGTCTTGTTACGCACACCCTCTCCCAAAACCCAGGCAGTATTATCGACATAGTTCGGGCGAGTATACAAGCACACACATTCGCACGCACGCACGCACGCACGCACGCACGCACACGTCTCACACACACAGATGTGTGGGTGAAATAATCTTTCACGCGAATAACCGCAGTCTTCTCGTATGCTTCACCAAAATGGTGAGGCGGTGGGGTAGCCTAGTGGTTAAAGTGTTCGCCGGTCACGTCCAAGATCCGAGTTCATGGGCACAATGTGTGAAGCCTATTTCTGGTGTCAAATGCCGTTATATTGCTAGAGTATTGCTAAAGACGAAGTAAAACTAAACTCACTCACTCATTCGCCAGACTGGTAAGCGTCTAAGACATGAAATATCACTTCCGTTTTCCAAGACATGTTTCATAACTTCCGGTTTTCCTCCCAAGTCACGCTGACATGTCTTCATGTAACTGTTTAGAAAGAACCCGTGAAGATCTGGGTTAGAATTGGTCTTCAGCAACTCATGCTTGTCGTAAGAGGCGACTAACGGGATCGGGTGGTGAGGCTCGAGACCTGGTTGACACATGTCATCGGTTTCCAATTGTAAAGATCGGCTCTCATGGTGTTGATCACTGGATTGTCTGGTCCAGACTCGATTATTTACAGACAACTGCCATATAGCTGGAATATTGCTAAGTGCGGCGCAAAACTAAACTCACTCACTAACTGTTTAGAAAGAATACTCTTCTGTATTCTGATTTTCCACTCACTCACTCACTTTTCATATTTGCAGTTTTCGGAGGAAAGCATGACATCATCCGTCATCAAATGAGGAGAATACGGCTGAAGCTGACATGGTGCGCGTGGATGAGCTTCATCACCTTCCTTGCGCTGTGGGTGATGGTAACCGAGTTCCGTCTTCTGTTCTCTGGGCGAGACGACTCCAGACGAATTGTGAACTTCTTCAGCATGGACAGAGACCGTTTCGTAAATTTACATGAATATCAATTCATTCTAAACACAGGCGTCATTGACGTAGATGTAGTGACTGTGGTCGACTCAATGCCGTCTCACGTGTCCAGAAGGTCAGAAATCCGGAAAACGTTCGGCTCCGTGAGGTATTTCAAGGGTGTCTCATCCGCTACCGTTTTCGTGCTTGGCCTTGCTACAAACCATGATCTCCAGCGACAACTTCAGCAAGAAGCAGACACCTACGGCGACATGATCCAGGGGAACTTCATCGACGACGACCAGAACATGACCCACAAACATGTGATGGCGATGTATTGGGTGCAAGGTCATTGCAAGCGCGCCAAAGTTATTGTTAAGATAAACGATGACGTCATAGTCAACCCTTACAATCTTGTCAACTATATAAAAACGACGACGTTACCGAACAATACGATTCTTTGCAAAGTTCGAACTAAAGGTATTCCTGAGAGAAGAAAGGGCAAAAGTGGGTATATACCGATTGAGCACTACCCTTTTCCGGTCCTCCCTGACCACTGCCCAGGATTCGCCTACATTACCACGCCCCATGCCTACCGGACGTTGTGTCGGGCGTCACGTGACTCGCGGTACCTCCACAACGATGCCGTGTACGCCACAGGCGTGCTCGCACTGCAGGCGCATGTTCGGAGACATCACATGGGCGATAAATACATTGTGTCAGGCTGTGGAGAGGAAGAAAATATTCAGAGCATGCTGAAGGACGCCATTTTTGTTTCGAGTGAGAAAGGTCAGTGTCGTGACATTCATGAACTATGGCCTCGTATGAAAAGGACTAACCACTGATATTGGTGAAACGTATTTCGAGGCATTCAGAAACTGGAACAACATGAAACATTTATTCATAACAACTTATTTATTTTTGCAAGGACTCTTCAGGGCAACTGTTTAATGCTTCATGAAGTGCGTTCGTGTGTATGCGTGTGTGTGTGTGTGCGTGTCTATACTGCTGGGATTATTGAAGATATTAACTATAAGGAAGAGAGTTTTATGGATGTCAACTTCTATATTATGAGGAACGGAACGTTTCGGAGTATATCCTTGCTCCTTCATCAGAAGCACTCACCTGATGAAGGAGCAAGGATATACCCCGCAACGTTGAGTTTCGGATGTCAACTTTATTATGTGGAACGCAACGTTTGGGAGTATATCCTTGCTCCTTCATCAGGAGCACTCACCAGATGAAGGAGTAAGGATATACTCCGAAACATTGTGTTCCTCATAATAAAGAAGTTGACATCCATAAAACACTTCTCTATATGTATCACTTCTGAATGTCATTTAAAGACCAGATTATTAATAGATTGAGATAGCCGCTGTCCACCCTGACTGTTGAAATTTTATAAATTCGAAGTTTCGGGTATTACGTAAGGAGGTAATTAGGCGTTAATCGACGCTCCGGGCATTTAGGAAAACAAAATACGTTATACAGTACATTCTTTATTGTGGCCACTGTGCTACAATATACAGTGTACACTGCTCATAGACCCTTGATTCACATCATAGTCATCCCAAGTGAGCAAGGTAGCCAGTCTGATCAGCATACTTCATTATGGAAATCTCTTGTCTCTGAAGCTGGTCCTTGAGATGCTGAAGCCTTCTGTCAAGCTGGCGGTAGCAGCGCTTCCTTGCTATTGCACGTCTGCGGTCACACACTTGCGCAAGGCGGGCCTCCACGAAGGACTGCTCTCTCTTCAACACAAGAACATGCTCATAGATGTTGGGGTGACATTTCCCACTGATATTGTTCAAACGATGATGCCAACCTTGACTATTGTTCGTGCGACGGCCATCATTCAGGAATTGGTTCCACAGCTCCTTCTTCCACTGATTAGGTCCATCCACCCATGTCTCTGTCATGTAGTCCATAAATATGGTGATAGCAGCGCCTTGAGGCTCGTTCTCCCTCGTAAATTAGAGTAGAGCGGATTAGCGCAGTAGTTCTGTTATTCGCAGGTTCATGTTCTCCAAGGCAGTCGACACTCCGGGTGTTATGAGAGCAGTGATGAGCATTGCCCCACTCCGCTGCTTTTCGACGGTCTGGGTGTGTATTCGATAAAACATTCGACACTTGAGTCAAGGTGTGACAGTGGGATTAAAGAGGCCAATTATACCGTTGTGAAATCAGACAAATAACGTTAGATTGTCCATTTCGGGAGCAATGACCTTAGTACAGTAGAGAATACAATGGATAGTTTCAGAATTATAATGAGTTTTTCAGTTTCCTTTTTCCACTGATAAATTTAGGTTAAGAGAATGGTTTTCTTGTAAGGAAATAACGTGAACGTTGACGAGAAGGCAGATTCAGATTGTGCCACTTGTGCAGTGCCTTAGCCCTATCTATCAAAAATCGGAAAGCCGTTGTGGGAAGATGTCTTGTCTTTTATGTAAGAAAAACATTGATGTAATATGTTGGTCATGATCTCTTAAATGTAATTAAAAATTCCAATAAAAATGTTCTGTTTTTATATTTATGTACGATTTATTTTTCATTTACATTACACTTGATATGATAAATATTCAAATTTGTACTTGTAGCTTTAATAAATATTTCAGTACAAAAAAAACCCTTATTACTACTGAAGTTATGGTCCAATTTAACGAAACATTTCCGAATTAACGAAACATGTACATGCAGTAATGCCCTAAACGTGTGTTTGTTTGTTGTTTAACGCCAAACCGAGCAATAGCCCAGGTATGTGAGGGTAGTCTGTTAATACTCTGGGCCAGACAATCCAGAGATCAACATCATGACAATCGATCTACGCAGTGGGATACGATGACATGTGTCAACCAAGTCAGCTTGCCTGATCACCCGATCCCGTTAGTCGCCTCTTACGACAAGCATGGATTGCTGAAGATCAATTCTGATGGATCTTCACGAATCGTTTGTTGTATCAATAATGCTTGATTTGAAATACAGAGCGCTACACTTGTAGGATGTTGAAGATCAACTGTACTTAAGGTGAAGTCAACTACGACAAGCATGGGATGCTGAAGATCAGTTCTAACTCGGATCTTCATCGGTCCAAAGCATTAATCAATTCAATTCAATTCAATTCTTTATTGTATGAAAGGCCATAGGCCCATTTACAAAAGAGATACATCTTGACAATGGCATATATACATTGTAATCAATTTTCTAACTAATCAATACTTTTCTTAACAAAAATGCATGGTAGATAAATAGGGCAATTTTGTGTTGTTGTGCAGGTTCTTTGCAGGAAAGTAAGGAAGACAACGGATTAACGTTGATTTCAGATAAAGACAGTTGCGGTAGATACTTATTTCTTAGATTTTCATATACAGGACAAATAAACATAAAATGGAATTCGTCTTCAATAATGTAACAGAATGGACATAATCTTTGGGTTTTTTCCATAGAAACATATCTGCCACGGTTAATTAATAAATCATTAAGGCCTAATCTAAAACGTATAAAAGCATTGCGAATATTTCTGTATTGAAGGTGAGCAAGATAACACTCTGGCTCAAGCAACGACTTAAATTGACGATATGAATCATATCTAGAACTTTCATTAATAGTTGAATGCCATTCCTGTTAACACATATCAATAGCCCGCATACGAAACTTACTAATAAACATATTTGCTTTGCGAGCTGTCTGTGATAACCAAATACAGTGTACAACCAAAACCATATCTAAATAGTAAGGTGCGAATATGAGATGTCCAGTTATTCTTTCCAAGATAATCAAGATGTAAAAGCATATGGAAAGCTTTTTTAGGTAAACGATGTTCAGGCATATTAATTATTTTACACCAATATTTTAAACAACGACAATACGATGATATGTACAATGGGAACCTCCCACATTCACCATAAACCATAGCATTTGGTGTTGACAAACCAACATTTAGAAACTGTTTACAGGCAAGCAAATGAAGTTTTTCTATGGTATAATACTCTTTAAAACCCCATATTTCAGATCCATACAGTAAAATCGGTTGTATCTGAGAGTGAAATACTTTGAAGTAAATAGTCGGTGGAATAAGACCGAGCATAGGAACAACAGAACATTTTAACCAGGAAGGGCATAATGTCACGTAATGAGTATTTCAGCATTTCTGAAATAACACCATTAACTCCAGCAGATTTACCAACTTTAAGACGAGACACAGCATCCAGTATATCATATTCGGTAATAGGTGATTCCAGCACAAGCCTATCAACATCATTAAACTCTTCACTTAGCACATCGCTGTCACAATCTGATAACCAATTGTCAACATCGTAAGCAATATCTTCCTTGGAAAAGAGATTCTTAAAATGACATAACCACTCCGTTTGCGATATATTTACTATGGGGGTAGAGCGACTTTGCAGAGAACGTATATTTTTCCAAAATAGTTTCGGGCTGTTTAGGGAGTTATTAAGTCGCTCAAGTCTTGACGATTGGATATCATATTTGAACTTTCTGCAAGAAGATTTATAAATGTTTCTAAGTCTGCACTAACCTGTACGATTATATTCACTGCGACATCGTCTAAACTTTCTTAGGGCTTTCCTGCTTTCTGTCCTCGCTTGTCTACAAGCTTTATTCAATTTAGGTTTACTAGTTCCAGGATCAAAATGCCTCATTTGTCTTTTCATACTTGAAGCTGAATGAAGAAGACAATGTACAAAATCTGCAATCCCCTCTTCATGGGAATTTTCGAGTTTAGTTAATAAAGAATTATCATTGATATGCAGCATCTGTCTCAATGATTCATCCCAGACAAATCTAAAGTCAGCGCCATGGTCATCACAATCTACAGTACGCTTAGCATGACTGCTTAAAGGAAACCTGCAAGATAACTCAAGGGGGAAATGGTCAGAGTATAACCGATCACCAACATTTAGCATTTCTACAAACTCAACAAAACTAACAGATGCAAGAAAGTAATCAACAACACTAGAACCCCTTTCTCCTACATAAGTAAACTCGCCGCCTTTGTCACCTTCAACTCTCCCGTTCAATATATACAGACGACAAACATAACACAAATCCAATAAAATGCGTCCAAATCTATTAATAGTAGAGTCATGTGACGTCCGCTGCTCGACAGGGCATTGTCTTCATCAATATATATATCATCATTACCAAAGTCTACACTTTGCTCAAGGATTGGATTATTTTCATTAGCTGTGCGAGCATTAAAATCACCACAAAGTAATACATGTGATGACGTGAAATCAGTCCAATGATCCAATATAAAAGCCTCAAGTTTATCAATAAGGCAACCTGAATTATTATGTCTGCTGTATACTAGTCACATAAAGAAACTGTGCATTGTCAACATATTATCCCAGTTGATAAGTACGATAACAATGTCAAAGGTACATATAAACTTTAATGGAGGGATCATGAGACCATAACAAGTCGGGAGAATTTCAATTGAAAAGTCAATCACAATGACGTCACGAGTCCACAAGCGGGACAGGGGTCAAACGACCATGTCACAAGCTCAATAACGGGTATGTCCACCATCGGCATTGAGAACAGCAGTGCATCGACGACGCATAGAGCCTATCAAACGTGCAAGGAAGGCTTGTGGGATGTCACGCCAGATTCTCTCAAGTTCTGTTGCAAGGTCAAGGACGTTATCTGGCGGATGAGGAAGACGACGTAGAAAAACATGCTCTATCGGGGAGAGATCCGGTGAATTTGCAGGCCAAGGCAGTAAGTCAACGTTGTGGTGTTGCAAGAAATCAATAGCAACCCTTGCCGTATGAGGGCGGGCATTGTCCTGTTGGAATGTTGACCCAGGGCCATGACGTTGCAGAAAAGGAATTGCCACAGGTCGAAGAATCTGATCCCTGTAGCCCACACCAGTTAAGTTGCCCTGGACAATCACCAAAGGATTTCTTTGGCGTGCTGTTATTCCACCCCAAATCATCACAGAACCACCACAAAAGCGATTCCTCTCCCAGACACAAGCCTGTGGTCATCAAACATTTTACACAAGCCACTAATGTTCCATGATAATATTGACAGTTTATTGTTACCGGTGCGCGAGTAGTTTCCATCCTGTGAGAGAGGATCCTGGGCCTGTCCGCACTGCTCTCTCCTGTTATGATTGTCACTTCGCCTCGTTTGGCGACTGGTTTTCTCCGATCTTCCCGTGTCTTGGGGTTGCGCATCATTACGTGGTTTAGTCATCAGCTTACCATTTGTAAAGTAACCGATCAATTCCTGGGCCTAAACATCCTTAAGTTGTTGGTGTTGTCTGGCGGTTAAATCACTGGACACGCCATAACCGTTACTCTTGAGTGTTGCTCGTGATTTCAGAACCTCGATCTTGTCATCAGAGAGGCGTAGTTTAGCGATGAGCGGTCTCGGTTTAGAGATGTCAACACGTTGGGGGCCCAGTCGATGTGATCGTATGACGTCATCAGCAATTCAGGTCTTAGTCTTTACATTATTGTTCAAAATGTTAAGTACTTTGAACTTACAATCGTTGTGCGACTCCCCTGTATCCTCTGCAACGTTGTATATAATATTGTTGTCACGTCTGCTGAAGGCTTCTAGTTTGTCGATCTCGCTGTCGAACTGTGATATTTTCTGCTCTACGTTTTCCATCTTGACGGAGATCAAGGAGACGTCCTCGTACATTATGTCCTGATTGTGACGCACATTTTCCAGATCACTATGGAGGTTTGACAGCTTTGTTTCGAGATCTGTAAACCTGGTACTTAAATCGCGGACTTCTCTCGAGAGTGAGCTGATCTGGGCTCCAAGCTCATGTTTCACGTTCTGTACCTCCTTCAATATGGGGGCGGTGAGGTAGCCTAGTGGTGAAAGCGTTCGCTCGTCACGCCGAAGACCCGGGTTCGAATCCCCACATGGGCACAGTGTGTGAAGCCCATTTCTGGTGTCCCCCGCCGCGATGTTGCTGGAATATTGCTAAAAGCGGCGTAAAACCAAACTCAGTCAGTCCTTCAATATGGTGTCCCTAACTTCGTCTAGGGTCACTGGTCCAGGGTTCATTTCTACGTCGTTAGCACACAGAATCCTATGTGTTATAACCCCCAGCCGGCACATGATTACCTCCTTATAGACAAGCGTCGGGCGTACGTTGAGATTGAGCTACCCAAGCTGTACAATCAGCTTCAAAAGGCATGACGTCAGTGGCATATACAAGTTCATAAACATGCTCTTTTGGTAAATATGAGTGAAAATCGATATTTTCACATGTGACCATAACAGCATAACTCAATCCCATGTGCAGTGAAAACATCATTACACACAAAACAAGTCTGAAATGCACATCAGTACCAACGACAGTAGGTAAATACTCGCCATGTTTGTCGAGCGTTACTTGCCGGGTGCCCTTGGGTTGAGTGAAGAGTCCAATTCTTGCTATATATACGCCAATCGACACCATTTCTTCTTTTGGAAAGGTCACTTGTAGTATCACACACACGCTTTACACCACCTATGATGTCATAAGTGTGGATTATCACGAGTAAAGCAATATACAGGCATTGTTTCCGAGAGCGACAACACACACGTCTTCTCAACAACGCATGCGCATACCCAATCAACAGTTCTGAACTGTTTTCGCAGGGACAACGAGGTTGTCGGACGAACGATGAATAGACTCATTTTCAATGCACATTTATTATAGAATCAGACTCAAGACTGTCAGCAGAGAGACTTTATGCTCATACATTTAAACAGAGTGAGTGAGTGAGTGGAAAATCAGAATACAGAAGAGTATTCTTTCTAAACAGTGAGTGAGTGAGTTTAGTTTTGCGCCACACTCAGCAATATTCCAGCTATATGGCGGCGGTCTGTAAATAATCGAGTTTGGACCAGACAACCCAGTGATCAACAGCATGAGCATCGATCTGCGCAATTGGGAACCGATGACATGTATAATCAAAAGAAGTTTTATAAAACCACGATGTTTTATATAACTAAAATCAGTCTTCCAGGCCAGGTCACCACACTCAAACCATAGTAAAATGAAATGGAGAGAGTGTTGTTTGCTTTCTTTTGAGTAGTATGTTCAATCAGTCCGTGTATATTGGTTAAATCAGTTCATAGTTGAAAGGCTCATGAGTCCTGGCATGTTCGGCTGGAGTCGTTCAAGGCGTAATCTATCCGCTGACCCAGTTTAATGTTATGTACCTTTGGAGATTCCAGCTTTGAACTGGTCCCTAGCTAGATAGCAGTGAAGGAATGTTAAGGTCGATAACTTTGATAAACAGTGTGTCATTATTCACTTAAATTAAATATAAAATTCCAGTAATAACAGACTGTGATTTTTTCCCATTTAAATAGGATTTGTTTATTTAAATTTGACAAAATCGATTCTGCGGTTGTAATACCATGCAATCACTGGTATGTTTATGTTGGATACCACAGTTCACATGTACTATTGTGTAAGGGCACTTTCTCACCAACAGTGTGGTGTTGGAGGATAACGCTACCTGCGACATCACAGCTATGTACCCAACGTTCTTAATCCCCCATGCGTTGGTCCCTAATATACCAATACATAGATACGTCACACTTCTACTAAAAGGTATTTGTTCTGAATCGACCTTGACCAGCTCTGAATGCAAATTATATGATACCGTGAAACACTTTTAAGGGCGCACTATCACGCCACACTTTTCAAAAACTCAATATTGCATTTCTCTCATTAATACTAACTATCAGCTCCCAGCGAAGCTACCATCTCATTTATTTCGAAGAAAATTACGCATTAAGATTACAACTTGAATTAAAAAAGTTCGAATGAATTAATGCAACGTTGCATTAAATCGACTCTCGCGCCCTATACCGACCGAACTTTATTTCAAGCGAACCCCATAGAGTTATGTCCTTGGAACGCTCTTTACGAATATCCTATAACGCAACTTGTGATTGAGGCCAATTCTGTACACCGACAGTTTTCGATGTACGGGGCAATCTAGCATATGATATATTGTTTTTATTAAAGTACAAATTCTAGTACTTTTGGGGGTTGAGTCCCATGCGGAATTCGAACCCACACCCTCAGAGGCACCTAATCGCCAGCACACAAAGTCAGCCGCCTAACCCGCTTAGCCACCGCGACTTCCACAAGAATGGCAGTCGGACAACTGGTGGTCTAGACTGCGGATTTTGTGTACCCCTCTGATAAGTGTAAATTGGCACGGCTCCCAATGCCGAAAGCCATGATTACACAATGCCATTTTAGAAAGTGGTCAAATGTAACATATGTTATATTTGGGATTACACTTTCTTATTAAAGTACAAATTCTAGTACTTTTGGGGGTCGAGTCCCATGTGGGATTCGAACCAACACCCTCAGAGGCACCTAATCGACAGCACACAAAGTCAGCTCAGCCCGCACAGCCACCGCGACTTCCACAAGAATGTAAGTCGGACAACTGGTGGTCTAGACTGCGATCTTCATCATAGCTTTCGGCCGTGGGAGCCATTTACATTTCTCAGAGGAGTACACAAAGTCCGCAGTCTAGACTACCAGTTGTCCGACTAAAAAGTACTAGAAATTGTACTTTGATAAGAAAGTGTAATCCCAAATATAACATATGTTACTTTTGACCACTTTCTAAAATGGCATTGTGTAATCGTACGGAGCAATTGTTTCCATTCCATATATGGCAAGTGTTATCTGTTTGGAAGCTGTTCGCCTCCAAATTTCAATTATCGATTTCAGGCAAGTCGTAAGGGATAATATGTCTTTTATTGTATCAATAGGAAGCTAAAGTTAAAAATTGAAGGGGGTGACAACCATTATTGGCATGAGTATATTATAGACCAAAATATTGTCGAAAATGTGTGACATTGTGCCTTAAAGCAAACATTTTCCCAAACCATTTATCTTTAATTGAACAAAATATTTCGAAAGAAAATCATTTGGCCAGATGTTATGAACGAGTCTTGGCCGTTGTTTCTAGCAATTATATAGTAACAACGACCGAGACGATATATGTTTGATTGTGATGTACGGTAACATAGCATCATGTCTTCTTTACAATAGCAAACAATTTAATGTACGAGAAACCATGTTTCCCCTGATGTTCAATCAACACAGGCATAGAGAATAACAATATGAACAAAACTGGTTTAAGTTTATTACCTGTTTCACATATACACCGTCTTTGACATTGACATCCGATTACACAGTGTACATCCTGAATTTGATGAACACGGCACCTCAACAGTAAATGAGCCTATCCAGGCCACGCACGGTTACCTCCCCTTATAAGTTCATTTACACGGTTAGAGTATAGCAAAATGTGAAATCCATAAATTTACCCATGAACCACTATATGCCCAGAACTAATACAGAACTATTATAAACATACTACTTAGGTGTAGTGTGGGGGAATCAAACCCATGTCTTCGGCGTGACGAGCGGACGCTTTAACCACTAGGCTACCCCACCGCCGCTCCTTCTTGTAACCATCATGTCCAATTTTGGGGTAAGACATTTAGACAAGAAGTAGACATCCCCATGGGCACATATTGTGCCCTTTATCTTACGTATCTGTTTCTTTAAGCATATGAAAAAAGAATTTCTGCTCGGTTTGGCAATGTCAAAGCTAAAATTTCAGTCACTATTCTGAACGTTCCTCTTAATTGACATTTAACACGTACAGTGACAATAGCAAACTGTCAATATGGATGCAACGCTGTATAACTGCAGGCGAGCTACAGAGCCGTGACGTAATATTGCTCAGACAGTACATAATCAGTATGGAGACCAATACATAAATGAAACAGGTACAAATGCCAGAATTTTGCAGTTATATTACAGACAGTTTACATTTTGAGTCTAAGAGTGACTCTGAGTGAGTTTAGTTTTACGCCGCTTTTAGCAATAGTCCAGCAATATCATAGCTTCACACAAAAAACCAATGTGGGGAATCGAACCCGGGTTTTAGGGGTAACCACTAAAATAAACTCAAATTGCAGTACTTCCCATTTCAATACAGTAATTAATGTTAGGCAAGCAAACTGGTTTCCAAATAGCTACATGTGAATACTGTGTCTTAATACACTTGAGATATTGCAACTATTCAAGAATGTTCTTGTTGATAAGTGAAGCTTTTATTGTTATAAATAAATTTCTTTAAAGGAAAATGTACATAAGAGTCGAATTTTAGTTCAGTCTTTTTTTCCCCCTTTTTTTCTTTTCTTTTTGTTTATTGACGTTTCAGAATATAGTCCAAATCCAAATAATCCTAAAAGAACGTCCTATGTGCCAAGAAAGGCGAGACACCTCGGTATAACGCCTTTAATGAACGCTCCTAGCTAGCGCACGTTCTTTGGTAATATTTGCACCCACAATATGGTATCCAGTATTTTGTATTTACAGTTGCACGTGTTTCTCGTGACAGATAACAATTATTCATAAATATTTCGAGGCTTCTACACACAAATGTTGTTTCTTTGAGGCAAGCTCTTGCACACGCTCGAACGTTGCCTTGGACGTTGATAATTCGGTCATTATGGCCACTAATGCAGAAGAGTCTCGACTGGTAGAGCAGGAAACGTCCGTACGTTGTACAGTCTGGAAACAAACACTGAATAAGTGACTTTAGTTTTACGCCGCTTTTAGCAAAATTCCAGCAATATCACGGCGGAGGACATCAAAGTGAGCTTCACACATTGTACCCATGTGGGGAATCGAACCCGGGTCTTCGGCATGACGAGCGAACGCTTTCACACCTAGGCTTTCCCACCGAGCGAACGTTATGATTAGAGGCAATGCAGTAGTTCAGAGGTCAAGAACGCTCATATATCAAGTAAACGCAAGGGGGGAAATGGGTAGTGGGCATCTTCCGAAACAGATGCAGTTGGGCGTAAAGAGTGGGAGTGAGTTTGGTTTTACGCCGCTTTTAGCAATATTCTAGCAATACCACCAGACATGGGTCTGGGACACCAGAAATGGGCTTCACACATTGTACCCATATGGGGAATCGAACCCAGGTCTTCGGCGTGACGAGCGAACGCTTTTAGCACTAGGCTACCCCACAGCCCCTTCCTGTCACGATAAAGCGGCTTTTAAACACACCCGACATACACGTGATCTATGCCTGTGGGAGAGCTCGCTAGGAAAATAATCCACAAACCTTTCTTCACAAAGTCATCGTAAATACCACAAATGTCCTAGAGGTAACGCACGTATGGCTTCTGCTACAGAATTTGAATCTTACTCATCCAGTGACAAATAAAATCCAGATTCCAAAGAAGAGGCCGTTTCCGTGGTGTAGTGGTTAGAGCGTCCGCCCCGAGAGCGGAAGGTCGCGGGTTCGATCCCCGGCCGCGTGATACCAAGATACGTTAAAATATGGTACTTGTTGTTCCCTGCCTGGCGCTCGGCATTTATATATGACTTTCTCCATACATTGTCGAAGGTATAAACATCAATTTGCACTTCATGTTAAACATATTATATACACCGTTCTCCATATATTGTCGAAGGTAAAAACATCAATTTCCACTTCATGTTAAACATGTGTTAAACATATATATATGTTTAATACACTGGATTATTTCATGTTTGTTACTCGGAGTTTCATGCACACACAAACACAAGTGTTTTGTGCGGCAATCATCAGACAAACTGAAATCAAGTTGCTTGGAACTATTTTTTTCTCACTCGGCTTGTGTGCTTTCCATGCCGACAGGTTTAAAGTAGTTCACTCTTTTTATTGATCTTGTTGCCTTCGTTGTTGAGAATTACATAATCCTGAGTCTCGCTTTCTTGTATTTGATTGTTTCAAAACGTTCCATTTTATTTCGTACTTGACCTTGTTTCTTTTGAGTTACCAGATATATTCGTTGGGGACAATCGTTCAGAAATGAACGCTACGAAAAAGAAACAGAATTATCCAAATATATCTGGCAACTCAAAAGAAACAAGGTCATGAAACTCCGAGTAACAACACGAAATAATCCAGTGTATTAAACATACATATACATTTGCTCCGCCGTATCAAGTGTAGAACACTCTGTACTGGAAAAGAACAACACACATATATATATATACGACGTTCTCTGTATATTGTCAAAAGTATAAAGTTCAATTTCCACTTCATGTTTAACATGTTATATATACAACGTTCTCCATACATTGTCGAAGGTATAAACATCAAGTCTCAGCCAGACAATCTAGTGATAGTGCACCAGACAATCCAGTGACACGACAGCGCGTTTACAAACGTTGTTGAGCTGACAATAATAGGTTGAGTTTGAATTACGTCAGCTACTTACAAGTACAGATATTCTTCTGCTTACAAGTACTGCGAAACGCTTCAGAAATACGATGGTTTTGAAATGCAATCGGTATGTGTTAATTTCTCAGGCCAAATAGTTATGCTATTAAAATCAGCCTAAATGAAAAAATGCTACTGAATTTCATGGAAATTTCAGCGGAAACTCGGACCCAGTTGAACTAAATATAAAATGTCACCGCGCAAGATTCATCGATCTCAATTATCTCCCGAAAGAACATCCACTGTGCCGAAAGCGCAAACTAGTTGTGGAAGACCGGTTTCAAGCCCCCTGACATAAAACTGACATATGACATCAGCATATATACATTTTTAAATCAAGCTCACTAACCCCCGCACCCGTGAAGATCCGGGTGTGAATTGATCTTCAGCAACCCATGCTTGTCGTAAGAGGAGACTAACGGGATCGGGTGATCAGGCTCGCTGACTTGGTTGACACATGTCATCGTATCCCAATTGCGTAGATCGATGCTTGTGCTGTTGATCACTGGATTGTCTGGTCCAGACTCGATTATTTACAGACCGCCGCCATATATTGCTGGGTGCGGCGTAAAACTAAACTCACTCACTCTCTCCGCACACATCTCACTCAAACCCACTTACGTCTTACACAGGCCTTAGTATAGGGGTTGAAATGAAGTCCAGTCACACAAGAGCAGGGTTTACCGTTACGCTGAACCTTCCGTTTGTCCGTGCAAGTTGACGTTTCTTCAAACGGCATGACGAAGGTGTTTATGCAATTAGTCAGGTAGCGATGATGCAACTTCAGAAACAATTCTAAATGACATAAAAACATCATAATAAACTAATTATTCTAAGATTAGAAATCCAAAAATAGCATGAAATCGGTGTGTTGACATTTTCTTTAAATACCTTTAGTCACTTGGTGGTGACATATAACATCAAGATGTTTGGAATTCGTTAAAAACACACACACAACTGGACCCACTTCACAGTCAATTGTAAACAACTGAAATATTTAGGCATTTTGTTAATTGTCTATTTGAAATTTTAATTTACTTTACACACTAAGTTTACACATTGAATATGATATACAATGTAAGAATCAAATATATATTCCAAACGCAAAACTGATTTCATATTCTACCGCTGGATGGGTTTGTTAGAATGATATTCGGTCACTGTTTGAATTTTTGTGTTCATTTCAATGACAGGAAAAGTAAATGTGTCACTTAGTGTCTTCTTAATCACATTTCTGTTGTTTTAGGCGTTATCTGTTAACACAGATTTTGATTAAAGATAGTAAACCATGCATGGAACTTATGAACAACAATAGATGAAGAAAGCTTAAACTATATACTTTGTTTATTTGTTGTTTAACGCCTCACTCAGCAATATCCCAGCTATATGGCGGCGGTCTGTAAATAATCGAGTCTGGACCAGACAATCCAGTGATCAACAGCATGAGCATCGATCTATGCAACTGGGATTCGATAACATGTGTCAGTCAAAGCAGCGAGCCTGACCACCCGATCCCTTTAAACGCCTCTTACGACAAGCTTGGGTTGCTGATAACCAATTCTATCCCGGATCTTCACGGGTCTAAAACTATATGAGGACCCGCGGTACCACAGTGAGTCCGATGAAATTTGCAAATTTAGTTCTGAAGGAGACAAAGAAATTGTATCGTGAATTTAAGGATCTTTTGTTAATAATGTAAGTAAAGCTTTGATATTATGTGTTAGCTTAGAATTAAATTTCTTCAGAAATTTGCTGTTTTTCTGACAAATTTATAATGTTGATATATTGAAGAATCATCTTACTTCTTTTCAGCATTTCTGGGGACAGCGTTGTTGTGGATTCATCTGGAAGGGAATGGGTAGTGTCCGTGATAGTCGTTAACGATCTTGTAATTTCAGCTACATACTCTTCCCCATCGACAAGGTCAGTGTTTAAGACCACGAGGGACAGAGCTGTCACAATGCTGTCCTCAGCTGATGTGTGCTCGGAGATTGTCGTTACTTGAGTGTCCGCGCTGGTACCCATATCTATCTGAGGCGCCTGTATTCATAGTCTCAGCTGATGTGTGTTCGGAGATGGTTGTTACTTGAGTGCCCGCGCTGGTACCCATATCTGAGGTGCCTGTATTCATAGTCTCAGCTGCAGTTTCTGTCATACCCATGAGCTGATACGTCAAGGTCAAGGCTGACGATGACGTCACTTTGATTTCGACAGAAGACGTCGCCATGTGTTCGAGCTTGTCGACCTGGTTGTAGGTCAAGGTCATTGTCGGGGTCATCGACTCTGTATTGCTGATGTCAGAAGACTGCGTCAGGTATTGACCACTGTCCATCTGCAGCGTCAAGGTATCTGACAACGAGGTTTCGATTTTGAGTGCAGCGTTGAGAGTTGTTTCTGGATACTCGGCGACGTGGTGGGTCGACGAAGTCCCTTGGGCGGTGTTCTTTTCAGTGCTGTCGCGGCTTGTGTTTCCTTCTATGAAATATGATCAGATTCAGTAGTAGCATATATTTACATGACGTATGACCCACTAATTATGATCCATGACGTATGATCCACATCATGACCATCGATCTACGCAACTGGGATATTATTACATGTGTCATTCAAGTCGGTGAGCCTGAATACACATAGTCATACATGAATCTGTGATTTTATATGCATATTCTTTTATGACAGGTAAGATGGATCAAAGAATTATGCCATTAGTATTTATGTTTCTCTAAATAAGCAACAACTTAGACCGCAATGTTACTTTTGTTTCCTTCTATAAAATATGATCAGATTCAGTAGTAGCATATGGATCTGTCGCGATTAAGATTAGTTTTGTAAAACAGATTATGAGGGGCAAGATGAATCAAATATTTATGCAATACTATTTTGTTTTTCTTTAAAAAAACAGCAACGCAAACTTCAACGATTATTGCTGCTATCTTTCAGTTTATTATTGTTTTTGATCAATCAAAATACATTAATGCAGCAAAGAGGTTTCGGGCGACCTTCGTACAGTCAGGCTGGTTAGGCTCATCATCAGCTCAGAGCCCTTGCCCAGACAGAGAAAGAGACTTCATCAAGGAAGCGCTACCTAGCCCAACCGAACAAAAACATTTCGGAGATTGTGTAGATTCCCAAACACCGCAGCCTTCTTGATTATCCGGGTACTCTCCCAATGTCAATTAAGAGACTGGGAGGTACCAAACCTAAGGCACCGAGAACTATGGGACATCTTGGCACTTTGGGTTTCGTAAGCGAGGTCCGCATGTTTGTCATGTTTTTCCATAAACTTGACAATCAAATTATTGTCATGGTACCGAAAATCCAATGACAATGAAAGAATTCAAAGACGACAAGGTCTGATTTGTTCCAAAGAACTTTCATTTTCCTTGACGCCCTCAGAGCCACAAGCATGCCGTCATACAAGACCTTTGCCATACTGCAACACAGGGCCCCCAGAACACGTCGTTTCGTGTACTTACTACTGTGGACGACGTAAGTGAGTTTAGTTTTACGCCGCTTTTAGCAATATTCCTGCAATATCACGGCGGGGGACATCAGGATATGGGCTTCACACAGTGTACCCATGTGGGGAATCGAACCCGGGTCTTCCACGTGACGAGCGAACGCTTTAACCACTAGGCCACCCCACCGCCCCAGTGGACAATTTACATACATCAGACAACATATAATTGATTTAAGCCAGTTGTAACCAAGTGTCACGCTCGGTTAGTCCACGCTCCATAGTTACACACGCATGTTTACCTAGCATGGCTGCCACACAGAAATGATCACGTGCAGAGAGAGGGATGCAGAGCTTCCCAGGACAACTGCTACTGCGGCAGCTTTTCTTACCAATCTGAAATTAATTTGAAAAACAGGTATTACCAGATGACAAGTTTGACGATCTATCAGTAGATGGGTATACTGTACTGTCTGTGCTATGAGCATACTGTCGGTGTGGATTTAGTGCAATATAAATAGACTAATTGTTAGTATACTAGGCACATAAAGGAACTGTGCATACCAAAATTTAAAATCTAAATTTATCAAACCTGTGTAGACACATACAGATTTAAACCCAGAGATTAGTTACATGTATCCAACATGCATGCACGTGCCACGTTCCGTGACGTCAGTGGGTTCGTCCATGAGACGTGCAATACGTTGTTGCACGTGTATTCCGGGAAAGAGAAACAGAGCAAATGAATGCCACACAATACTGTCACTTTGGAAAGCTCAACCCCTGCCCTTACGATCGTTCAAAAAATTAAACGGCTATTGAAACGCATAGCATGCCAAGGCTCACGTCTGCACAACGTCATGAGGCCATTGGGATGGTCCGTGGGGGAATGTCTCAACGACAAGTGGCTGCACATTTCCACTGCCACCGGAACACCATTTCTGCACTGGTGAGATGCTACCAGAACACAAATAACGTCATCGGTCGGCCACGTTCTGGACGTCCACGTGTAACAACGCCAAGACAGGACAGATGGATAAGGGTGACCCATCTTCGCCACAGGTTTCAGACTCCAGTGATGACTGCCCGAACCATCCCAGGACTTCGCCGTATCCACCCCAACACAGTTCGACAACGTTTACGTCATCACGGGATCAAACCACGACGTCCCGCCATACGGCCTATCCTGACACAACGTCATCGACAAGCTCGCCGAATGTGGTGCCGAAATCATGTCCGCAGACCCTTGTTTTGGTGGAGAAATGTTGTTTTTACAGATGAGTCCAGGTTTAACATTTCCCATAGTGATGGACGTCAACGTGCCTATAGACGCGTGGGAGAACGTTATGCACAGGCCTGTGTCTTGGAGAGGAATCGCTTTGGTGGTGGTTCCGTGATGATTTGGGGTAGAATAACAGCACGCCTTTGGTGATTGTTCAGGGCAACTTAACTGGTGTGGGCAACAGTGATCATATTCTTCGACCTGTGGCAATTCCTTTTCTGCAACGTCATGGCCCTGGGGTAACATTCCAACAGGACAATGCCCGCCCTCATACGGCAAAGGGTTGCTATGGATTTCTTGCACACCACAACGTTGACTTACTGCCTTGGCCTGCAAATTCACCGGATCTCTCCCCGATAGAGCATGTTTGGGACGAGATGGATCGACGTCTACGCCGTCTTCCTCATCCGCCAGATAACGTCCTTGACCTTGCAACAGAACTTGAGAGAATCTGGCGTGACATCCCACAAGCCTTCCTTGAACGTTTGATAGGCTCTATGCATCGTCGATGCACTGCTGTTCTCAATGCCGATGGTGGACATACCCGTTATTGAGCTTGTGACATGGTCGTTTGACTCCTGTCCCGCTTGTGGACTCGTGACGTCATTGTGATTGACTTTTCAATTGAAATTCTCCCGACTTGTTATGGTCTCTTGATCCCTCCATTAAAGTTTATATGTACCTTTGACATTGTTATCGTACTTATCAACTAGGATAATATTTTGACAATGCACAGTTTCTTTATGTGGCTAGTATATTATTGTTATCGTGCTAAAATTAAGCAAATATATAAAAAATATAATTGATTAATTTAGCTTTATTGTAAATACATAGTTTGAGATCGTATAGATATAATATTAAATTCTTTTGGGTACAAACATATACTCACTCAATACATTTGGTTTATTATACGCAGTGATCGCTTTAAGCAAACATGTCACTGCACAGAAAATCTATGTCTGCACTGTGGTGCAATATCCCATATCCCGTTGGCAAAACAGCTATACAGACATTCCCTTCGTAAAGATGTTTCAGTGTTGAAAGTTGCTCATCCTTTAGCTCAAAGTTTATGTTTAAATTGTGCTTTGCATAGTTTAGCGAAGTTTCAAAGTTGGACGGTGCCGCCATTTCCACGCGTCGAAATGCGTTTTACTGCGCGCGATTTGATTGGTTTGCAACGATTCTTGGCAATAGTGGCGTACTTTACAGGTACGAGTCTTTTTGTAGGTCACGGAAAGAGGCGAGCAGTTACGAATGAAGGAGGCGAAGAACGATGTGATATTCCACGAGTGGCGCTTAAAATGTTGAATGAAATATACACTCAGGGGCAAAAGAGATTATACCATATTACTGAGGCTAATTAATAAAAGATGACAAAAGATAAACAGAAAATCAATGTTGTAATTTGAAGACCAAAAGGTGAGGGGCATGGAAAATCAAATTCATTAATCGGGGCCAATAATTGTTTGTGATAATTGCTAAAAAAACACATAATATTCATATGTCCTGTATTCGATCACTCCAGTATGATGAGATAAGTCAATGTCAGTGACACAGGGACACTCCTGTGAGTCAATATCGAGCGTGGTCATCGATGCAGGCTCTAACAAGATAAGGTCAGACGTCTGATCACGTGAGTTGGTATCCTGTTCAACTCCTCCCTCAAAGCCTGGATGAGGGTTTGTCTGTTCACTGGGGCGACCTGTCCGGCACGAATCTGTCTCCCAAGATGGTCCCACAAATGCTCAATAAGTGAAAGGTCCGGAGAGCGTGATGGCCATGGCAGAACAACACCGTTGTTGGCGTTGAGAAAGCCTTGAACACGTTCAGCTGTGTGACATGGGGCGTTGTCCTGTTGAAGTACGGTTCTTGGATTCTGTTGTAGGAAGGGTAAAACAATTGGCCGAAGGACTTGGTCGCTATAACGCTGCCCATTCAAATTGCCAACGACAACAACCAGATCCGTCTTTCTGTCACCACATATCTCCCCCCACACACCATAACGCCACCACCGCCAAACGGCTCAACCTCCTGCACGCAGCAACCGGCCGTCCGCTCTCCTCTGTGTCGATGCACTCGTGTCCTGCCGTCAGGTCTGTTGAGGAGGTATATGCTGTAAAGTAAATAATACTCTGTCCTATTGTCTGCGCTGCCAACCTTGAACGATATGTGTCCATCTCACACGTCGACGTCGATGGAGGCGCCCCAGTGCTACACCACGGCAGGGTCTGTAGGCTCGGATACCATGCTGACGAAGTCTCCTGGACACCGTCCTTCTGCTGATACGATGACCCAGCGCAGTCGATGCTGATGACGTCACAGTGAGAAATCGGTTGCGCAAATGCAGGGTACGCAAGTACCGGTCTTCAGCTGGGGTCGTGACCCGAGGTCTGCCACTCCTCTGCCACTCCTGTGTCGTGCCTGTCTGTCTGTAACGGGTCATCAGCCTGGTTATTGTAAGTCGGCTACAACCGAAGATCCTGGCGACGTGATTGTGGGTAGCGTCAAGCTGGATCATGCCGATTGCCCTTTCTCTCTTTTCTTTCGATAATCTCGGCATGGTCGCACATGTAATCGTAAAATATAGATGTCCATAAACATTTTCACGTGCTTTTAAACTGAATATTTGTCACGTGTGTCATGTGTGCACGTGCACGAAACTCGTGAATAATTTCACTTTTCTGGGTTCTTGCTTTGTACGTGCATCGATGTTTCATTAAGTCAGTTTTGTTGCGTTCGACTGAATGTTTCTGACCATAAATACTCAAAATATCAAAGTCCAAACACAAATTAAAAGGTTTGGTATCGTTTCTTTTGCCCCTGAGTGTATTTTTACGTGAGTAATTATCAAATATTTGGTTGGAAATCTGAGAGCACAACCCTGTGAGGACATGGGTGTCTACCTTTGATGGTGGCGATATTTTATTTTGACATTAAAAATATTTTCGAACCGAAGCGAGGGAAGTATACGTTGCCAAAGTTTGCTCGCTCCGCTTGCATATAAGAAGACTGGTCATTTTCTCTCTGTTACGCAACTATATTTGCGCTACAGTTTACCTCACACTCCGACACATCGATGACTTAACATAACATCACTGCCACAGGCTAATTTGCATATCACGTGACCGGACTTTTCTCTTGTTTATAATCAAACGCGCATATTCATAAGAAGAAGACACTGGACCCACGAAAGCTTTTCGGCGCTCTCTTCATAATGTTTTACATTGCTACATATATATTCTTCCACAACTGCGACAGTAAGGTCTATGACAGTACATATTTAGATATCAAACTGGCTGCATCGTTTGCTCTCCATCAGCTTCGATGACAGCACGTGGAGCCGTACAACCTATGTAAACAAAGGATCGCTACGCAAATCGAAATAGTGTTACATGTTTTTGGATATGTTCTCAGTGAAACTAAACCATTCTATTAAAGATGTTAAGTTAGATGTGTAGACTCGTCAAAATTAAAAGAGTAAAAGAAATCTGTACATTATATTGAATGGACATTGCAAGATGTGACGAATCGTCACATTTTTCTGGCCTGTGGCAGAGGTACTATGCTGGCTTGCCGCATGGAACTCTGGGTAGGAGGGTGCAGTTTACCTGTGCACCAATGGCAGGCAAGCTACATCTTGCACGTGCAAGTCAAGGTGAACCAGCATGGAACATAAACGCAGCTGTCCCTGACTTATCCGAAGTGTTTGTCAACAGCGCCAAACAGACAATTGGACTCCTCCTCCTCCTCCTCTTCCTCCTCATCATCATCAAACAAATATTCATGGTATGGAAGAGAGTGCCGATTTGTTAAAAGACAATTTAGAAGAGCAAAGCGCAGTTTTTAAAAGAACAGATCTGAAGATACCCATAATAAGAAGCGAGATTCTAATAAGATATATAAAAGGACAATTAAAAGATTCTATTCAAGGCATGTGTCAGAAACCAGAATTGAATTCTCACAGATTAAAAATTGATTTTTGGAAAGTTTTCAAAAATAGCAAGAACTCTGAAGAGAACTGTGTAACCTTAGATGAATTGTTTGAATATTTTAAAAACAGTTATGTGGACCTGGGAACGAACAGACTAGACCGTAATAATATGCTTAATGAGGAAATATCAAGAACTGAAATCTTCAATGCTATCAATAAGTTAAAAACTGGTAAATTGCCATGTTTAGTTAAATTATTCCCTTTGGTTTTAATGACCGCCTGACTACTTTTGTTAATGATAATTCTGTTATTTCCGAAATTCAAGCTGGATTTATTATTTAAGAAATACAGTTCGCTCTACCACCATGTATAGTGTAATAAAGCACACTTTCGCGTGTGCTTTATTACACTATACATGGTGGTAGAGCGAACTGTATTTCTTTTCTAAGATGCCAAATATAATACTTTCTAAGGATAATTACGATTAATTTAAGGCAGAAAACAAACGACGGTGTCGGTGACCTAAATTAAGAATCCTCGCACAGGGCTAACTGGTGCGCTGTTCTATTGATGTGTCTGCCCCCCTACGTTAAGATGAACGTTACCAGAAAAAAACAAATGATAACAGTTTGATGACGGTTTACGTTCGGATTAAATATCTTCTCTGAAGTATTTTAAATACATCTGTCATTAACGTAAACCATATGGGACAATATGAACGTCGCATTTCTACTACCAACGTAAGTTTAGATCAGTACATAAACTGAGTAGTCAAGCGACACTCAACGATTGCACTGTGGGAATGTAAACATTGCGAACGTTACCGTGTCGCTGAAAAGTCGAATTGACACATTTTAGCCGTCGTAAAACATAAACGAACTGTTTCCACCAGTGATGTTAGATGCGTGAGCAACTGCAAACCAAGAAACGGGATGCAACGGAGTAGTTTACTGTAGGAAACTGTACGAGGCGATGACAGCTGACATGCATCGTGACGTCGCTTACATTGTGACGTAATGTAAAATGGTTCGATTACGAGGGGGCACACTAGAATGGCGCAGTGACGGGATAACGTCATTCAATTGTTACGTCATCAAAAAACTATACCTTTATTGTCTGATAATGGATTTTTTTTTCGATTTATATATATATAGCGCACATATCCACGCAACTAGTACACGCTCAAGGCCGTGGTATTTTTCCCTCGATCATTGGAGGTCAATGTCAACGGGGCATGTTCTCTATTCGCCCACATCCCATCTCGCCCACAGTTTTAAAACAACATATTGGTTAGGGATTACATAATGATCAACTTGTGTCATACCTATGACTGAAGAATGGACTCTCCTATTTTGAAGATGTGGGCGAATTGGTATTATCAATCTCAACTCCCTGGGGATCATAAAACTCTTGCAGCCACTAGGCACACCGAGTTATTGTGGCTTTCCCATCCTTACGAGGTACCCATTCACAGCTGGGTGGACTGGGACACATAGTGACAGTACGTTGTCCAAGTTTACTGCAAGTTGCTGTATCCGCATTTATGTGGTCACCATCTGGTCATATAACAACGGATTTGTGGGTTCTTTGAAGCGCACACAGGGTTGTGTACTGTACACTAGGGGTTGTGACAACACTGAAAGAGTCTGCACACAAAGTTGACTCCAAGGTATTTACACCTGGTCACAGGTGGGCTCGATCCCAACACCTCAAGGTCGCTGGATCACTAGCCTGGCGCCTTAGACAGCTCGCCCACCACGCTTAGTATTGCCCAGTATTCCAGTAATGTTCAGTATTCCATGATTGAAAACATATTTGTGCTAACTTCTTTAATTGATATTTTAAGATCTGAACAGAAGAAACTTTATTGTGTTTTTGTAGACTTCCAAAAGCATTTGATAACATTTGGTGTGTAGGTCTTTGGCAAAAAATACTTCTATATGTTATTAATGGAAAATTCCTACATGTTATTCAATATGTATATCAAAATATATTAAATCATGTATAAATATGGTGAAAATATTTCTGTTTCTTTTTTTTTTACTTGGGGTAATGGCGTGCGTCGGGAAGAAAATCTGACGCCATTATTATTTTCCCTCTATTTGAATGATGTTGAAAATTTTATGAATGAAAATACCTGTAAAGGTATAGAATTAGATAATGTTGTTGATATTTTCAAAGTGCATATATTTCTTTATGCAGATAATACAGTTTTATTTGCAAAGAATCCTATTGACTTACAGCATTGTTTAGATATATACTGAACAGCAAAAGAAACGCAAGTCTGGCTTTTTGTCAAGTTTTTATATAGAAAACAACCAAAATTATGTCTAATCATGTATTCTATAGAAAACACTATCAATTTAACAGCTGAAAGTTGCTGTTGACATTGAATTGCAATAAGTTCCAATTGATCACAGTCCGTCAAACGGAAATACCTCTGAACGCGAAAAGTGACAGTCTCTTTAGTAGCACGTATAGCCACCTTGAGCTTGTACAAAGGCCGTGCAACGTCGCTTCATTGAGTTCACTAGAGTCTGAAAGAATGCCTGAGGCAAGTGGTTCCACTCAAACACAAATCTCTGTTCCAACTGTGCAAGTGTGAGTGGCTGTCTACCTACAGCAATCCTCCGTCCAATTTCGTCTCAGAATGTTCAATGGGAGGCATATCCGGGGAACAAGACGGCCATGGAAGAAATTAAAGGTCACATGCAACGTAAAACACAACTTTGCAGATTATGATACCTTTCGGTATGGACTTACCGAAACAAACCATCAAAAATGCCAATTCAACTTATAAAGTTGAAAAATAACGCGATGAAAAAACCCGCGCGAAATCGGAGTTCAAACGATTCACTAATTTTCCCCCGACTTTTCGGGGGAAAACTGGTTTCAACAGCTGGGCTGCACGTGTGCAGTGAAATAGGTTCGCGCAACTTGGAAGCGGGCTGTCCGGTGAATACTCGGTGAAGGCTTTGGTGTGAGCTATTTTCATAATGTTGTGTTGATATCTCATACAGGCGTGAGCTATTTTGTAAATTTTGTTGATATCTCACAGGCGCGAGCTTTTTATATGTTATGACAGTAAATAAACTGTTTATATAATTTCATTTGTCTATTTCACCACACGTACTTCTTACCGAGTCACTTTCTCAATTCGATACTTAAAAGCAATGTCATTATTTAGCGTCTACAGAATTTCTAACTGTGATATAGATATGTCGTTGTCATGTCGTTGTCAGACAAAACTCAATGTCTTGTTTTATTGACCCCTGTGTGTCTGCCTGCCTGTCTGCTCATGACAATATTCAATACACAACTGCGATCACTGACCACATGCAATTTGAACTTAACACCAATCAGGCTATACACCATAAACAAAACGCATTGATTTATGGCCCGAGTTCGGTCTGTCACATTATGTAATTACACAGACAGGTAGGTGTGATACTTGAACACATGACATGTTATGATGTCTGTTGATTGCAAAATGTTATACACAAAAATGAGCATTTATTTACAAAACCCAACATATCTTTATATACACACACAATGAGCCGTGAGGGCATCTGCAAATGAACCAGCCGTTACACTTGAGTGCACACCCACCCGCTCTGACTGGGCTCGGTATCCCGGCTGCTTCGTTTCTTGGGAAGTAAACCCAAGTACAAAATATTGCACTTTTGATTTGCGATTGTACGATTATAATTTTGTTTTTATGTTTTTTCATAACCAGCAATATATATTATATGTCATGAATAATTGATAATTGTGTTTTAATCATGTTTGATCTTTTGGTTGCATGTGACCTTTAAAGATCATCATCACCCGCCCTAACCAGAACTTATGTACGGTCGCTTACAAGTCAGCGCCAGTTAAATATTGGCTTACCTTGTTGTCTCAACACTGTTGTGTCAGCAATCTGTTTCCCTGGGGCTCCTTTCACAAAGCACTAAGGTGATCGTAAGTCTCTAAGGTAACCTTTGTGCAATGTTAAAGAATGGGAGTTAAGGTTAACCTTAGTAAAGGTTAAGGAAAACTTATTTGTATGGATAGTCAACTTCTTTATTGCAATGAGTGCAAGTGCTTGATAACGGTGTTAGTACCTACACCGAAACGTCGCACTCATTGCAATAGTAAAGTGTTCCTTCATCTTCACAACTTCTAAAATGCCTCTCAAAGAAATTAGTAAAGGTTGCTTCGCGAAAGGAGCCCCAGGTGTTTATAATCGCCCGATGAAGTATTAAGAATATACTCAGAAACGTCACGTTCCTCAAAATAAAGTTGGCATCCATTAATTCTTGCCCTTATATACACGTGGAAACCATAGTATCCACAACAGAACCAGCTTAAGTAACTTACCCGTAATATGGTCTTTATGTGCACCCAGTTCTGGTCGGGTACCACCTTCCCCGTGGTGTTGTGAAGGTGACACTGACGTCTCCCGGGGTTGTAGCTGATGCTGGCACATTGGGGGAAGTACCCGCACAGTTCGTAGCACTGAAACATCACGGACAGCCGGACAGACTGAATGACCGGACCTTGAAAGTAGCCAGATGCTTTGTACTTCTCCAACAATGTGTCCAGGTACTCTGGACCGCCATCAGAACCAGTGAACATCATGAAGCCGCACACTAACACGCGACCTAGCATTGTTAGAAACAATTATGGTTCTGAGATCTGTTCCCAGGCGATTGCGATCTTGGATGCATGAAACTGAGAGGAGAGTTTTGGAGTGTGACGAGCAAGAGTTGCTTAACATGCTGCCACGGCGGTGTATCGATCCAGTATGACGTCAGAATGGTGTATGTTGTCTATGTTCATAAAGTAACATTCGCATTAATTTAATTAAATCGACTAAGTTAATCACAATATGTTTAACGGGTGTTACGTGTTATATATTCAGGATATAACAACTCAGTTACATAGTCGTCGGTGAGTAACGGGATCGGATGATGAATGAGTGAGTATTGTTTTACGCCGCTTTTAGCAATATTCCACCAATATCACGGCGGGGGACACCAGAAATGGGCTTCACACATTGTACCCATGTGGGCAATCGAACCCGGATCTTCAGCGTGACGGGTGGAGGCTTTAATTTTTATACTACCCCACCGCCCCGATCGGATGATCAGGTTACATGACTTGTCAATGGCGTGTCATCGTAAGTGATATGTTGTTGTCTTCCAAAACTTAGGATGCAGTAAATTGATCAGTGACTGGGATGATAATGGCAATGGCATGTTCTCGCCTCAAATGTCATGAATGGATTTGACAAAGTTTAACGGCGCTGTCAGTAATATTGTGTTACGATTGGATATGTATCCACCTTATCAGTTAAAATAAACTGTAGCCATCTGATATATGGCGATTCTTAGACAGGTACACAGGTGATTGGTTGGTTTTGTTGTGTTACGCCGCACTCAGCAATATTCCAGCTAAATGGCTGCGGTCTATAAATAATCGAGTCTAGACCACACAATCCAGTGATCAACATCATGAGCTTCGTTCTCCGGAATTTGGATATTATGACATGTGTCAACTAAGTCAGCGAGCCTGACCAAGTGATCCCGTTAGTCGCATCTTACGACAAGCATGGGTTACTGAAGATCAATTCTAACCCGGATCTAAACATGGGTAATTGGGTAGCCAAGTGGTTGAAAACCCCTGTTCATTCCTCCATTTGATCACAATATGTGAAACAGACTGCTGATGTCCTCCTCTATGATTTGGATGGAATATTTCTAAAAGCGGCGTAAAAGCATATTCAATCCGTCCAGGTCGTCGAGGTACTGATTGCAAGGAATCAGCATTTTACGAATTTCATATTCTACTTGTAACCATACTCTGTGGATCCTTATATCCTTATCAACCGATGGGTTAATGTAAATCAAGCTGGGGAACCGTTCACAAAGCTGATGTATATCAGACCCAACAATCACTAGCATGGTGGCCCAACAGGCGGTCGATAGCTCGTTTTATTGGACCTTAGGTCGTCTTTTTAACAGTAATGTATTCATTTAAATGTTTTCAAACTAGTTTTAACAATACTTTGTTATAATCTAATTGTTATACCATCCTTTAACGGCAGGTTTTATAAGGTTAGAATATTTTCATTTTTAATGCACGACTTTCTCTCGTCACAATATTGCTGAAATATTACCGATGTGACGTTGAATGTTAACTCATTTTTGTGCAGAGTTGATTGTGGTGGGAGTCTCTGAAACGTACACAACCCTCACTCATTAAAATTGTACAAGATCTATTAAAATCCTCGCCAGGACCGTAAATTATTAACGTTCCCTGTTCAAAAGATTCTTTAATGTGCCTGCTTTCAAATGAGCTATAGTGAGCATCAGAAAGTATGCTTTTATCGAATGGAAACAGATGAAACTTGATCAATCAGAAATAACAGCGACGTCTTCAGAACCCAGATTGGTTCAATGATGAATAGTAAAATTTTAATTGTCAATGTTTATAAATTACAACCATTGTTTTACATAAAATGACATGTTCCTATTAAATCACGTAATTTAATTGTTTCAACTGATTTAATATTTACCATCAAAGTATTTTCCCAACCCATCTGTTGGCTACATCTGCTGTAATGGGTGTATTTTCCAGTATTGTCACATTGCACGGGATCATAAGGACATAAGAATTTGAAATATGCATGTCTTTTATGAAATTAATTATGCTTTTCATAGTAATATGTTATTTATAACTGACTGAACATCTTAATAGGCGTTACATGTTAAATGTTCTCAACAATCAATGATGGAAATTTACGAGCGTTGCTTATATCATTAAGGTGTACATTACACTACATGTAGCAACAATAATAGAACGTTTAGAATATCGTTCTTTGCAGTTCTTTTAAAGAATACTATTTCCACCTCAAAGTAACCGCTAAAAAGTTTGTTTTTTTTAATCTGCTTTTCTGTTTTCCCCCCAGCATTGCAGTATATTGACAGAGAGAAATGTGTATCAGGCATAAAATTGCTTTAAGTACAGTACGTACGTGCCCACCTACCTACCTACCTTACCTTCAGCTCCAGGAGTACAAAAAGCCAACAAACTTGACCTACTCCTCGTTCATAAAACTAATGAAATTATATCATTGGAGACTCGTATGTTTGAACAATAATGTGATTGACAAGATTCAAGAGACACATGACAAATTTGTGGACCTCGCTTAGTACCGAGTAAAGAGATGTCCCCATTGTTCTCGGTGCCTCAGGTTTGGCACTTTCAATCTCTTGACTGTCTTGTGGCGTCCACATGCATCGAAAGGAGACCCATCATTGTTCTGACTTTACCATATTTTGGAGGGATAGCTATCAAACCACATACCGTTATCCATATAGCGTAAAACTATGTCAATCACATAACCTGAATATACAAAAAAACAACGTTTTTCAAAGATAATGGTTCCATATAATGAATTAGTTTGTAACAAATGTAAATTAAACTTGCTTGAAGATGAATATCACATGTTGCTCATATGTCCATTTTATAACCGATGCAGGTCCCAATGTATTCCAGCATTTTTCTACAGCCCACCTTCACTTGTCAAATTTCGAGCCCTTATGAAGATACAAAATATCAATGTTCTCAAGGGATATGTATATTCCTTAAGCAAAACCTACGTTAACATGATTGTATTAATTTATCATTTATTATATTTCAACTCTACACACCATGACAATGTTGTATTACCTGTTACCCACATGGCTTCAATTCTGAATAAAGTAATCTGATCTGAAACCTATATCTATTAGCCCCCAGTGATGTCATGTCACTGGAGATCAGAATATCTGCAACGAAATGACTGAGTGACGTCATGCTGTTGTTCTCAAGAAAATATAGTGACCCAGAGATATTCTATAGAAAATACCACACACACAAGAGTCCGCGTGCGCGCACGCACAAGGCTGATTTTATGTAACATTGAACCAGGATACCAGCCACCACAACGCTCGTACAATACATCTGACCAGGTAAAACACGCTAAACAACGTCATACCTTCTGTCAAATTACCTCAGTCCAGTTTGTTTTCTCATGGTGTACTTCCGGTCCAGCGATCAGTGGGTTCTCCAGCCAGCCATAATAAACTAGATCATATTTGTGTTTTCTGTTTTTACAACAATGGCCCTTTGAAGAACTGTGTGCAAACATAATCTACTACTCGACAAATCAGGTCTTACTGAGGAAAAGTAAAACCTCATACCCGGTATTTGAAAGAAAAGACAAAACCTCATATCAGTGATGTGCTCATTCCTGACGGAAATCATTAGCACGTGGTTGTATCCAACTTCTGAGCAGACTTATAGTGGAGTCTGTCTCCTGTGCTGATCGGAAATGTGACGAGCACACAGTGCATTATCAGAAACTGATGAGTCCCTTGCCCCCAAGGCCCCACTTCAGAGATGAAATGCACAGTGCCTACATAGAAGAACCAAGACAGCCTCAAGACCCTCTGCCGTACTATCCACTAGGTTGGTTCCCAGTCCAAAGGCCAGTATGGCCTTACATTCGGCCTTTTTAATGAATACATGTATAATGGCTGTTAAGGCTACACAGGAAAGACACATTACAGTATTAAATGGTGCATTTGACTCTCTTGCTAATACTAGTAACTCTTATAGTTGTTCACAAAAAACAGTGCAAACCTGATTCAAGTGCATCCAAAGCCGAGCCAAACTTTTCTAAAGGTACGTTTGTGGAATACACAGTCGTCTAGAAATAAGACTCTTGAAATTTGTGAACTGATACTTGAAAACAATTTTGACTTACCATTTCTCACTGAAACCTGGCTAAGAGAGGTTGGTGGTGATGCTAAGATCAGGGAATTGGTACGTCAGAACTACAGATTCTTTCATGCTCCTAGGAAACATGCTACAGGCGGTGGTATTGCAGTCATATATCGTAATTCATTGAATGTTGAACTTGTTGCTGCTTGTAAGGATCATTCAATGTACAGCTCTTTTGAGATGCTAACATTCAGAGTGAGGTCCAAGATTATGTGCCAAGATTATTTGTGTTTACAGACCCCCGCCATCCATTTGTCAAGATTTTGACATACTACTTGATCATACTTTGAATAAAAACACTGTCATCTTGGGCGATTTTAAAGAGCATTTTGAGGACAAAAACCGCTGCGACACAAGACGTTTATGAAGTTATTGACAAGTCATGGCCTATCTCAGTTTGTGGACAGTGCTACCCATAAATCTGGTCATACCCTGGATTAGGTTATATCATCTGAAAATGGTCACATCAAAATGGACACAACAGTTACTTATATCCAATTGTCGGACTATGTTGTGATAACAATGTCCTGGAATATGGTGAAACCAAGGAACTCCAAAAGGAATATTTACTGTCGGAATGCAAGGAATATGAACGTTGAAGAGTTTAGAAGATATCGCTCGGTCTGAACCTTTATATAATCCACCGAAGGATGTGAACGAACCGTTTCAACTGTATAATGAAACTCTAACAAGTGTTCTACGGAAACATGTTCCAGTCGTTACAAAGAAAGTGAGTGGTCGGGACAGCTCATACTGGTATGATGAACGTGTTCTGAAGGCTTAACGTAAATGCTGCATAGCTAAACGTCAGTGGCTAAAGTCTGGCCTTGACGTCCATCGACAGATGTACAAGAGTGCTGGGAATGATCTCAACCGGATTATTCGTACAGCAAAAGTGGAAATGACTACAAATAGGATAAAGGGAATGGAACGGAATGCTGGTAAATTTTATGTAACAACTACTGGCAAAGAAGAGGATCCTAAGTTACCGGATCATACTTGCAAGAAGACTCTTGCGGACTCTTTCTCAGGCTATTTTGAGGATAAAATCGCAAAGATCAACGATGGTTTCAAATATGATGATCTGCCTCCTAAGGCAACAAATGATAGAATTGAGGACTTTCTGCAATTTCAAACATTCACCCAAGAGGAAGTTGAGAAGCTGCTCAAGTCTTCAAGAGGACCACATGCCTGTTGGACCCACTTCCTACCAAACTGCTTTTTGATCATTTGGACATCTTGCTGCCGGCCATTACTAACATAATAACACCAGCTTGTCTTCAGGTCTTTTCCCGGACGTCCTCAAGTAGGCAGCTATCGGACCTGTTATAAAGAAGAAGAACCTGGATCGAAGTTCATTAAGTAATTATAGATATGTATCTAATCTTACTTTTCTTTCAAAGATTTTGGAGAAGGCAGCAAATGTAAGGTTGAGAGAACACGTGGTGAACAACAAACTGTTAAATGACTTTCAGTCTCAGTCTGCTTATCACACCGACCCTAGTACCGAGACAGAATTATTGCGGGTACGGAACGAACTGAGGACCAAGGTTGGCAAGGGCCATATGGCGTCTCTTACGTTTGGATCTCTCAGCGGCGTTTGACACGGTGGATCATCAACAGCTCCTTCAACGAGTTAAGAACGAGATGAACATTCTTGGTGTTCCTCTTACCTGGATCCAATCCTATCTGAACAGCCGAAGCCAGAATGTTGTCATAGGAGACAAACAATCTTGCTGTGCCAATCTTATACTTCTGATACTCAAGTCCTGGGTAGTTTGAACTTACACAAGTTGCTGAATCCCTTCAGAAAACAAGTGAATGTGCATCAGATATAAAATCAAGGATGACAATTGCAAATTGAAACTTAGAAATAGAAAGGAAAACTGAGGCTATGTTGGTAGGCTCTTGGCAACAGCTTCAGATGTCAACTGACAAGAACTTAAAACTTGTGATAGGTAACTCTGTTATCGATTTCTCCCCCCGGATAAAAGACCTTGGTGTCTATTTTGACTTCGAGTTGTCCATGGATTCTCAAGTTGACAATTTGTGAAAGAGCCCTTTCAATCATCTCAGATGTATTAGTCAAATTCGTCATCTGTTTTTCATTATGGAGTTATTTTCGATGTTGACGCAAGGACATATTTTACGAGCAATAGCTTTCAATAATTTAATGTTATTTCTATTACATTTTGAAGTTCTTCATAGCATATCCCAAAATAACAGGATATTGTTTGTTTACGCTTTGAAATGTACGTTTCTTTTTCTTCATTTTCGATTTTTTTTCAATGTTGACGCAATGACATATTTGAAGTTAATTTAATGTTTTCATCATATGTGATTTATTATGATTTATGTTTCGATCATACATTCATATATTGCGTTGTCATAGTTTAACCTGGTTCGTATTATTTTCTTCATCATATTACTACATATTATTGTATTTTTATGAGAGGGAATTTTAAGTTACATTTGCTAAGGATATCATAAATCGCTGGCGCCTGGTTATTCCTTGTCACATAGCAGTCAATCTGTCTACTCATTTGTTGTATTTGATTGATGCATATAAAATAAAATGTAGAAATGATATTGAATTGCATCATTTGCTTCAAGGAATCGATCAGATGTGCTCGTTATCAAAGTAAAGTCAAAACTTCTTTCTGTAAGGTATACAGTGGAAGATGACACCTTAATTGTTATGGGTAGACCAAAGAAATCATTTATTTAGTTTCACCGCTCAAAATACAACAAAGAATTCAACGGGTGTTATTAACCTCAAAGAATGATCATAACAATGCTTATAACATACGAGGGCAAACATATCGGGGATAATTTGTTTTCATGCGATATGCACCGGGTGAAATATCACTTTGTCATGGTGACATGACATCATGAACAATGTTATGACGTCACGTTGCTTCTAAAAAGCCGCCTTCTAAATACAACGATTACGGGGAGCCTGCCTTTGTTGGAAAGTAGATTATCGCGTAATTTCCGCAATTAAAGACTTCGGTAATAAATAGAAAATTATATTCGTGACCATAATATGCTAGGTTAACGACCTAAATATCGGCATATCCCTTCTCTGGTTCCGAAAATACCAAGACAGTTACCAACGTCCCAATAGTGTCCATATATTTTAGAAATCTATAACAATAAAGCACAACCTCACTACTTTTTTTGATAAATGACAAAGGATTAATCAACCATATTAAAAGGTTTCCAGGCTTGAAGGACGAAGCTCATTAAAATCTATTGCCAGCTCCCTTTTAGAGACTGATAAAAGGTTCGAAAATGTGGGTCATAAATGCATGAAAGTTTTTATTGTTGTTCATACCCGTTAGGCCTCCCGCCTCTACACGTATTTGAGATATAACCGTTAGAACCACCACCACCCCCTCTATATCTTAAAGTATGCTAGATATAACCGTTAGAACACACCACACCACGTTTCTGCCCATTTATTCAATTGGGCTAAATCATAGTTGAGAGTTGCTGCTATGGATTTTACATATTTTCCCGCAACACCGATTGATGTGTCATCGGCCAACATTATTGTGATATTTTGTATATTTCCAGCTAAATCATTGACATATACAAGGAACACAAAATAACCAAGGGCAGATCCTTGAGGAACCCCTGCAGTAACATTTAGTTTTCATAATGTTCCATTAACAGAGACACACTGTCGTCTAGTTAGTTAACCAACTAAGTACGTTTCCACGAACACCATCATTTTCTAATTTGTGCAATAAAGCTTTATGCCCTGCCCTGTAAAAAGCTTTTGAAATATCACAAAACAGCATACAGTAAAGGTGGTGATTATCTAGGACTGAGCATATATCATGATAAATGTCTATGTTGAGATGTAGTAGAATGACTAGCAGTAAAACCTGACTGGAATTTACTTAAAATGTTATGTTCATGGAAATGGTCGTGCACATGCTTTACCATTATCCTTTCAAGGATTTTCCAAAGGATAGGTATTAAACTAACAGGTCTGTAATTAGTTGGGAGGGATGCATTTCCTTCTTTCAAAATAGGAGTAACATTATCCGTTTTCCACAATGTAGGAAATACAGTCACTCAGTGATATATTATACAACAAACAAAGAGGTTCAGCTATAGATGTACAAATTCGTTTTACCCCTCTCATGTTAATGCCATCAGGTCCACTAGATTTGTTTGCTGGTAAGGTCTTATCAGATACCTCCTTTTTTGTTGTCGCATACTTTTCCGTTATTGAAAGAAATGTGGACAACTTAAAGCTGATGTATGGCGTTATTACAGCAAAGGCTGAGCGGAAGGAGAAATAACATGGTTCCGGCATTGTGAGACTATTAAGAAAGGTCACATGCAGCGCAATAATATTTCAATTATGTACTGCCAAAAAATATTTTACAGTAGTGAGCTGAATAGACTTAAGAATTACGAGTTGGTACGTGTGGCATATTTGGCTGTGCTCTAAGAGAGACATCCTCGATAATCTCCAGGGTATACGTTACGATAACTCTCCACTATACCCTGGATGCATCCACGGCTTAGGGCGATCATTTTATTACCTCCCTTGGCTGGCTCCGCATTCTCACAGTAGCCAATCAGCTAAGCCGCCGTTACAACCGAGCTTGCCAGTGTCAACAAGGATAGCGGTCGCAGTCGCGAAGGTTTGTTCGCAGTGCCACTCAGATTTTTGGGAAATAATAAAGACAAATTGACAGATCTGAACCTTAAAAAAATATATGACAGAACTCCTTCTACTTCTTTCAGAGTACCTCTGCACCAATTGTGTTGCCAAGTTTTAACGGTATGATAATTTAAGAAGCGAAAGTGAGTTGTGATTGGTACGCTCAACTTCCCAGCGTAGGCACCTGATTGGATAAAAAGGCAGCCAATTGAGGTAATAAAATCATCGCCCTAAGCCGTGGATGCATCCAGGGTATAGTGGAGAGTGACGTATACCCTGGAGATTATCGAGGATGTAAGAGAGATAAAGTACTATTCTATTGGGACAGCTAGGGACACTTGAGAGGACAAAGAGACACCTCATCGCCCTTTGTTCACAACTGAATCTTTTAATCCCTCGAAACCAGCACCTCAAGATCTGCCAACACCGCAGACAAGACGTAACTGATACTGGTAGCAAGAGCCAGTGCAGCTTAATAAGGCGTGTTACCTTGCGTAATACTTCTTTCTTTGTCAGGCTCTTTTGGTGATAAGAATAATGAGTTCACGTGGACGTGCAGCACATTGAATACTCGGATGATATACTCCAGTAGAAAAATCATATAACTATATATGATATATATATATACGAGATATTAAGTACAACGTAGGGGATAATTTGTCCTACGTAGGAGAAAATATGCCTTACGTAGGAGATATTAAGTCCTACGTAGGAGATAGTGAGACCAAACATTTTTTTCACCGTGGCCCTACTACGCTTCCGTAGTACTAAACCCTAACTTGAAACTCTACATATTACTGTAAGAGACAGTTATCATGAACATAGAACCGTTCATAGAGAACCGTTCTCTGTCAAGTTTGTACAGGAGGTGGTGCGCGTGTAAACGTATGAAGTAATATCCGTTACGTGTTCAACACGAATGGCGTTATGAATTAGCTTCACAATATCATCTGCGACTGAATATCTTCGATATTCACTGAGCTATCAAAGGTAACAAGAGTTTTTAAAACTCCCAGCGTTGTTGAGTGAGTGACTCAACATGGATTTATGCATAAACACCATACAGGGCATTGATTAGATTCATGTTCCCAAAGGAAAGACCAGCACGAACAAACACAGGCGTTCACAACACGCTCTCGCTTTATGAGATATACGACGACAGATGGTTGTTGTCACAACATGTACTCAGTGAACCTTCAATAGCAAAAAACAGTCAGTAGTTTACAAACTAAATTAAAAAAGCAAGGTTTCACTTTATCCACTATTATGTATAATTTAGCATGTGTTAAGTTGTAAAAACGCTACACTTCAAAGAGTAAATAAGCACAAGAACTTCCATTTGTTTTCCGTTGTCAGATCACATAATGCCAATGTCATCGCTGGGCGTGGGACGGGAAGTGACTGAAAAGCAAATCAGCTCGGAATACTTTCTGTGTTTCAAAGACAGCTATTTAACATTAATGGCTGGTGTAAATCACATAATGCCAATGTCATCGCTGGGCGTGGGACGTGAAGTGACTGAAAAGCAAATCAGCTCGGAATAGAAGCTGTGCTTCAAAGACAGGTATTTAACATGAAAGACTAGTGTAAAGTTTGCAGTAATGACTTTTTAATAACGATCGAAATGGGTTGACCAATATGAATAATCTCTCCATATATGCCTATGAGTATGAAGTCAAGTACATGTAATGCCTTGCAAATGGTATTATTGATAAATATAACTTGACAAACGTTCAGCCATTATTTGGGCTGTGGGGTAGCCAAGTAGTTAAAGCGTTCACTCGTCACGCCGAAGACCCGGGTTCGATTCCCCAAATGGTTACTATGTGTGAAGCCCATTTTAGGTGTCCCCCGCCGTGATATTGCCGGAATATTGCTAAAAGCGGGTAAAACTAAACTCACCCACTCACTTCATTATAACCGACACTGTCCATGTATTTCATGCAGCCCCGACTATTTTGCCGTCGCCCATGTCCGTGTATGAACCATACAGAGACACATACAAATTGCATGTTACAATAATGTCAGTAAAAGCTGATATCATCTAAATGCGTTTTCATGCAAGATTAAAGAGTTACAATGCCTTTAAGGAGATATGCAAATAAACGATAAGAAGGAATCTCGTAGCATGCTGTTACTCTGTAATCAACGAGTGAGCGAGTGAGTGTGGTTTGCGCCGCTTTTTGTAATATTCCAGCAATATCTCGGGGGTGGCCTCACACATTATGCAAATATGGTAAATTGAAACCGGATCCACGAGCGAACGCTTTAACCACTAGCCAAGCAAACCGACCCTCCATGATCAACGAGGACACGTGACCACAACATAATTTGTTAAACATCAAGCACATTCCTATGGTTGTTTTCATATATGGACACAGCAGATAATTTCATATATGCTTTCATTCGGAAAGTGAAGTATGTGTATATAAAAAAATTATTTTCTAGCATTGCCATTGAAAAGCATAGTTTTATTACTTCCTTTTAAAACTGTTTCTGAAGAGAGAATACAATGCAACCATTCTGAATAACACATATAGGATTCAGATTTAAGATTCACAAATCGTAATCGAGGCGGGAAGCTATATGAGGACCTTAGGAGAACGCATAACTTGTCAGTTGACACGATTTATCATCAATGAAGATCTTACCGGACCCGAGCAGCGCAAGGTCGAAGGGCCCGCCAACTGGTCTTGTATAAGAAAGTTGAGGCGTCATGGGTGACCAGCGGGGTCATGCATCCTCATTAAGATGGGGGCCGGGCCGGCGAGAAAGGTGGCCAACAGTACTTCGATGAAGTGTGCAAGTCTACTAAACTCAATGCGGTGATTAGTCTGAGTCAAGACAAATGAATACTATTAGTCATGAGATAACTTGTTTGAAATACCCATAATGCCCTTGCACGATCTCATGAACAGTTACTGTCGATAGTCATCATGACTCCATGCTTTACATATGTTAACATCAGTATAACTGTGCATAAAACTGTGTTGTTTACAGTAACATTGTGCTTTTGCAGAGATTCACATGTGATGTAAATGAACAATTTATATGATTTAGATAAATATGATATGTGCTCATGAAGTTGTCAATGCCTCCCTTCACGTCTTCAGTCAGGGACACGCACCGCCAGATGTTAACGATGAACGCGCTGCGAATGTTGTGAAGCATGTGCACGTGAGTGTGTGGGATGCACGAGCAGTGTATCCGTGCTCTACATGCTATGTAACGGTTCTGTCTACTACAGACAGACAACACGTACTTATAATAGATCGTCCATACAAGTAAACTGTGAGCTTCCTCCGATGATAACGAGTCCCAGTGTACCAACTTGATTTTTATGCATACTATTATTTTGCTTGCTTGGTTCCTCATTTCATTAAAATGCACATACGAATACACATTTGTTTGCATCTCTAACCAGGTGTAATCTTGAACACGAGTGGACGTTGCTTAGCATAGCATTGACTACATGCATAATACGTTGTGTAGTATATGTGCAACATATACAGTATTGCAGTATGCATATTACAGTAAGGGCTGGACAGAAGGGCAAATAATATCGGTCTGGGACTGTGATACAGACTGGGACAAGGTATGGAAAACCAACAATTTGGACAACAGACCATTGTTTGGGTCTTTTAATTGTAAATATGATTCAAATAGCTTAACCTAGATTTCGATATCCTCGAATGTACATTTGGTTGAAACTGGAAAATATACATACGCTCAATCACAAGTGTCTCCAGGTCACGGAGAATCATTGGTGTAGGGGCTCGTATTGCAATTCTCGTGCGTTTGCATGTGTTTTTGACGCGGCACTGACGCCTTGTAACATCACTATTTGATTATGATTCACAAACACATGCTCATGATATGGTCGGAATCATGCCACGGATTAGCAGATATTTATCATGAAAACAGGTTTTTATGTAAGTGGCTTGAAACTTGCTTTTACAAAGGCCAATAGATTCGATCACAATACTTTTCGTTTTACAACTTCTTTTCTCTTAACATGCTGACCTCAAAACTGATTTAAATTCTAATCGCTGATTAAAGAGTAAGACAATATACAGTATGCCAAATTATCGTTACCATGACAACCCTGTGATATTTCACCTTATGTAAGAGAGTAATAAATACGATGCTAGGTATGGCAGTACTACTGCAGCTGATAGTGTCTGTCGTAAATTTTAATAAGTTGCTTCAACGCTATCACTAATCACTGGGTATGTATACAATTATATGTGTGATGGAGGAGATCTTGCGTCGCTAGTTTTCTCAATAATCTGAATACATGTATGTAGCGTGAAACCGGCAGATACCTATAGAAGAAAGTGTTTGCCCTACCTGCAACAACGATGTCCCGTGTCTATAGAAGGGATATAATATGGGGATGAATGGCATGTACTTTTATCTTGGCCCGTTTATGAAGATAAATACTGCGATCTTTCACAATAATCTCTCTGGCTATCAGATTGAGGGTACTTTTTAAACATAACTGGTATTTCAATTATTGTATTTATACAGTAACATTCTTCAAACGTTCTCTACATACCTCCGTCAGATACATCGCGCACTACCCCTTTCTCTTTTGATCTCTCAAACGACTGTTACAAGTTCGGAGAATCCTGGTCAAAGTTGAAACGTCTTAAGACTATTCCCTACTATTCTGTAACATGCACATTGTACCTAAAATGGGTAGAGCTTCCGTTCGGGGGAATATCATCAGGACAGCGATACACTTGTCTCCAATGTTGTAGAAGAAACTCCACTTACTTAGGAAAACAATAACCCAATGAGATATTGCATTCATGTCGGATTCAATTTTTTCGGCGCCTATCAGATGTGAACATTAACATGCAAGGTCTGCGTCTATGTCAGACTAAAGGTCTACGGGTTGTTTAGCAGCACTGGGGCGTAATAGTCATATAGGCCTGCTCCAAACAACGGAATATATATCTTTTGAGAAGGACTTCTCCGACGGGTAAAGGTACAGCAATGCAACATTACGAAAAATCTAACTTAGTCGAATTAAGTCAAAATGAGCTGAAATTTGTGTCATGATGCTTATAAACATACACTCATTCATTTACAACCTCCAAAACATGAATTCTGAGCGAAATTAAACATTCTCGCCCATGGGCCAACATATTTTTTCGCCCATGGGCGAGATTTTTTAATATCGCCCTAAGTTAGTCGAATTAAGTCAAAATGAGTTGAATTTTGTGTCTTGATGCTTATAAACATGCACTCATTCATTTACAACCTCCAAAACATGAATTCTGAGCAAACTTAAACATTCTCGCCCATGGGCCGGCCCATGCGCGAGCGAGTTTAAATCTAAAGTTTTCGAAAAAAAATAATTCATTTTTCATCCTTGGCATAAATTTGGTCAAATCACTTGTCAGAAAGTACCCACAGTGCGGAGAGTTTCTGGACTTTTGTGAGTCCAGAATTAAATTGTGACGTGTTAATGACATTTGTTATACTGTTAACACAGCATGGCTAACAGGTTGCAAAGTCTTGCCGCCATCAGTAACATTTGAAACAGATACAAAATATTCATTTAAGCTTTATCCAAATCTGTAAAAACTGAAGGTATCCCAGAATCATCAGTGACAAGAAGGGGAGTGGGCCCCGATGAAGTACTAACCACCTGATTGAGTAGACTGAGGTGATAAATAGTTATCAAAATTAGAATAAAAGTTTCCCTTGGCTATTCTTTTCAGATTATTTACTTTATTCCTTTGCTTTTTGTTTTTTAAATAGCTCAGAAGTATTCAGAGATCGAAATGCTTTTTTGCTTAGACGTTCTCATTTCTTTTAAGTATGTTACGAGGGGAGTTGAAAAAGTAGTCAAACTAACTACAGTATATTCTCGATGTCAAATGTTTGAAAAGAAGCTTCCATTTTATTTTGAAGGAATCATTAGCAAAGTCATATCCAAAATTTCATGTGGGTAATGTGGTTAACGAGATATTAGTCATCACAACATTGGGGTATTATGTTTCTTGCAAATTTGCAGAAAATGGAAAACGATCTCCCATTTGGTATCTAGTAATAGTAATAGTCCACTTATATGGCGCTCACATCCAGGCACATTACCTGCTCACGGCGCTACGTACATTACTATCCCCGATCATAGGACACTATCGTAGTTTCCGATACTTTTTCAACTCCCTGGGGACTGTACAGCCATGCTGCATGTTAGGCGCAATAAACTAAACACTCACATTGCCAGCACATACTCACGGGTACCCATTTTACAGCTGGGTGAACTGAGACAGTGTCGATCTAAGTATCATGTCCAAGGATACTACGCAAATGTGCCCATCTCGGGAACCGAACCTCGGTGCCTCCTCGAAACAGGGCCTTCAGCGTGATAGGCAGACGCCTTACAACTGCACTATTGCGCTATCTCTTGGATAATGGTATACCCTCAGATAGTATCATATAAAATATGTTCAGCATAGTATTGGATGACTTCCCGTCATCATCAGCAATCAAAGATTTGGATTGCTTGATTTACATTTAGACGGGGACTGTTTTTTTTAGGACACCCTCATTTAAAATTTTCAAAAACATTGTGTCCAGATATACAACATAATGAGAGCTGACACTTGTGTGACCATTCAGTATTTAGTTTGAACCCTTGACACCATGTATGAATAAGTGAAAACTTTAGGATGAGTTATATCCTTATGATGACGTCAACTGAAAGGGGGTGGGTACTGTCTCCAAAACAAGCCCTTTCAGTAACATGAAGGGGGAGTCACTTGAACAAGCGATTATAGTTTAAAATTGCTTTTTTGTGCAGTTTAATATCTATGTTTGACTTTTACCAACATGCAACATGTTTTTGCATATTTTGTTTCAATTGGTGTAGGGGGATTCCCGCCAATACACCTTGATATAAAATTGGATCAAAATCTATTAATTCTTTCCTAAGTTCGCGGCTACCAAGCTTGGCATGTGCAAAACTGTTACACCTTCGCTGTGACATTTAAAATGACCTCAAGGTCACTAAATTCAAGTGGTGTCGGTGAATCTCGCCAATATACCTTGGTACCAAATTTGAACAAAATCCATCATTTCTTTCTTGAGTTATCGCCCTAACAAGCTTATTTGATGTATGAAATGCAACGAAAAACAAACACCCGCGTATTTACGAGTGATTAAAACTGCTATTACAATTTACGTAAATATTTATTACATTTTACCGCAACGAAATTTTTACAATTTCCGTCAATTTTTATTACAATTTTGTATTACAATTTGCGTATTACAAAACGTTTACATCACGTTTCCGGACGGCAGTGTTTATTCGCGTTTTACATCGAGGTTTGTATACGTTTCCGGACGGCAGTGTTTATTCGCGCTACATCGAGGTGTATAGCGTCATACAATCACTTAGATGATTGCATGTGTTTCAAATAAAGTTGTCAGTAATATCTTAGTGACCTGTTTTACAAATGTCCACGTGATAATCGAGACATGGGACGTTTAAGCTCCCGGATATCCATACTGCAACGATGATATTTTACGGCCGTTTCATAAGGTACAGGGAAGTTACAGTGGGACAAAACTGTTGGTTTTGCCGCAAACTTTTCATTCAGTTCAAAGAACAGATAAAATTACTTTACCTCGGATTTAGTTAATAATATATTCACTCTGGGTCGGTCGTTGTAAGGTTTCATTTATAAAGGGTGACACGTGAGTAAGCGTTGGCTGCACGTGGTTGTTTCCTAACCGGCTGTGCGATTGAATCCACGTAAAATGATGGTCTTGGATGGTGTTCCAATCACTTAGGTATTTCTGGCATTTCAACGGCTTTATTGAACAAACTGTGGATAACAACTTATTCTATTTCGTGAGTGCGACGTTTCGATACAGACTCTTGTACCGTTGTCAAGCAGGAATGGAACATGAAGAGAAGGGGGTGTATATATACTGAATATAACAAAAACCACATAATTAAAGCATATATCCCATTCTCTTTATTTTCCCTTTCTGCTTGACATAGGTACAATGATCTGTATCGAAACGTCGCACTCACGAAATAAAAGTTGTTATCCATAACGTTTGTTCAATATTGTACTTCCAGCTTATAAAATGTCACTCAGAGATGTTATTTCTAAGGCATATAAGTTGGATGAAATACTCGGCTCTGGGCTCTCTAATGGATGTATACACCACAGGCCCTCGTGTCTTTGCGAGGATTAAAGATTCTTAAATATATAAAATTTGAGATGACCCCCGACTCGAAACGCCTTACAGTACAATACATTAGGACAAGGCTGGACACTTCGGTGTACCCCACCCGCCAGCTTTACCGATCGCTACGCTGCCATCGCATGCAATCAATTAAGACTTAATGTAAACATAATCATGGATGATTGGCCTATCGATCACCACTCATGACACCTACCAATTCTTTATTGTTATTTCTGCAAGTCGATTGAAACCCGATTTTGACCCTCAACTAAATGATCATGACACAAATGGATGAGGATATTTCCGGACAAAGTGGGTGTGTGGTTGAAGCAAGCCCTCTGGTTGGTTGATGCTTGTTAAGGAGACATTTACAACTGATACTCTCTTTTGAGAAGTCATTGCCCGAAAAATATTCTTACATTAAGCAGTCGATGAAGAGAAAAATTCCAGCGAATTTACAAAGAATGTGCAGATTTGCAAGAGGGTTGCTGAAGATCAATTCTAACCGGGATCTTCACGGGTACAAACAGCTGATAACTCGAGACTAGCGTTGGGGATTGGTTGAAGTCTTATGATCAGTGATTGGTTCATTACAACCGATCAATCATCGAAAATAATCAGTAAGCGTCATTCAAATTTTCGTATGCAAATTTCACATCTTTAATGTTGACTAGTATGTTAGGAACATAACTGTCCTGGAAGTCTTTAAGATAAGTTCAGTCATGACTTGGAAGAGCTTGTGGTGCTTATTAAATGTAACTAAAATGACAGACAAAACTAACCTTGTGAAAAATATTGTTAATGCGAACAAGCGTTCCAAAATTGTTTGTGTTTGATGATCAATTGCTTGGTGTTTAGTCACTGCGACCAATCTTCGATTTTTCAATTCTAAGACACCCACATTCTAAAACACATGAGATAACTAGAGGAATACTGGACATTGTTTATTTCTGACACCAATAGACGTGACTGTAAATGTATAGCACTTGACATCACAGGGAGCTGACCAATAGGTCATGATAAAGATCAAACAAAGGTACAGTGGAGAGTTACTTCCCTTGTATACTGATTTTGAATTGATGGAAATGTAACTGTTTCGCTGTGCTGACTGTTTTAAGGACAACAATTGTCCTGCTCCTTGGTTAAATAAATTAAAGTTGAGATTTACTCATAAACCCAAGAAGCTTGACAGCTGTTGTAATCGCAGAGTTCGCTGGGGCTGAACCAGAGCCCAATCTCCTTAATGGCACTCTCTACCGAATCGCTCCCGTGACAGATGTTCCTGGGAAGAAATAATAGATTGTCATCAATTGAGAGATAAAACATGACAGAAACATTGATAAAATTTTACTCTACGGCCAACCAAAATAATATGTAAATAAGCGAGTTCAGTTTTACACCTCTTTTAGCAATATTCCAGCGGGGAACTCCAGAAATGGGTAATATTTGTCAAAGCATTTTGCTATCCCAGTAGAAACAGAAGCTGATGTCCTTTTTTGTTTTAATTCATACTTCCTCTTCTGACTTTCCAACTTTGACAAATCAAAGCTGTGATCCAACAACTTCACCAAATCAGGCGAAAGGGGTTGCTCAAATCAGAGTTATTAAATTGGAACATGATTGTCAGTTTGGTCCAGTCTAAGTAAACTTGGGCTCAGTATTATTCATTACACTGCTATACTGAGTCTAACAAAACCTAGAAGGAGGTCGCGTCAGCTAGCCTTTGAGCAACCTATGACAGTCCAATCAAACGCGAGACGGACGAACAGATTTATCCAATCAGACAACGACTACTTGTTAGGGTTCGGCGGGACTTACAAAACGTTTTTTGGATTTTCTCTTCCCTGGTCGCCGACTCTGATCTATCAAGCGAAAATCCGCATAAAACAGATATTTAACCTGCAGTATATATGCTTATGGGTTTCTAATGACATGGTTACTAGTTGCTTATATTTTCACAAGATGACATCCTTGAATATTGACATTTAAAACACAAGATATTTTTTTTAAACAGCTTTTTAATTTCTCTCTGTTTACTCCCTTCATCAGGCGAACTTTATCTTATCCATGAATATTGACAAAACGCTATCATGCTGTTTACTCACTCCGTTTATCCTTTCGGAAAATAGCGGAAAATAGAATCGTTCGTGTTTTTTAGGTAAAGGTTCAAACGGTATGTGCGAATGTTAACTTTCGCGATTCAGTAAGCTGTGTTCTGATTGGTCAGTCCAAAGGTTAGCTGATGCGACCTTCTACTAGGTTTTGTTAGACTCAGTATAGCAGTGTAACGAATAATACTGAGCCTAAGTTTACTTAGACTGCTGGTGTTTGGTCCTATTTTACCCCTGAAAGACTTGTTCCCCAGAGTCAGTGAGTTGGGTTTGTTCCCTGGAACCCTACCTGCCAACGTCAATACAGAAGTCTCCTCTGATGGTGCCTGGTTCCGAGTCGATTGGGTTGGTGGCGCCAAGCATCTTACGGCCCATCTTTACTACATGCTTGCCTTCCCAAACCTGAAACACACAGCATATACATGTAACCCCTGCAATATCATCTGCAATGTGTCATTTTCTTTATGAACGTGAACAGTGTTCTGTGAGGAAGGTTGACTGGGTATATCTGGGGTGGTAGCGCAGCTCAGTGGTTTGAGTGTTCGCTCTTCACCCCTGATGCCCAGGTTCCAATTCACACCTGGGTACATGTGTATTTGGAATATCAGGCCATCCAGTGAATGATGTCAAAAGCATTGATGTTGACATAAAGCAGCCAGAAAACACATCTGACCACCAGTCAAAACAGGCTTTTGCTTAAATATCAAAGATACAATTGAGACAATGATATCATTTCATTTAACTTGCCTACTAGGCTGACAAAATAATACATCACTTTTATTGAAAAAGAAAGTCGAAAACCATGACAATCAAAATAATAACAGTTTATGTAAGATGTACACAGCTTTTAGTAACACGCCAGAAATGGATGTGTAACAATATCCCATGTGGGGAATCGAACCTGTCTTTGGCATGACCAGCAAACGCTTAAACCACAACTCTACCCCACTCTCCCCTTAGGTTAAGTAGTGAATATTTGTGGGCGAGTTTGTGAGGTTTAACACCGCTTTGGACAGTACACCAATCATATCACAGAATGTCAGCCAAGCCAGGGAGGAAAATCAAGAGTGATTAAAGGCTCAGATATTTCATGAAACCAGCATGAGTACACTGCTGAAAAACAAAGAAACGGGAGAACCAAGATATGAACCCACGATCACACGTTTCCTTAGATGTCTGGTCTACCTGTACCCATGGCTCCCCATTTCCTGTGCTTAGGGAAGGATGACTATGTGCGACAGCATGGCACCTGAGCTTTTCTAGGCTTTTGAACCTTCTCCATAATGAAACACAGGTTGTGGTGTCTCAATAAGCAAGAGTGAGTGAATTTGGTTTAACACCGTTTTAAGCAATATTCCAGCAATATGATGTCAGGGGACACCAGAAATGGCTTTCACACATTGTACCCATGTGTGGAATCGAACCCTGGTCTTTGGCGTGACAAACCAATGCTTTAACCACTAGGCTACCCCACCACCCCTATTAAGCAGGACACTGACATGGAAATATGCATTGTACCACCCTGCAGTGAATGGGTACCAGGTGGGATGAGATGGTAATGTGACTACTAGCATCTCACATTCGACCTTGGATGCTTATATACTACCCAAGGCAACTAAAAAGGAATGAAAAACGAGTGCACACCTATCCAAAGGCTGCTCAATAATAACATTGCACCAAAAGCCTTCACTAGATGAAATAAATGAACATATAATTATCAAATAAAAATGTATTACCATAGCAACAACAGGTCCAGATGCCATGTACTTGACAAGGCCAGCGAAGAATGGCTTGCTTGACAGATCTGCATAATGTTTTTCAAGGTGTTCCTTGGAAGCCTGAAACAGCAATTCAACAATAGCAGCTGGACAATGAGGACAATAACTATGCACTTACCTACAGTCTCAGTGTTTGACCAGTATACAGAAAACCTGCATATATCTGACTCAAAAACAACATGACCATGACTCCCTCTCATGACACAAGGAGTCATGGAGTCCTAAACTTTTATGCATGGATGCAGAACACCTGCTTATTTGACTCCCAAAAACATGTCCATGACTATCTCATGACACAAGGGAGTCATTATGACTCCTAAATTATTATGCCTTGGTCAAACACTGAGTCTGTCTTCAACTGACAACAATGAATTGCACAATAACTCAGAATTGTGAATACTCTATTAAATATCAATATAAGACAGCAATGAATACCCAGTACCCTATAACCAACTGAGAATGATGTCTTTACTATTGGTAGCTTTCTCCTAGACCTTTAGTCCTTACTGGATATTAACGTCTCTAAAAGGTGAACTCGCTCATTCTTCACAATTCTGCTTGAAGGTTTGAAGATAATGATTTCAGAGAAAATGTTCACACAACACAAGCCTACTGCCTATCTTGTTGTACTTGTATCCAAACGTATTGTAAGTTACCAAAATTTGCGTTTTGAAATCATTAAATGATGCTCAGTTTTCAGGTATGTGTTCAAGTCTAAGCCACAGGCCCTTGTGTCTTTGCAAGGATTAAAGATTAAAAAGAATTTTGAGACAACTTTTGTCTTCAATTTGGAAACATTTTAACTTCTCTTGTACCACATATTACAAGATTGTTTCAAAAGAAAGGAAACAATAATTTCATTACAAACCATGTGTTACTTTCACAATATATTGCCCAAACACATATCCAATATAATAATACTGAAAATTTTGAAAACAGGGCCTATGGACATATTAAAAGAGTCTCTGACATTTATACAGGAATATGTGGCAAATAGAGGTCCTAATAATACATTGAAAACAGGTATATTTTGAGTCCTGACTTGAATGTGGCAATATTCTCCAAAATTATATGGGAGTGAATTCCAGGTTCATGGCCGGGATGGCTAAAATTGTAAAGATTCTCGGTTCAATGAGCGTAGCCTTAGCGGTACTTGCAATGCAATGTTATGGCTGAATGAACATGGCGCGCCTCACCCAGAGGCTCTGACAAATTACAAAGAAAAGAGGATTAACGTGGACACTCTTTAATTTGGGCACATATACAAATGTAAATAGAGCTATTTACACATCTTCATGTCTATTCTTCATTATATATCGTCTTTAATTCGATATTAAATTATCATTTTTCCATAGTTAAACACATTTCTGTCAATCTACTTAAGTGCAACTTAAAAATAACATTATAGCAATGCTTTGAAAATAAATTCTTATGAAACTTTATTCCAAAGTAAGTATAAGTATCAGACATGTTCAAATGTACATCACCAAGATAAAAATTGAAAATTAACTCTTGCAGTTCCAGAGGCAAATACAACTACTTTAGTATTATCGATATTTAATTTTAACTTCCACTTTGCACAATTCAGCGTCATTAGTACACAGTGAAAAAAAGGAGAGGTGATAAATTCTCCCTGTCTTACGCCTTTACAACACTCATAATAGGTGGAGTCATTTCCACCTATTGAAACACAAGACTTGGTATTATCATACATATTATAAATAACCTTTAAAACTTTCCCTGTAATCCTGTGTTTAACAATTTTTGCCAAAGTCCCACACGCCAGACATTATCAAAGGCTTTTTGAAAGTCTATAAAAAACACACTATATAACCTCTTCTTCTTAGATATAAGTATATCAATGAATCTATTTAAAACAAAAAAATTATCTAAAGTAGAGTACCCCTTTCGGAAGCCCGAACAGTAAACAAGATTAAAACAATGTCTTGAAAAGAAATCTATCTACTCATGGATTATGCCTAGTGACTATTATTCTAATGGGTTTTTATAACTAAATACATCTGAAATACAACCGCCACTTATATAAAGTTCTAACGTTTCTAAAATAAAAAGCGAAATTGGCTTAGCCAGAAACCGACGTTAAACCCCCTCCCAAATCTACTCCCAACATGGATTACGCTTCTCGGCACCGTATCTTTAGCTTTGGGTACTCCCCTACTCCCTTGTAAATTAGCTCTCCAGGGAAATCCGAAATATACATTTTAGCCTTCCCGGGACATCTGAAAAATAAATTTTAGCCTTTCCGGCACGACACCAACTTCCACAAGGTTGGGGCTGCATATCAAGAAGTCCGGTTTCCAAACGTTTTAAGCCTGAAGTGTGGCACAAACAGAAGCTCTTAATTAGATGATCGAAGGCAGCGTTTGTTCTAGTAAGGACTAAGCAGGTCAGAGAGATATGGGGGAGCAAGACCGTGACGGGCCATGTATGTCAAGCAGAAGATTTTGTAGTCACTTCTTGCCTTGATGGGGAGCCATTGTAGCTGTTTAAGAACAGGTGTGATGTGGGGATGTTTGGGAATCCGACTGATGATACGCATGGCCATGTTCTGCTCCTTCTGTAGCTGTTCTAATAGCTTCTGACTGATACCAAACAACAAGCTGTTGCAGTAGTCAAGCCTTGAAATCACAAGCGCCCGGACTAAGGCATGGGCGGCTTCAGCTGTAAGGTATTGACGAATGCTGCTGATGGAACAGAGATGAAAATAGCAGGTCTTACAGATATTGTTCACCTGTGTTTCCATAGACAGTGATGTGTCAAAGTATATGACAGGGCTACAGATAAGGGGCGTACAGGCGTAATGTACGCCTCAAAATCAATTAAGTAATTAAAGGCATATGGCAACTTTATCATATGGCAAATTAAACTTTGATGCCTGCATTTCCAAAGTAAAATATGAAAAGGTGAGAATTTTAAACGTTTTATCCTATTATACAAAAATAGATGGATCCATCTGTTAAATAAAAAAATGATACATGTATCAACTGAGCAAGCGATAATGACCACTCCATCCCATCATTAGCACTTGGGGATAGCCACGAGTTAATGAATACCAGTTCTACTAATAAAGTGTTTCAAACTCTGGAATCAAAGATGTAACTATGACAAAATGAAAGTCTACTTCAATCAATTATTTCTTGCACTCAGTACACCTACAGTTTATTACTGTGATAATGCAACATGATCAATACCAGACTTGTCAGTCTCAGCCATGTTAACCCTACCTTGGAGACGGATATTTTAGACTGAAGTTCAACAGTGTTGAATCAAAACAAGGTTAACATGGTTAATTCCAAAGAAATACTTCGCATATTTTACTGAGACCGAGAAAAATAATACTTGAAATACGATTTTTCTCTTTTTTGTATACCAGGTCTAATGAAAATCGATATTCGGTTTCATGACCCCACAGACGTTGACAAATATTTCAGCATGTGGACATAGACACGTCAACAAAATCCCATGGCATTCGGTGGAAAACTAAATCACTTGTGTGACAGTCGCGAAAGACCACGTGTATTTGCGGCATCACGGCCGACTGAGCTTACCTGCATCATTTTGCAGGCAACCAGTTTGTAGCCACGACTTTCAAACCTCTTCATGATTTCTCCGACGATTCCGCGTTGGACTCCATCGGGTTTGACTGCAATAAATGTGCGTTCTGATGCCATATTTTTGGTTTTGAGAAGGCTGCAAATATAGACAGGAGCGTGGCGACCATAGGCACGAAAAGGAAAGGTCACGTGGCCGGAAAAGTTGATGGAAGCACCGGATCCTAATTCTTGACAACTAATATTCAATAAATAGTGTAGAAAAGAAAGAAAAATCATATGTTTTGCGATTTATGATTATTTTGTTTGAAAAATATAAGCATTTATTAATCATAATAAATTTTTGTAGCTTTAGTTGAGAATAATTGTATTGAAGTATTTCATATACTTATTTTACAACATAAATATAATATGTTGTAAAGTTAGCACAACCCAATTTTACTGCCGAAATGGGGTTGTCTTCTGATTTTACTGAAGTAGAGCATAGACGACAGCCTAAGTGAACAAAATCAAGAGTTTCAGACAAAGGGGACCCAGTGTCATACAACAGTCTCAATCAGATGTTTTCATGGAATTATATGACATCTGATTCCAAAGATGAATTTATCATATTAAATTTTGGTACATCCGTGCATTTTGAAATTTACTGACCAATTTTGAAATTGTACTTTATATATAAGTTTGGTGTGATATACTTTATATCCTGTGAAATATACGATTGTTTCCGGAAACAATTTCATTTTAAGAAATAGTGTCAAAATGTATTTATGTATTAAATAACATGAATTCTAACCTAAAAAGTCAAATTATTTGTTTGTTTTTCATTCATTAGTAGCGGCCGTTGCTATTCTGTAATGTGAATTCACTTCTGTTGGTTTCTCTTCTGGGCATTAGGAGTGGTATCGCATCGGTGGAAAGGATCACAGTTTGTTGTTTAACGCCGCATTTAGCAATATTTCAGCTATACGGTCTGTAAATATATGCGGGTCTGGACCAGATAATCCAGTGATCAACAGCATGAGCATCGATCTACGCAAATGCGATACGATGACAAGTCTCAACCAGTTCAGCGAGCCTGACCACCTAATCCCGTTAGTCGCGTCTTACGACAAGCATGTGTTGCTGTAGAAGCCAAGCCAGTTCTTACCCTGATCTTCACGGTTCAATATATATGTATATTGATCGAACTATATGGGTCATATAAAGCTGTAAATTGATGCAACACATGTCAGAATATTTCAAATTATTTCTTTATCACATGACAAAGAATAACAAAAGTCGGTACCCATAAAACTGTCAAGTATTCGTGTTACTATACAACTTCTAAATGATTCTCAAAGACTTCATGACAGAAAACGGAGCCATTCTTCATTTCTAGGGCGGTGGGGTAGCCTAGTGGTTAAAGCGTCCGCTCGTCACGCCGAAGACACGGGTTCGATTTCCACAAGGGATCAATATGTGAAGCTCATTTCTGGTGTCCCCCGCCATGATATTGCTGGAATATTGCTAAAAGCGGCGTAAAACCATACGAACTAACTCACTCTTCATCTCTATGGTGTAATATACCAACTGTCGATAGGGATGGGAGGGAGTTCTTAGTTATCTGGGGGAATAAAGGTAATGAGGAACCTCAACATTATATTATGTAATGACCTGAAATTATAACAGGGTCAGCATTAAATTGTTTGGGACGTTGGTGGCACATGACTGAAAAATACATTGTCACAGTAGAGCTGGTCATTATTTCAGTTATATAGACGCTCGCATATACATGTATGCATGCTACTAAACAAATGCGAAGTTTGTTCCTACTTTGCGAGTCAGTTGAAAGGGTTAGTGGTTACAACACGGTGCTTTGTTGGCTACATAGTCGAGTTTAACTGAACCAGTCACCCGTGAGGATGCTGGTTAGAACAGGTCTTCAGCAGGTCATGATGTGGTAAGATGCGACTTCCCTTGTCGTAACAGACCACTATGCTAAAAGGCGACTATTTGGATCGGGCTGTCGGGCTTACTGACCTACAGCAATAGCACAGCTGCGAGAAAACATTTTACTTTCAGTGTGCACTGGCAAAAAGTTGCTGGAGCCTCATTAGATATTATTTGGCCAATTTCATCTCAGTTTTCCACAAGCTGTGCATAATAGAACAAGGACTTGCAATGTCCAGAATGTATCCTAAAGAAATAGTTTTTCACAATCAGGCCATTCTGAGTGAGTGAGTGAGTTTAGTTTTACGCCGCACTCAGCAATATTCCAAATAATCGAGTCTGAACCAGACAATCCATGAACATCTAAGTACGCATTTGGGAACCGATGACAATTTCCATTCTGAAGCATTCCTGCACCATTTTGATAGACCCACCCGGGTTAGAATTGCTTCAGTAACTCATGCTTGTCCTAACTGGAATGTAAGCGACTAACGGGATCGGGTGGTCAGGCTCGCTGACTTGGTTGACACATGTCATCGTATCCCACTGTTGCGCAGATCGATGCTCATGATGTTGATCACTGGATTGTGTGGTCCAGACTCGATTATTTACAGACCGCCGCCATATGGATGGAATAGTGCTGAGTGCGGCGTAAAACCAAACACTCACTCACTAGAAATGCTTCAGCAACTCATGCCTGTCTTAAGAATGTAAGCGACTAACGGGATCGGGAGATCAGGCTCGCTGACCTTGTTAATGCCAGTCACCGTGTCCTTATTGCGTAAATCAATACTTATGATGCCAAGCACTACATTGTCTGGTTAAGAAGGGAAGGATACTAATGACAAAGTTAAAATACGTAGTGAGAAAGGTAGGATACTAATGAGAAAGGTAACACGTAGTGAGAAAGGTAGGATACTATTGAGAAAGCTACTTTATGAGAAAGATAGGTTACTTTATGAGAAAGATAGGATACTTTATGAGAAAGATGGGCTACTTTATGGATGACAACATCTTTATTATATCATGATGCTACGTTTCGGTGTAGTTGTCTGGTCAAGACTTGATTATTAGAGGCCGCCGTCATATGGCAGGAAAATTGCTGACCGTAGCATTAAACAAGAAACAAATACTCAGTTCGTTGCAGACGTGGATGGGGAGGGGATGACATGTAGTTGTTGTTGTTTTTAAAACAAAGTTTTAAATTTGAACCTTAATCAGTGACTGGTTATTACTATAAGGGCAAGAGTTAAGGTAAAATGGAACATATTTTGGGGATGGGTGGCATAAAAACAAACATTACATAAAATGGGCTGTATTTGTGTGTGTGCGTGCGTGCGTGCGTGCGTGCGTGAAAATCCCTGTGTTACGGCATATTCTTCAGAACAACAAAATGACGTCACGCCAGCGTTCTTTTTTTTAAAATATACAAACTTTCAGTGATAGTGGCCGGACACTTGGGGTTTAAAAGTATAGTTTTGATAACGGTATACGTGTATAGATATCTATCGCTCCAACATAGTCAGCATAATAAAATATAATCGTCCTAATCAAGACCCCCAACCCCTACCCCACCGTGAACCATAGCTGCTATAATTAAAAGGCCAGCCCCGCACGTAGAAATTAAAAGAAACTCCCGTATTTCGTTTTATAAGATGAAGGACTGGTTGATCAATGTCCTCGTTATACAAAATCTTACGATTCGCCCATGGGCTAATGAAGCAGCAAAGGGATTAGCGTGATTTGGTTGTAAAGCGGCTCATCTAATTACTTCTTGGTGTGTTTGTTGAATTGTGTAGTCATTAACAAAGGTGTAATTAAACACGGCTATACGAAGGTCACGTGACTTGATAAGACCGACAAAACAGCTTAGGGTCCGTGTTTTAAAAATACGCCAAAGCGCCCGAGGAAGGATAATAATAAACGAATGAAGACAAGTACAATGAACAGGTATTGTCCTAACATATATTTTGTTAGTATGTTAACGCAGCGTTCAATATATTTTGCACGTGTATGCGCGTTTGTGGCTGTTTGCATATACTATAGTCTGGACTTGTGCAGGTTTTATAGTGCCAGACACCCAACTGAGAGGGATGTTCTCTTTTCGCCTACATCCCAATTCGCCTATACAGTTTTAAAACAACATTTCATGGTCTGTTTACTGTTGGTTACACAATGGTAAACTACTGTCACCCCTATGATCTGAAGGCGACGGAGGCGGTTAGATTTGATAAACAATTTTTTAAGACTAGTTTAGGCAGTAGAAACTCGGCAGTAAAGTTTAGAAACACCGTATCACAATATTGGCGGTAATATCTTAGTTATGTATAAAAAAATAATTAAAACCATAATTAGTGAAGGCATCTTACAGCTACTTGCAAAATATTAGCCACAACATATGTTCCTTATCTGTTGCCAGCGCACAAGTATATGAAACCTGTTCATGGCCAAGCCGATAAGCATGGATAATCCTCTTGACGAAATCTCTCCTCTGGGTAACCAAGAGGACAGTCACATACCAGGCAAATTACCTCCCTTGGCTCAAGATGGCGGTCGGTGAAGTCGCAGCCTCAGACGTGGTCTCGGTATGGAGGTAATTTGAGTTGAGCGTCCCCTCGACAGCATTATCTTGTTATATCAACATAACTGTTTCACGCGCATGTTTAGGTCCTGTATAATCAAACTGAATCCCTAAATTCTCGCAGCGACATGCTGTTTTCGGTTGAAGTTGAGGGATGTGACACGGGCGCACACCTCGGTGGAGTGCGACCTCATTATTCGGCCCGACCACTTCAGGGTGAGACGGGAGGTCGCACCATGCATGCGTGTCACCACGGAATGTTACTCCCAATAGGGATAGTGTTTATGATAGCACAAGTTTCTTAGTATTATGTCATTGTTTTGAAAGATTTTATTCAGCTTCAGTAAGACAAACTTTGAAACTTCTTCATTGTATTGTTAACGCCGTGAATGACAGGTCGCCGAGCGTGTGTGGCAGGGTGCGGATTACGGTCGCCCAGCAAAGAGGGGTAACGACGCTTGCAGAGGCATGCGTGTCTTGAAAAAAAATACTCGGAGTAAGAGAACTTTATAGTTCCCAAATGGCTATGTTTCCCATTGTTTTTTATGCACTTGTGAATCCTTTTTAAGTAGCCAGCCTCGGGCACAAAACTCAGAAATATTTTTAAGAGGGCCAATGAATTGCTTTGCTGCTGCATTGTGTGGAACCTGTAAACAAATGAAGAATCATAATTTTTGTAAATGTATTATGTTAATATCGTTAAAACAAAGTCAGGTTTTAAAACTGATGACATACCAAATGTGGAATTATCCTGGAATGATTTTGATGTATCGCATTAGTGCTGCTTTAGGTGTAACCAAGATGAAAGTTAGTCTTCTCATTTGATTATGTTCCTTCTTGTCATGTACAAAAAAACTATCAACCTTTTTCAGCATTATTATTTATTTCAACCTTGTGTATATAATATTTGCATAAGAGAAAGGAAAAGACTTCAGACATTTGATGACACAGGCATAGAGGTTGCATTTGAGAATAAGGAGATTGGGGTAGGTAAGACATATTGTGGTCATTAGGTGGAGCTACTGAAGAGATGACTGAAACTTTAATAATCAAGGAAATCAAGGAAACTATACCATTAGGATTCATTGGAATAGAGGTGTCCTTGTTGAAACTATATGAAATCACCTCTTTCACTATATATAAAATGTTTTTTTACATATTGTACACGTCCGTGTGGGGAATCAAACCCAGAACAGCTATTTGTATTGCTTTAAGTATTGTTGTTTATTATGAACTAAAGTGTTTGTCACTGATTGACACTGATTCTACATGCAGATTCTGATTTCTACTAAAGTAAATATAGATCTCTCATTTTGTAGTCCTAATACTGGGGAAATGACAAGGTGAGAAAGAAGTCAGTTTAATGTTTCTTCCGTTTGTCAATTAAAGTTGAAGGGAAACATTATCGGAGAATGAATTTCTGTGGAGACTTTAGTTTAAATGATACGAAAAACAATGAAACCTGTTTTGTATTTTTTACCCAAAACACCTGAAAAAAGACAAAACATTGGAATATGTATTGTTTGAAAATTGTATAGCAGTATACCGACGTCTCAGCAACACTGTGCAGCACACCTAAGATATCAAGATCAGGAGACCCAAAAGTGTTTGATGCAGATTGTCGCAATGGTATCAACGTCATTCATGCCTTATTCCACATGGCACGAAAATTAACATTGGTTTTGTGTTAAGAAGAAAGTTTGGGTAATTCCTGATACTTTTTCTAAGGTTAGCGTACTTTACATAAGCATGTCATGAGAGGCAACTAAGTAATGAATCCATGATCACGCAGTGATCTGGATGATTACATGTCATTACAACCCGATGGTGTGTATCATTTTCACCCATAATATCAATCACAGGAATGTCTGGTTCAGACCTGATTATTTACAAGTTCCAATTATGTTGCTAAGTATTGGGATTAGTTTTATTTTTTAGAAAATGTATTGATACTAATGACAGACTATCATGATATGACAGGGATTTATCTTGACAAATTGGTAAAATAAACATTATTTTTGTTCATTATCTGGTATCAGGATTATTTAAATTCAAAATTTGGGAGCAAGTAACATATTGTAACACATAATTTATTTCCTATTTACTAGTCCTGTTGAAAGTGAAATACACACTCTACAAAGCTTTACCTTCAGTTATATAACAATGTTTTTTAGTTCCAATTTAGGAATGTTTACTGACATTAAATAATGTCTCAATTTGAAGTCAAGATAAATCCCTGCAGACTGACCAGTTAGTAATGTCGACTGTACAAGACAGCATTTTTTATTCATGTGATCTTTATGTGTTGAAACTATTTGTGTTTGTTTTGTTGTTGCAGGATATTCTGATGGCAAGCTTCAGCAGGATGAAGCCTACATGCCACTCTGAGTTGTCTCCCCTCAGTTTGTGACCATGCAGAAGAAGAGGGAAGAAACTCTGTGTGAAGAGGAGGCTGCAATGGAAGACATTGCGGAAAGTAGTCATGGCCTTCCTGAAAATGGCAACAGTGAATCAAACGAAGAGCATGAGAATCCAAGAGCTGGTAAAATCAAAATGCGCCTCTTCAGTGAGGGTGGGGATGGATGGAGTATAAGCAACCCTGTTGGTCAAGGAAAAGAAGGCAAGCAGGATGAAGAATCAGAACTGGATGAGGAAGAATGCCCAAATGTATCTGCAGATGAAAAGGTGTCAGATCCATCTGTGGGAGACGAGGGGTCAAATCCATCTATGGTAAATGAGGAGTCAAATCCATCTGTGGAGGATGATGGATCCAATCCATCTGTGGAGGATGAGGGATCCAATCCATCAATAGAGGATGAGGGATCCAATCCATCTGTGGAGGATGAGGGATCCAATCCATCATCTGTGGAGGATGAGGGGTCCAATCCATCTGTGGAGGATGAGGGATCCAATCCATCTGTGGAGGATGAGGGATCCAATCCATCATCTGTGGAGGATGAGGGGTCCAATCCATCTGTGGAGGATGAGGGATCCAATCCATCTGTGGAGGATGAGGGATCCAATCCATCTGTGGAGGATGAGGGGTCCAATCCATCTGTGGAGGATGAGGGATCCAATCCTTGATGAGGATCCATCCATGGGAGATGACTCCATCTTGTCCAGGTGGAGGATGAGGGATCCAATCCATCTGTGGAGGATGAGGGGTCCAATCCATCTGTGGAGGATGAGGGGCCCAGTCCATCCATGGGAGATGACTCACATCCTTGTCTGGTGGAGGATGAGGGGCCCAGTCCATCCATGGGAGATGACTCACATCCTTGTCAGGTGGAGGATGAGGGGCCCAGTCCATCCATGGGAGATGACTCATCATCCTTGTCAGGTGGAGGATGAGGGGCCCAGTCCATCCATGGGAGATGACTCACATCCTTGTCAGGTGGAGGATGAGGGGCCCAGTCCATCCATGGGAGATGACTCACATCCTTGTCAGGTGGAGGATGCATCAAATCAATCTGCAGATAGAAATTCTTCAGCAGAAACTATAGATGACTCTGCCGATGAAGGCGATGATAACTCTGCTGATGAAGGTGATGATAACTCTGAACATGGCAATATGACCGACAATCCCGATGAGAGTGGCGAAGACATGGCTAATGAAGATGAGGAGGAGGAGGACAATCTCCCAGTTCATTTTGGCAACATGGCTAACAGTGTAGAGGTATGTAGTGACTCAGTGAGCAACGATACAGACTACAGTCAGAAGACCACCACAGACAGCCAGTGTGGAAAGACTGAAGATGAAAGCGCTGTATCTCTCGTTGATGAGATAGCAAGCAGAAAGAGATCATCTGTTCATAAGAAGCTGGAAAATGTTTTTATGCGACTTAAGAGCAAGCAGATTGCTGCAGCTATTGCTGAATATGAGGGCACAGGTGGAACCAATGAGGACTCTTTAGAGGCGCCATCTAGTGACAATGAGGGTAGGGTATCGCCCATTGACCTGCAGGAGATCACTGAGAATGGCTGCAGTGAGATGCTAGACGACAGTATCAATATCGAGAGCATCACCAAGTACCATCAGTTCAATGGGGCAGGCTACAACGAAGATGATGAGTATGTAAATGATGCAGAAGACCAGGAGGTTATGGCATCATGGTTGGATGAGGGCAAAATGGCAGATTATGATACGAACGAGGAGGATGGATTGGATGAGACTGGGAACAGGAATGGTTATCGGCTACAGATCAAAACCGAACCAGGTCTTGAGAGCTTCCCAAGCAGTAGTCCAGGGAAAAGAAGGAAGAAATCCCTGTTGAATGGTAAATACAAAAAGATTAAGACCGAGCCACTGGACTATGACTGGACGCCTACTATGGTGAACGGCAACCATGTGAAGGTAAAATCTGAGCCCATGGATGACGATGAGTGGAACTTTTCTATGACTGGATTAAACTCAATCAAGAAGGAGCCCATGGATGATGTGTGGGAGCCGAAGAATGAGAACCTGGTAAAGTGTAACTTGTGTGACATGGTGTTTTCATACAATAGTGCATTGGTCAGGCATATGCGTGTTCACACTGGAGAAAGGCCTTTCAAATGCACAGAGTGTCCCAAGCAGTTTACAGAATCTAGTGGTTTGAGACGGCATCTTAGGACACACACCGGTGAGAAGCCACATGAATGCACAATGTGTGGAAAGGGATTTTCCGAGTCTGGAGGTCTGACACGTCACATGCGGACCCACACGGGCGAGAAGCCGTACATGTGCGAACACTGTGACAAATGCTTTACTGAAGTCGGGGCCCTCAGGCGCCATGAGTTCACGCACCAGAACAGTCTGGAGAAACTGTTCAAAGTATTCTGTGATCTGTGCGGTAAAGGGTTTAATGACACTTCATCACTGACCAGACATAATCGCTGTCACACTGGCGAAAAGCCCTACAGTTGTTCAACATGTGGGAAATGTTTCTCCGAGAAAGGATCCCTTGCTCGTCACATTCGTATCCATACTGGCGAGAAGCCATTCACGTGTCAAGTCTGCCATAAACAGTTCATTGAATCAGGCTCGCTCCGTCGCCACATGCTTGTCCACACCGACAGAAGCAACATTCGGTGTGAGCTGTGCGGCAAGGGATTCAACAAGATGCCAGCCCTCATCAAACACTACACCATCCACACAGGAGAGAGGCCTTACAAGTGCAGTTTTTGTAGAAAGTCATTCTTCGAGCACAGAGACTTGATACGCCACACACGTTCACACACTCAGGAACGTCCATTTATATGCAATGTGTGTGGTAAGGCTTTCTCCGAGAACTGTTCTCTTGCTCGGCACAAACGTATACACTCCGGAGAGAAACCTTACAAGTGCAAAGAGTGTGGGAAAAGGTTTGTGGAGTCGTGCGCACTGACAAGACACTCTCGTATACACAGCGGCCAAAAAGATTATGCCTGCTTCATATGTGGGAAGAGGTTTATAGACAGCAGTGCTCTCAAACGTCACATGACCACCCACACTGGTGAAAAGTCGTACAAATGTGATGAATGTGGGAAATGTTTTTCGGACACAACAGGTCTGACCCGCCATAAGCGTATTCACACTGGTGAGCGTCCTTACAAGTGCAACACGTGTGACAAGGAGTTCCCGGACAGTCCTGGGTTGATCCGGCACATCCGGACACACACAGGAGAGAGACCCTATAAATGCAAGTCCTGCAATAAAGCATTCACCGATTCCAGTTCCCTGAGTCGCCATGAACGGACTCATGAAGACCGCACGTACAACTGTGGAGTGTGTCAGGAGGAGTTCAAGTCCTACGAGGAGCTCGTCCAGCATGCAGAGGTCCATTTTGAGAAACTGGCTTGTGGTATATGTGGAAAGTTATTCACTGTCTTATCAGCATTGAAAGATCATCTCAAGCTCCATTCTGGGGACAAAGTGTTTAAGTGTACGACATGTGACAAGGAATTTTCACTGATGAGCTCACTTGAGCGGCACATGCGTGTTCATACGGGTGAAAAGCCTTTTGGGTGTGAACTTTGTGGCAAGTCGTTCGCAGAATCCGGAGCTTTGGTTAGACATCGGCGAATACACACAGGAGAAAAGCCACACAAGTGTGACATTTGCCTAAAAGGATTTGTTGATTCAAGTGCACTATCTCGACATCGAAGGATACACTTGAACATCCGGGAAGAGAAATGTGACATCTGTGGTAAAGCTTTTGTGGACACAGGCGCGATGAGGCGTCACAGGAAAATCCACACGGGTGACAAACGCACGAATGCCTGACTTGTGGGAAACGGTTCCTGGAAGCCAGCACATTGCGCCGACATGAACTGACCCACACCGGAGTCAAGCCCTACCACTGTCACATCTGCAACAAACAGTTCACGGAGAATTCCACACTCATCAGACACATCCGCACACATACTGGGGAGAAACCCTTCTCATGTGATATCTGCAATAAGACTTTCTCCGAGTCAGGAACCTTAACAAAGCATAAGAAAATCCATGGGGTGGGCGAGAAGCAGTTTGAGTGTGGTCTTTGTGGGGAGGAGTTTGGTGGCTCGGAACACCTCATGGAGCACATTAGTACACATAATATGACAGTTGAAGGTGAATATTTGTGATACACTGGACCTAGCGTTGTTTTGTACATAATGGACTGATATTAATTTTGAGGTATTTACTTTGTAACTGCACAAACATTAGCATATCAGCATGAGTTTGTTTTAAAACTTTTATTTGTCGCTGTAGGATCTATTTGGTTTTTGATTACTTTGTGATCAAAGACAAGCATAAATGTGTTCTTAAGTGTGTACATGATATAGAAAGCATGCAAGATGTGACAGTTTTAACAGGAATATGCCAATTTCTTTCATTACTTGGATCACAGACGTGCTGGTGGGAGTTGTTCAAGCAGAGCCTTTAATTTGAAACTTGTTGTTGGAGGATGACAGAAAATAGAAATAACATTGCTACTATAGCAGCTGTTTAATTTTGTTTACAGGACAATCTCAAACCGTATCCCTTCAAACAAAGAATTTCAATCTTTTCCATTTTGTCATAATCAAACAAACAAACACAAAGGAACCTTAAAATAAAAGGATAAAATCTGCTCCTTAGGTTAGAAAGAACTATGCTCACAGGAAATGCAAGAAAACTGAAATTATGCCTTTTTGTGATTTTCTGAAGAAAGTTGACTTAGTGCAGATGTGATCCAAGTAAATTATTGAGGTTGTGCTTTGTAGCCGTGTATGATATGTTACTTCAGAGTACTTGTTCACCACAAAATTGTTGGTTGATATTGTTCTGTAAGCAATACATTTTCACACAGCGTGAGATTTAGTGTTAGGAAGAATTGGCTGATGGAATGTCATTCAAAGTTTGGTCAGTTTGCTCCCAGTTAGATCTGTCTCAAGGCCTTTAGTGACCTTTCGTAAATTGTGTTACCTTTTTCAAAATGCAGGGACTGTGTCTACAATATTGTGATATAACAATATTCTGGTCCACTGTAACAGAAAGTTTGCTTGTTTGTATGAGGTGATATCTATATAGAAGTACCTGTTAGTGGATCCTTATTCCCCATGTTTGGGTTTGGTTCTAACATTGTGTCTCATCGTTATATTTCTACTCTGAAACTAAATGTCATCTCATAAGTTAAAACATTGGGACGTAGCTGTGACCTTGACATTCATGAAAGGTCTGCCACATCTACAGCTTCATGAATGATTGCAAAGTAGGGAGTTCCTTCCCAAAAGATCTCCTCTATCTCATTTGGAATATGAACATTTTCACAATTATGTATTTGGATAGATAGGTATGGTTATGGCGTCTGTTTTCAACACTGGAGATGTAACACCCGGAATAGGTAGGGAAGGTATTTCTTTTTGTATTGAACCAAACCCTTTGTTAGTTTTGCAATGGAATTTTTTTTTCACAAACTGTAGTTGATGTAAGTTAAACCAGTAGTGGTTATTTTAAGTATCAACATTAGGGATCAAAGATGGATATATTTAGATGTTAGTGTGGTCATCTGTGGCCTGATTGGGTAGTCAAGAAGTTTGGTAACACATCTCTGATGGAGATGCATTGCCCCATTCAGGAAAAGGTCTTCTGTTCTTGCCTGCAAAGCAAATACTGGTATCTTTCTAGTAAAAATACTTGTTTGATTCAGTTGATCTTTGTGAAAAATGCACTTGTACAACTGGCACAGTCAGAACATGTTCAATAGGAGGAACCTGACATCCAAGCAACCATAATCTGTTTATATTACACTTTGTCTTAACTCAGGTTAACTCTTGAAGTTCCCAACTGGTCGTTAAAACTTTATAGAAGCAGGAGCCCATGGCAGTGAAGGTCTGAAGGTGTGAGGTGCAAGATCAGCTTTGTAAAAGTTTTTTTAAGTTTTACATCTGAATTCCCTTTAAATTTTGGAATATATAGCAGAAAATGAGAGCTTTCATTTCTTACTGCATAAGGGGCAGTGGGGTAGCCTCGTGGTTAAAGCATTGCTCATCACACTGAAGACCCAGGTTTGATTCCCCACCTGGGTATGATGTGTGCAGCCCATTTCTAATGGCCCCATTGTGATATTGCCTGAATATTGTGAAAAGAGGCGTAAAACTAGACTCAGTCACTCTTACTGCATAGGAACAGAATATAAAGAAATTTATGTGTTCTATTATGTCTCACATATGTTGTTTTGTTATTAGTTATATTGAGAAATAGTCTGCAGAATATAACTTCAGAAATGTTGTTCCTTGTGCAACTCTGATCTTGCACCTGTTGGTACACATGCAATAATGATGCCATGGTAACTCTGTAACTCCTTTTTTATTGTATATATAATGTAGCTTGTTATTCTGTGTACTATGTTTCTGTATATGCAACTTCCATGAAATTACATTTGTAAATGTTACACTGAAACTCACTTCTTTTTACTGAGCAAATCTGAGCACATGGTTGGCTCAGCAGTCTAAGGCCTTGCTTCGTGCTGTACAAAGTTCCGTCCCTGAGTCATGCGTTTGACATGATCCCAGATTCATCCCAAATATGGCCTTCGTCTGTTGGAACCCAACCTGTGCTCGCATACTTCTGGGAAATGGTAATTGTCTATGATCCTGCCCCATTTGGGCTTCTCATCCCTCACTAGGGGCGGTTGGGTAGCATAGTGGTTAAAGCTTTCGCCCAACATGCTGAAAACCCGGCCTTGATTCCCCACATGGGCACAATGTGTAAAGCTCATTTCTGGTGTCCCCTGCTGTGATATTGCTGGAATATTGCTAAAAGCGGCTTAAAACTGAACTCACTCCTGCCTCATTGAGCTGGCTTGTTATGATGTACATGTTGTATTATCCAAAGTCAGAGTTTAACTCCAGTCCCTTATTTTAGACATTGATGTTTGTGTTGATGATGCTGAGTGGGTTCTGTGTATATCAATGTGTTCAACCACTCCATCATGTGTAAGAGGGGCACGGGTGGTGCCCGAGGTGCTGCAACTTGCTTAACTGTGTTGAGTCCTTTAGGCTTGATGGATAATTATGCTCATGAGTTCAAATCAAAGATTTACCCCAAATGTGTTTCAATGATCGTTTACACCATACCTATGTATAGTTTGGCATGAAATGCATGTGGACCCGGTTTTTTGTAAATATCTCTTCATCCAATGACCCAATCGATCTCAAACTGTGCAAGTGGATGTTTTGTCAGACAACCTAATCACATTTTAAATCACCGATTTTATGCATTTGTATTAAAGAATCTGTCTATGTAACTGTCAACAAAATAAACAGCAGACCGCAGACTGCTTGCAGAGGGAGGGAGCCAATGACCTGTAACAGCGGCAGTGTTGGGTCATAAAGGTCAACGTTCGTCAATGTAGGTCAGCTATGTACGTTTCATGTAATCCGACACCTTATAAATCGGTTTTCTACGTTTGCTCTCTTTTTAAAAAAAATTCAACACATTTCTAATTAAACGTTTAGCATCATCTGAATAAGCTTTCATGATGACAGCTAGAAGTAGTCAATCTGAATGATCCAAACGGTCTATCACTGTGCAGTGCACAGGTAACTATCATGAACTGCACGTGCATTTACCTTTATGACCCAACACTGCCGTTATTACAGGTCATTGGCTCCCTCCCTCTGCAAGCAGTCTGCGGTCTGCTGTCTTTAATACAAATGCATAAAATCGATGATTTACAATGTGATTAGGTTGTCTGACAAAACATCCACTTGCACAGTTTGAAATCGATTGGATCATTGGATGAAGAGAGATTTACAAAAAACCGGGTCCACATGCATTTCATGCCAACCTATAATTGGATTTAAAATGAAGTGGTAAACATCTTAGCCTTGCATAACTTTGGTCAATCTCCCAACAGAGCTGACGTGATTACTGTTCTAAGCAGCATTAGACCAAACTCATTTTTCACCCTCTCATCTTGCAGAGAGCAGTGAGTTTCAGTGTTTGTGTGTGTATATATCACATCTCTATGCATAACATTGACCAAAAAGTCCTGTATGTGAAGGCAATCCATTTGTTTTCCTCTTTTTATACCAAGTCTAAGTGAGTTTAACTGATGTATGTAAACAACCGATATACCTCATGTACAGACACAAACTGGTACCAGCGTGCATCCCCCTCAAATATCCAGACCATTTACCTCGGGCATGTGTGTAGTTCAAGATTGACGAGTGTCTAGAGTTGTGGCAATAGATCTTTTTGTATTGGATAGCCGATTGTGTACATATTCTAGAGGGGCAATTCTGAACAGTGTGGCGCCTGTTTACAGTCTCTGTAGATAATGTAGTTAGTGTCGTGAGTTTAAATGTGACATTATCTCTGTGTGAGTAGGGTAAACAGTAACTACTAAATTGATATATACTACCCAACTATTGAAAAGGGTACTGGAATTGTTGTATCATGTGATAACACAAGTGGACAAAATATTCCTGGGTCCTGTACTTTTGTGAATTACCAAACATGAAGCCAAGCATGATTTAGTTCCACAATAATATCAGGCACTGTTGTTACATTTGGACACTGAATATCCTTGTTAAATGTTGAGTGGTATACATCACTGAATTGAAGCAAAGAGACTGACAAATTCTCTGAGTTGTCTCCCTTACACTATTCACGGCTGTGCCATGTATGAAGGTATTCTGACTGTTGTGCTGGTCTTCGTCAAAGACTGACAGAAACACGTGTGAAATGTCCTGGTTATTATGGGATGGACTGCTCACTCTGTAATTCTATGCAATGTGGAGCTGCTTTGTCTCAACAGTGCTAACAGCAACACTCGGTCACAAGTGGAAGGGTATCGTTGACCTTTGTCGAGCCACACTATATTTTACAGTTAACAGATTTCTGCTGACCAATAGCTTGGGTAGGTTGAAACATATTTTCTTATACAACACATTTGTAATATTTCATCATTCCTCAAGCTATTTTCGTCAGTCAGTATAGTGGGCAGTCTAAATAAACTTAGGCTCAGTATTATTCGTTACACTGCTATACTGAGTCTAACAAACCCTAGTAGAAGGTCGCGTCGGCTAACCTCTGAGCGACCTGTGACCGTCCAATCAAGACGGACAAATGGATTTAACCAGTCAGACAACGGCTACTTTTTAGGGTTCGGCAGGAATTACAAAATGGATTTTCTCTTCCCGGGTCGCTGACACCGATCTCTCAACAAACAAAAATCCGTATTTAAACACAGAGATTTGACCTGCAGTATATACACTTAGGGGTTTCTGATGACATGGTTACTATTAGCTTATATTCCACAAGATGACATCCTTGAATATTCGCTATTTTCAGCGACTGTTTACTCACTGTTGTGAATAATGGCGTCCTCCAGGTGTATCACTCGGAAGTGATTGTGCGGAAAATAGCATTTGGAATCATTCGAATACAAACATTTTCGAGGTAAAAGTTCGAACGGTATGTGCGAATGTTAACTTTCGCAATTTGGTAAGCTGTGTTCTGATTGGTCAATTCAAAAGGTTAGCTAACACGATCTTCTACTGGGGTTTGTTAGACTCAGTATAGCAGTGTTATGAATAATACTGAGCCTAAGATTACATAGGCGGGGGATAAGATAAATGTGAATTGTGTATAAAGTGTAAGTTGTAAGAATTTCAAAAGTAATGTGTATATATGTACTTCTGAAAAGGCTTGTTTCTGTTGCACTTTTTTAAGCAGTCATTCAGAGAGTTGGAGATCCATGATTCTTCCAATCTATCGAAAGTGGAGTTTAGTGAGTAAACAATTAATATTTGATCAAATCACTAAACCAAATGATAAAAAGAGTGTCATCTTGGATCCACACAGACAAGTTGAGAACTGTTGCGTCCTAAAGGTATTAAATGTCGCTAGTATTGTCACAGTTGTGTAAGACATGTTCTCTGAACAAGTCAAAAGTATGTGAAAATATCTCTGGATGTAGACAGCCAAGTGCTTGTTTGTTCATTTATCCAAGAACTTCAACATCCAGTAATCACCATTCCTTAAGTCAAAAATGGCATTTGTGTTTAGAAGATAAGGAACTGACTTTTGTATCATTGCTTATCATCCTTCAACAGCATTAATTGTGTTCATCATTGACCCAACATTCCTATTTGCCTGTTCTTATTGGTATTATAATTTTAAATGTTTGAAATTAAATAAAACTTTCATTTATTCAAGATTTCTTGGATATGTTGCATAATTCAAACATTATCTCAAATGATTTTGTTTACAATATCATTTTCTGAATGATATGCTGTAGAATATTTTTAATTTAGATAAAGTGTTCATAATAATGTGTATTAGGTGTTTATACTACTTAATTTTCTTGGAGATATTTCGTACTAAACAACTGATGGATGTGTTATCTGGACTTGAAGCTAAAAGTGTCCAATCTTTGGTGATGTTAAAATAAACAAATATTAAGGGCCCAATTTCACAAATTAATTTTAGCTCTTTAGACCATCGTAAAGACTGGTATATGTAGCACTAAGATCAGTTTGTGGAATGGGGACCGAGTTGAGAAGCATATATTTGTAACCACATAAGCAGGAATTTTGTGTTGAATTGTCATGTGCCTATTTTTAGCCAGCATTGCATATTGTTACCTTGTATCTGAAGAAGTGATACCCAGTATGTACATGATATACATCTCTCATAATCCATTTTATAGTCGATGTACATATCTAGCAGGTTCTACCAATCACTTTTGTTATTATCCAGATGTTCTAATGTATTACCTGTGCAACCTCAGTCATTGGATTCTTGAAACACAGCTCCTGATTGTCAACATTTTATCATTTTTGGGGACCATTTGTGTGTATAGCAAGACCAGTTAGTGTCTTGGTTTGCAGATTGAACACTGACGCATTCTTCAAAGTGATCCTAAGATGTTCATAACTGCAAGACTTTATCTTAGACATAGCTGGACTATGATACTAATACTTTGTGGAACTGGGCTAAGACAACCTTTACACAAATCAATCTTAGCACTAAGACTTTATTCTACACTTACAGCAGTCGTAGCTGTTTGATTGCTTTGTGGAACAGCGCCCAATTCAATATGCTAAGTGTGTCAAATCCCAGGAGACAAAATGCATGTTTGTTATTTCTAGGTTAAATTTCTTAATAGATAATGTACAAACAAGCATAATTTCAACTGTACATTGTTTTGTCTTCTTTCCTATGCAGATTTTGAGAGTTTTGTCTACATGTCAAGATAATTGTTGGTCTGTCTTTGTAAACTTGGTTACGAAGTTACGTTGTTTTAAGTGTTTGAGATTACGACCTTTGATACGTTTCAGATTTCTGGCGTTTGACATTCATAATTCTTTCATTAGTTTAAAAAAATTTTAAATGTTCAAAATTTAATTCAAGATGTTACAAGATTTAATACAAGCTATGAACACTGCTTGAACATGTAAGTATGTGTTCAGAAATTACATAGGTCCAGTCGGAGGGGTGTTGCACAGGCTGTAAGCATCAACATCTCTTGAGTCATTGTTGAGTTGCAAGCTCAGGGTTAGAAGAGTTGACGTTCATGCTATCATCCAAGACTCATTTATCATCGCCAATCATTGCCCAGACTACATCAGAGGTATTTTTGTGTATGATGACTGTATGATATGGTGTAGGCGGTAGTCCTATATTCAGAGGAATAAACTTTATAATACTTTTACACAAGATTTTGTTGTCTATATTGAAACATATATGCTGCAGCAGCCCCTCAGTACTTGTGGAGGTTACACAAATTTTCACTGAAGAATGAGGACAATTTTTATGGATATACAACTTCTTTGTTCTGTACAGGCAACATTTCAACATAGATTCTAATGTCATTGTCGGGCGGTGGGGTAGCCTAATGGTTAAAGCGTTGGCTCGTCACGCGCCGAAGACCCGGGTTCGAATCCCAACATGGGCACAATGTGTGAAGCCCATTTCTGGTGTCCCCCGCCGTGATGTTGCTAGAATATTGCTAAAAGCTGCGTAAAAACCAAACTCAGTCAGTAATGTCATTGTCAAGCAAATCAAGTGGCTGCTTGACAACGACATTAGAATCTATGTTGATACGTCGCCTATACAGAATAAAGAAGTTGTAGATCAAAACAAAAATTCCTCTTTCTTCATCCCCTCAACTTCTAGAAGAAATTTTCATTGGGTAATAGAATTCTCTGAATAGTTCAGCATCACAAATAGCAAATGCTACACATATTTCTGGTGCAGACATCAGCTACAAAAAAGCTTTAGTGGACAGAAGCTACACAGATGCAGGTGAAGAAGTAAGGTCAACAGACTGCAGGGACAGATATATGCTGCACACAGCTGCATTTGCAATACAAGCTACACTACACATACCTGTTGATGGAGAGACATCAGCTACACATTTACTGTAGACAAGAGCTACACGTATTTGCTGTAGACAAGAGCTACACATATTTGCTGTAGACAAGAGCTACACATATTTGCCGAGACAAGAGCTACACATATTTGCTGTAAACAAGAGCTACACATATTTACTGTAGACAAGAGCTAGTACATACTCCTAGTAGTACCACCCGTGAAGATCCGGGTTAGAGTTGATCTTTAGTAACCCATGCTTGTTGTAAGCACTGGTTAGGCTGGCTGACTTGGTTGACACGTCATCGGCTCCTAATTGCGTAGATCGATTACTGGATTGTCTAGTCCAGACTCAAATATTTAGAGACCGCCGCCATATAGCTGGAATATTGCGGAGTGTGGCGTAAAACTAAACTCGCTCACTCACAGTAGTACCAGTTGTTTATGCTGTAATATGGCAATACCACAGCTACAAGAAAACTGTTTCACTTTCAATGTGCACTGCCCAACACTAGTTGCTGAACCCTCCTTTGGATATTATTTCATCTCAATTTTCCAAAAGCTATGCATATTAGGACAAGGACTTGTAATGCCAAAAATGTATCCTAAAGAATTTGTTTCACAATTTCCATTCTGAAGCAATCATCATTTGATAGACCCATCTGGGTTAGAATTGATCTTCAGGAACCCATGCTTGTCGTAAGAGGTGACTAATGGGATGGGGTGATCAGGCTTGCCGACTTGGTGACACATGTCATTGTATCCCAGTTGCGTTGTCTGGCTCAGACTTGATCAATTACAGACTAGTGTTGGGAATTGGTTAAAATCTCATTATTGATGATTGGTTCATAACCACCGATCAATCATCGAAAATAATTGGTTAGCATCATTTATGAAATTTGTTAATGCACAAAATATAAGGGAAAAAAAACTATGTAGTTATTTTTGGGTTTTTTGGCAAAATATCACATCTTTAAAGGATGACTAGTATGTTAGGAACATAACTTTCTTGGTGTCTTTAAGATAAATTCAATTTTATGACTTGGAACGAGCTTGTAGAGCTTATGAAATGTAACAGACAAAACCAACCTTGTGAAAAATATTGTTGATGAAAACAAGTGTTCCAGAATTGTTTGTGTTCGATTATGAGAAAACACGATCGATTGCTTGGTCGTTTAGTCACTGCGACCAATCTTCGATTATTTCAATTAATCGGATCACCACTATTACAGACTGCCGTTACATAGCAGGAACTTTGCTGATTGCTATGTTAAACAACAAATATTGATGGATCAATTAGAAATACTAACACTTGCTCTTTAATGGATCCACTTATATACTTGGTCTTCAATGTCCTTCAAAGCATAATAATAAAGAAAACTGAAATGTTTCTTCAGAACAACTTTATTGCACACATGAGACGGACAAGCAACAAGGCTTAGTTAATATTGCACAGTCACACAAGTTGAGGTAAAGCTCAATGGGTGCAACCTTGTCATCACAAATCATCGCTGAAAACTACTAAGGAGAAAGAGTAAATAAAACATGGCTGGTCCTCAGAAAATAACTATTTCTCTCAAATCAGTATTTTAATCACTTGGGTCACTTGTACATATAACTACTCCATCATTACTGGTTGTCGACTTATCTGGTTGCACAGTTCGGTACGGTCACTGGAAGCCGGTGGGCTAGGCTAGAGGTTAAAGGTCACATAAACCCTAGGGGGTGAAAAATACATAAATCACTAACAGGCATCGTTATAAATGAAACCCCGTCATTAAAACTACTCATTTCGACCTTTAATTGACTTAAATCGACCTTTATGACAACAGTGCACAATTCTCACCCGCGAACGAAATTTCAACCAATCAGAGCGGCGCGACTCTGTGACGTCATATGAGGAATAGCTTTGAGGGCCGATGCAGAATTCATCTACATTTTAGGGGCTAAATTATCTTGTTTACAGGCTTGTATAAACCTGAAATCGTGACAGTTGTTGTGGAAAATGAAAGCTATATGTTCTCACAATCTACTGGCATTTAATTTTGTCTCCTGCTTTGCCTAGTTTCTGAGTTACAACTTGTTTTCATAGACGCTTCTGTCACAATTGATTGGTGTCGTTAGGCCCTATTTGTATAATGACTAATCTAAATTGATCCCATTTCTGTGTTTTTTTACCTCGATATTTAATCATGTCATGTAAAAATCTGTTTGTATTCTCAAAACAGTGTCGGCCCATAAGTTTTCACATGCAATACAGCAATTAATACTCTCCTTGTTGTAACCCGTGTTAGGTGGTATAAACCTACACATGTTATTTGTCATCATTCACTTGATGGTCAGTTAATGAATTTATAACAGGTATAATTAGTGGTAACACACTTAGATTACCCGACAAAGGTTCCCATTTGGCATTTCTGGTGTCTGGAGTAAATATTCAACATTATAAACATCGATCAAAGGATTAACCGATAACACGCTGATTGATTAATTACTTTTATCTTACACAGCCGGATTTGTCAAAGGTAGTGTTTATGTATGTAGATTTACTAATCTATACTGAATACACTCTGCCGTGTCGGTGTCTCGCGTAAAAACAACGTCCTTCTTTCAAAGGATTAACCGGCAATACATTGATTGATTGCCCATTATTGGCTAACTAAATTACTGTTTTTAATGAAAGGCGGACATTATGCAATTAGTTGCCAGGTGTGCTATCTTGGGTGACCAATGAGACTATACACCAATACCTGAAAAGATTTATCACTTTTTCGTATATTAAACTGTTAAAGACACATCATTTGGAACAGTTTTGTGGATATTGATGGATACATTCCTCGAACAAGGTAATGGCCTGATATTGTTCCTATAACTTTAATCTGTTTCAATTTTAATATTTGCATTTTGTTTTTATTCATTTGTCGTAGCATTCAACAGAATCATTGTTTTCGCCGTGAAGTGTAATGAGACAGACAACATACACTAGGGTGTGTGTGCGAATTATGATTCACATTGGCAAACTATAAAATGTCTAGATATTACAGTTCTGTTATAAATTCACTATAAGTATCAGCAGATCGTCAGATTTTTATTTAGTTTCAATATGCATAAAGAGTATGATAATAAACTAATTAGGATTATAAGACCAAATATAAAGACGCACATTGACTAGTATCTACATACTGGTGAGTGGACATTAACCATGGGAATGTAGCAAGAAATTTATCGCGCGCAGTATTGTGACTTGACCCACCTCGCTTCGAGGAAGAAATCGTTATGTTATAAGTTGTGTCATGCAAAATCCTTTTGGTTATGATTCCAATACATATTTAACTTCGAGTAGAAAGTAGTTTTGATTTTCTAACTTGATGAAAACAAACTATAATCTCATTAATTCTAACAGACTTCGTTTTCAAAAATGTAGCCCTATAGGAACATAAGTCTGTGGATAAATGCTATTTAGGTTTTGTTTTCACGCGGTTACAAAAATCAAAACTACTTTCTACAGTAATGAAAATATATATTTTAATGCCAATAGGAGTTTGCATCGCTGACATAGCGATATAACATAACAATTTCTCATTAGGCAGCGGTGGGTGTCAATAATAATACTACTTACAATATTATTGTTAACTTAGACCACAACCTCGGCTTCGGGAAAAATCGTTATGTTACAAGTTGTGTTATGGAAAATCTTTATGGTTATCAATCATATACATATTTTACTATAACTAGTAAGTAGTTTGATTCTTTGACTTCCGTGAAGCGATCTGAACACAAGTAAGATATCGTTTCAGGCTACCTACAGCTTAAACCGCGCTCACAAACACCAACTCATTTGTACGAACTGCGGGTCCTGTGGAAATCTGTGCATAGGTGACACCATCATCCGACCCTAAGAACAATTGGCGACAAAACAGCGATTGACATGTCGCGTCACCGTTCATGTCGAAAATCATCAAAATGATGAAGCGTGCTACACACTTTCTATACAACTAACTGAAAATCGTTCCTCATATAGCGTCACTGCGGTGCTCTGGCGACAGAGTTACGTAACCTGTCTGTGGTTTCGTTGGCGGGCGAGGGGAAGCAAGGCGACTTTACAGGCCACTTTAATCGCTCGGTATTAATTAACCACAAGTTTTAAAGAATAAATTTGGTGTTCCGCATAAGACTAACCACAAATCTTTCATATGTAATGGTTAAAGAGTAACAAAAACAAAGTTTAGTGGTTCTTTAAAGAATTAAACTTTTTCACAACTAAGGCCATAAAATCATACATTTTTCATGTGTTTATGAACATATAATTGCTGAATGTTTTTAAAAGCATTTTCACGGTATGTCATTCATTGCAAATATATTTGTCAAGTTTCTTTAGCTGTCCTGAGAACTAACAGGGTGGCGGTGTAGCCTTAATGGTTAAAGTGTTTTGCTTCTCTAGCGAAAGACCCAGTTCGATTCCCATGGATACAATATGTGAAGCCATTTCTGGTGTCCTCTGCTGTAAGTTTACTGGAGTAATATTGCTAAAAGCAGCATAGAACCATACTTTCACTCTCACTATGGTCAGAGAAATTGCTTCTTCAGAATTTCTTTTGGTTATACAAATTATTACTACAATGAGCCACAAAGAATAAACTGAAAGTATCACCAAAGCATGTATTATGATATCTTTACCTTCACAGTAGATTTCAATCTTAAATCCAAATAAATGAAAGCCATCTTTCAATCATTCTAATTTGAGTTTGGGCAAGTGGAAGTGTGGTAATTCTAAATGTATAAGCCTGATGTTTTTGTTTAAGTTGGTCCTGTACTTCAGAGCATGTGTGCATTCATCTACAATGCTGAAATGCTGAATGGTCCTCAGCAACCTTTGCTGTAACATCTCTATCTCTACCAATCCCTGCCGCCTGGCTTTCCCATCCCTCCCATACTGGCTTTCCCATCCCTCCCGCCTGGCTTTCCCATTTCCTCCCGCCCTGGCACCCATCCCTCCCGCCTGGCTTTCCCATCCTCCTCCCGCTTTCCCATCCCTCCCGCCTGGCTTTCCCATCCCTCCCACCTGGCACCCATCCCTCCCGCCTGGCTTTCCATCCCTGCCTGCCTGGCTTTCCCATCCCTCCCGCCTGGCTTACCCATCCTCCCGCCTGGCTTCCCATTCCTCCCCGCCCAAGCTTACCCATCCTCCCGCCTGGCACCCATCCCTCCCGCCTGGCTTTCCATCCCTCCCGCCCTGGCCTACCCATCCCTCCCGCCTGGCTTTCCCATTCCTCCTGCGCCTAGCTTACCCATCCCTCCCGCCTGGCTTCCATCCCTCCCGCCTGGCCTACCCATCCCTCCCGCCTGGCTTTCCCATTCCTCCCATACAAGCACCATCCCTCCCGCCTGGCTTTCCCATTCCTCCCGCCTGGCTTTCCCATCCCTCCCGCCTGGCTTTCCCATCCCTCCCGCCTGGCTTTCCCATCCCCTGGCTTTCCGATCCCCCGCCCTGCCTGGCTTTCCCATCCCTCCCCTCCTGGCTTTCCCATCCCTCCCTGCCTGGCTTTCCCATCTCAATGTACAAAATGATGGGGGATCAAATTTCACAGGGTACATTTTCAGGGGTCACAGGTAATGTAGGGGGAGTAACTCTCGTCATCTGTTTCATGTACACAAGTTCATGGTCAACATCACAAAATAGGGGCGAGAAGGAAAAGGTTTTCAGAGGAGGTCAGGAAAATCATTCTTGAGATTAATTTAGCTGGATTTATACAGGCTTACATTGAGGGGTCAAAGCACCATTTCCAAAGTTTTTAAAGAGAGTTGAAGTGGAGAATAATGAAGAGAACATGCCCATACATGGCAGCCATTTTATGACATACCGGTAATTATGGCACATTACTGTACATATGAATACCAACTAAATCACAATGTAATTTGCAATGTCAACAAAAACAGACTTACACACATTCATGAATTCAAATAAGTTCTTCAAATGTACGAAGCACTACATATCACAGAAAAGTTAAATATCACTGATTCAAATTTTAGATTAACAGATGAATATCCTGTGTTGCAGAAAACATTAAATTCACAACACTCAGCGACATAGGAATGTTTCAGTAATGGCATATCAAGCTAAACACAGCCAATATCGTCATACAATGTCAAGGTGGGCTTGTCTCCATAGAGCAATTATCAAATAATTCACTGATGTTGCTGGACAGTCATACCAGAGGCATCGTCAAAATCCAGTCATATGCACAAAATATCAGCATATGGACATCGTCATTAGTTTTAACCAACAAATCCAGCAATGTTGATTACTGTGTGGTTTAGCACCATGAATATGTTAGTAAACAACAATTGTCCATAACATGACTTCACCATCTACATCATCATCTCCATCATCTGTATGATCCACACAGAATTCATGTAGACCTCACTAGTTTATATACTGCCCGTTTCAATATCTGACTGACAACCATGTGTCAGTACTACCAACATTTCAGTCATATCTCTTAGTGTTGGGAATTGGTTAAAATCTCACATATTGATGATTGGCTCATTACAACCGGATCAATCATCGAAAATAATTGGTTAGCATCATTTATCAAAATCTCATGGTTATGTTTGTTAATGCAAAAATATATAGAAAAACATGTAATTTTTTTCCAGTTTTTGCAAATTGCCTAAAATGCATTACAAATTTCACATCTTAAAGGGTGACTAGTATGTTAGGAACATAAATTTGCAGGTAGGTCTTTAAGATAAATTCAATCATGACAAGGAGCGATCTTGTAGTGCTTATGAAATGTAACAGACAAAACCAACCTTGTGAAAAATATTGTTGATGAAAACAGGTGTTCCAAAATTGTTTGTGTTTGATTATGAAAAAACATGATCGATTGCAGTCGTGTAGTCGTTAGACCAATCTTAGGAATTATTTCAACTATTAGGACCACAGCTAATATCTATGCATGACACAAGAGCACAGCGTATCCCAACCTGTGAATGGCTAACAATGACTCAGTAGCTGTTCATCAGAACATCAGTCTGTGACAAAATGCTTAAAATTCAAAAAGAAATTGCTGACAGAACTGGGTCAAGGCTAATGAAAATCAACAGATGCAAGTGGAGTTTAAAATCACCTTGATAAATGAATATTGCAAGAAATAGCCAACGTTGCAGTGAGTTGTTGGTTCTTTTTGTAACTAGGATCACTCATTTCAGCCAGACTGAACAATGAAACAAGTTATTATTTGAGCTGCACTGAAAGTCACTGGCATTTAGATGGAGACAAGCCACTCTGCCAATGAAGGTCAAATAAAACAATCATGAATAATGCCCATATGGCTGACTTGACATTTGCTGGGTGGAAGAATCTGGACAGCAGTGTGATGGCAGCTTCCGTCTACACTGCTGTACTGGTTGTGCTGACTGTTGGAAGCGTCTGAAGGGAAGTCGACACGAGATCCGGATTTTCTCAACCTCGGGCATAGTTCCATCATAAACACTTCAATGATGTTCTGCAAACAGAACATACATAATAACCACCACACCTCAATCATTGCTGGTGTTCTTCAAACATTCGCTTCGCATTAACACCACAACTTCATCATTGCTGGTGTTCTGGATCCCAGGGTATGAGAATGATGTGATAGATTTCTGGTCCTGCATTGCATGGAACAATGAAAGAAGGCTTAATGACTAGGGGTGGGTATTACAAAGGAATTTTCATATTGCGATAAGTGCGATGCAAAGCATGTATTCGCGATATGTATTGCAATATATTGCAAGAGTTTTCTGTAACAAAAATGCATTATGTCGAGTTAATGCTTAATTTATAAAGTAAAAACACAACAAAAATCACAATGCTTGATTGAAGTTAATAAAAACTTTTAATCATGACAAAATAAAAAAATGTAAAATAATGTTTGCGACAATTGGAAACAAAGGAAAGGAACAATTTAAAAAGCGGAAATATCCGAAGATTTCCGAGTGTTACGAGTTTTCGAATGCATGTCAAAATACCGGTTTTCGATCAGCGTGTCATAATGCGATCGTTTTTTCATGTCTGAACGGTAAATCACCGGTAAACGGTTATATTAGCAACCCTATTAATGACTCACATAGAAGAGCTGCTTGTTGAGGCGGACATCCTGGAGAGCTTCAAACATCTTGATGGTGCCGTCTTGCATTGTCCTCACCCACCAGGTTCTTCCAGAGTCTGCCAACAATTTGTTCGAGGAAAACTTAGCAGAACACAAATTATCTTAGGCTATGGGAGTCATTGATTGGATATATTACTGGAATCATAAACTCAAGCATATCACCATCTATCATTATCATCCCAAACCAGCCCCAACTGGATACACCATATAGCTGGAATGTTGCTGAGTCTTGGTTAAACAAATACTATCATCAACTGGATACAAATATAAAGTTAAATATGAACTGTTTGATCTATTAAATGACTTTACCCAATAGTCTCCTTAACCATGATAAGCAACATCTGTAAACATTATTGTTGCAGAGAATCACTAATTTGGTATCAAGATTCATATAAGGGGTTATCACATGGATGTTTGGGCATAGAACATATTGCATTATTAGGAATAAGCTCTGTATTTAGTCCTGGCCAGGTAACCAGTGATATGAGCATGAGTACCAATCCACACCATCTTGGACCATGATATGACAAGCCAAGTCACATGACCACTTGACCACAAGCATTGCAAACTTGGACCATTAGTATTGTTGCACAACATGCACAGATTTTTGCATCCTTCCTCACCTGGGATGTTCTCCAGTATCTTCTGTTTGGCCTCTACCCGTGTTGTGAGTTTCTCGTCATCAGTACGTGGTGCAGAAGCCTCCGCAAGTTCTCCCTCTGGCCACATGGAGTCCTTGAACGTGTTCAAGTAGTAGATCACCATGGACTCGGAGAACACCCAGTCGACAGTCTCTCGCAGCTGCCTGCAACACACAGACCCTTGTCAGGATATATAAGAACATCTTCATGACTTCCACTTGTAAACATGTTTAGATTATATCCTTCATATAATCAAACTAAGCAAAACAAAACAAAATAACTACAAGGCTACTCTATATTTCACCTCATGTCAGCTGAGCATTTAAGTTTTTACTCCCAGCTTGTGACTCATATATCTTTAATAGAAAAGGGTGGTGGGTGGCCCAGTGGTAAAAGTGTTTGTCATCACTCCAAAGTCCTGGGTAAGATTTCTCAAATGGGTATACTGTATGAAGTCCATTTCTTGTAATCCTTCACCATCACATTGCAGGAATATAATAAATATGATAAAACAGCATAAAACCGCATTCACTCACATGCTACCATTAATAAAGAGAATCCCATGAACCAAGGCTGGAATATCAACTCAAGGTGGTCTTAGAATATGTTCCGTGTTTTTACTACTGTTAATGGATCTACCAAAGATATTTTCACTAAATGAAATGAAGGACTTCCTCAGCCATTTGAGCGTCCCCTCAGCTCAAACACCTCATTCATGGAGGAGGTAGATAGGCTTGGCGATAGAGTCCGGCGACCGTGGTCCTCTTTGGTGCTGCAAAAGCAGAAACACTCCAACATGTCAGTTACCACACAACTTGAATTAACAGTTTGGAACAGTCAATTGTTGATATTTTTATGGGTGGTGCAGTACTAAGTTATACAGATCAGAAATTTACCAGTGTGTGCTGGAAACTGCAAAAGGTTAGGGAAAGGTGCTGACAAAGGAAGTTATCAGGAGAAATCTGGGTTTCACACCTATGATCATCAGATCCAGGAATGGACAAGGGATACAACTCTGCACATTTTTTAAGAGAAAGAATTGTTAAAGAAATGGAAATATCTGGCAAACTAACAGGACACTGTCAAAAACGTTCAGACAACTAGCCCAACATAGCGCTTAGCATAATTTTCAGTAGAATTTGGTGGGGGTTTTTGGAAAATAATTTTCAGCTGAGATTACTAGACTGAACAGAAGTTTCATAGACTCTAGTTTCAGATGCAAGACACAAGCAGAAAAAGGGAGATAACACTGCTGAAAAAGTCAATGAGATTATGTATTTCAGCATCCAGGATGTTCAGAAGATCACTTGCTTCTCTGCAGATTTGCAATATTTAAAATTAGTGTGTGAATAAACTGCTCTACTTTGTGGAATAGATACCTCTCATCCCGAAACAGAAACTCATCATCACTACTGTGGGCATCTGATGACGGATGTTTGGCAGGCTGGAAGTAGAAGCATTGTGTCAGTGATATCAAAAGAAAGCATCATGTATAAACATACAAATAAACACATCAATGTGAGACAAACTAATATCATTACAGAAAATGAGTGAGTGAGAAATCATTTTTACACCACTTTTAGCAATATTCCAGCAATATCACGTCGGGGACACCAGAAATGGGCAAGCTTATTGTACTCATGTGGGTAATTGAACCCAGGTCTTCAGCGGCGAGCAGGCGCTTTAACCACTAGGCTACCCCATCGCCTCCATTATAGAACAATGAACAATTTCAAATGAATGCATTTGTAATAATTGTTGGCAAAGTATTAACATCATCCATTCATGACAGTTTTAGGAATTACTTCAAGGTGAAGGATGTATGATGGTTTTAGCTACATTACTTCAAATACACAGATTGAAAGTCACTTTGGTTACAATATCAATCCACAAAATAACAATCTAAGACCTTTAATGATAAATTATACATATGAGACCTTTTAATAAGATTGGCTAGCTTGAACTTGCTCTTCTTCTGTGTGGAGGGTATGAGCAGACACTCGGGTGAAGGAGTGAGGAAGGCGTACAGAGCCTCGCTCTGGGTCATCGCTCATCCTTCATCACTTCCTGTAAGCAGGGGAGATAACTGTTGCAGACATTGGAGTTTAATATTTCAACAGCATTTGTATAAGTATAAACAGTGTATGATATAAGCCAAAAATCCAGCCAGACATCAGGGCTGGTAACTTCAAAATGTTACCAGGTCAAAATGGATTTAACCAGACCATATATGGTGAATTTACTCAGATGTATGGAACATCTAAAAAATTTTACCAGACAATTGGGCTGGCGAGCTGTAAATTAAGACCGTCCGTCAGAAATCGGACAGGGCGGTCGGACAGGCCTTATTTCCTACACTGGTATAAACAGTCTTTAAACAAAGTCTAAGTATCAGTTGAATCACTTCAACAGTTTTCAATTTAAGTTCACCATCCAACAATTATCAACTGAAGTTCATCCTCCAATAGTTTGATTGTCCTACGACAGATAATCAAGCTGATGTCATAATTGTTTATTATCGTTCGTATTCATACGCAGGAATGCGTCTTTTTAGAGAAGAGACACAATGATGTACACATTCTATTTATGGATGTAACTTTGAATGTGCATGATTCAATAGAAACAAGCTCTCATGTCTCCTCACGTTTCGTACACAAAATCAAAAACAACCATCAAGTATCTGTGCATGTGCATTTTGGCTGGACATTGGTTTACCAGGTACTTTGAATAGGACTTTGTTTTAAGTTGGATATGGTCCTCAAAAGGCACAAATATTTGGTTCCTGGCCAATAGACATTCTGTCAGCATCATTATGAGATAACCAGAATTGATCAGAAGAGCTATTTGTACTCACGACGAGATACTCATTAAGACTTTTTTTGGCCTTCTCCCGGAATGCATCATCAATAGATTTGAAGAAGGTCATCCCTACGCTGGGCAGCTCCTTCTTCTTCAGCCATGGCCCAATCTGGGGACGATAATGACAAGAACAGCTAACATGAGTTCTCTTGTGTTCTGTCTATTATAGATCATAGTTTTCACTGTAATAACTACAGTCTCAAATTATACCTTGTGGATTGGTGGTTAGGGGTGGAAGTACATACAGTAGGGCTTCGGTTTGTGATAGTGTTTAAAAACAAGTATAAGGGTTGAGTAAAGGCAAGAGAAGTATCTACTAAGTTGAGGATTAAAGACTTTCCTTATTATTGTCTGATGTACGTAAATATTTTTCAGTGTCAAAATATGTAATTTTCTGAATAAAATTGATATTTTATACTTATCCTGACTCATGCTACTTGCTTGTCTTCTTCTTCTTGCGAACACAGTGGAACACTTGTATCTCCCAATTGAAGTTCCCTTCAATGTAAAATCACTAATTAGTACTCACCACGAGTTATCTGTCCCCTCAAAAGCGCGGGAACGAGGGCGCCACCTCCTGCCATGTGCCTCACTCTCTCCTTATATAGCGAGCCCAACACTTGAATTTTCAGGGAAATCCAAAGTGTTATGTGGGGAGGATGGGAGGGCTTACCTCATGAGTCAGGATAAGTATAAAATATCAATTTTATTCAGAAAATTACATATTTTTCCTTATCCTGACTCATGCTATTTGCTTGTAGAATCCTACGGATACGGAGGTGGGAATACAGAATACTTTGGATTTAGATAATTAGTGATTTTGTACTGTAATGACTGTAATAACCCTTATGGGAACTTCATAAAGGCACTGAATTGATGAATTCCTGCTGTTAACTTATCAGCTGCCATATATGGGTTATTACAATATACATATTATGATAAAATAAAAGTATATACAACATGACAATACTATGCTTAAGACTAAAACTTTTAGACTTAAGCTTGACAACTTATGATAGCATAAACTTCATAGAGTTTGTTAGCTAATATACTGTTATATATAACAACCATAGTACTGAGCTTAAGATTATGATTAAACTTAAGCTAAATATATAATAGCAAAAACTCCGTAGAGTTTGTTAGCTAATATACTGTTATGATATAACAACCATAGTACTGTGCTTAAGATAAGTAGTAAAATCTGTAAGATTGACTTATCTTCTCCGAGGAACTGTCAACTGTTGTGCGAGGACCATGGGACCGAAATGGTGAATACCTGAGACGTCCTCGGTGGTGATATCTCTCAGATAATGGTTGGCAAACACCATATCAGATCTCCAAAAACAGCCCTCCATTATGGTATTCAAAGAGCAGTTGCCGTGAAGAGCAAGTGTAGATGCTAGCGCTCTAATTTCATGTGGATTAGATGCTCTTGGAGGGTCGAGTCCTGCAGCCTTGTAGGCACGTAGTATGACAGTTCTGATCCAAATGGAGATAGTAGTACGTGAGACTTCAGTCTGCGTAGCTGTTGATAGAGGAATAAATAATCTCTTGAATTTTTGTCTCCTCTGTTTGGATCGGTGGAGATATATTTTCAGTGCTCTTACTGGGCATAGTGATAGATCCATCGTATCATGAGGTCCAAGTATAGATGAGAGAGCTGGGACGTGGAATAACCTGTCTGGTTGGCCTGGTAACTGGTTCTTGGCGATGAAATCCAAACGTAGTCCCATATGCACGATGTTATGAACGTCATCAAAGCGTGTTCTCTCGTAATCCAGTGCGTGAATCTCTGACATCCTGGCAGCCGTAGCTAGAGATAACAGGAACAAAGTTTTTCTGAGTCAGAAATTTGAACGATGTTGATTCTAATGGTTCATATGCCTCACTTGTGAGGTGTCGAAGCACTATATTTAGATCCCAAGCTGGAGCGTGAAATCTGCGTTTCTGATCCTCCAATCGGAATGCTCGTAGTAAGGCGAGTAACTCTGGGGTCTTGGTTAGCTTGACACCCGTTCTCATAGTTATGACAGAGCTTATTGCTGCAAGATAAGTGGATAAGGTTCAGCCTTTTAGATTTTTAGTCTGACGTAGATAACATAAGTAGTCAGCCACTTGAGGATGAGTAGCATATCTAGCTGTAAATCCTTTCTTTGCAGCATAATTGACAAAACTGTGCCATTTGTCATTGTATAAGTTGCGAGTGGAGTTACGCAAGGCAAGCGTGACTGCTTTTGCCGCTCTGGCTGAATAACCTCTCTTATTTAGACACGCCTTAATACAGTCCATACGTGAAGTTGGAATGTTTCTGGCTTTCCGTGCGCTTGTTTGGTGTGCGGATGTATTAACATATTCGGGCACTTTGGAAGTTGTAGTATTGGTTGTCCGATTTCTTGAATAAGAGTTGGAAACCACGTTCTCGCTGGCCAGTAGGGCGCGACCAAAATCATTTGGAGGCTCTGAGTTTGTTTGATTTTGAGTAACACTTGTGGGATTAACGCTGGTGGCGGGAACGCGTACGCGTTGAGTCCTTCCCACGATATGCTTAGTGCGTCCGTTGCCCATGCTAGTGGGTCTGGAACTGGCGATACGAATGTTGTCAGTTGATTGTTGAAGCGAGTGGCAAATAGGTCTATTAGTGGAGTTCCTATTTCCTTGATAATTTGTGCGAATATCTCTGTATGGAGCATCCATTCTGTCGGCGATGGTAGGTGTGGCCGAGAGAGAGCGTCTGCTATTACATTCTTTGCTCCTGGAATGTGACATGCTCTGACATGTATGTTGAGATTGTCGATTAAATCGAACAATTGAAAACATAGAGTCAATAGGTTCGGGGACCTTGTTGAGCCTTGTTTGTTCACATAAAACGCCACTGTCGAATTGTCTGTGTGAATCATCAACTGAGCATTCTTCAGTAAGTTGCTCCAGTGCATTATGGCGTTTACAACTGCTTGCATCTCTAGCAGATTTATGTGTAATTTGCTCTCTTGTTGGCTCCATAACCCTGATACCGTCCTGTTGGCGAGATGGGCTCCCAAACCTTGTAGTGACGCGTCTACGTAGAGATGTGTTTTCAATTCCGGCTCTATTAAGGGAGACGCCTTCGCAACATTCGATCTCTTGGTCCACCATAGTAGGTGAGGTTTGACGTGATCCGGTAGACTGAACGGTAGAGGGTCGTCGAGATGCGAATTGATGAGGACTTGCAACGGGCGTAATTGTAGTCTGCCTCTGACTGTCATGTCTTGAGCTGATGTGAGTAATCCCAATAGGCTCTGCCACTGTCGTAGTGGTAGCGGAGAGAGTAAGGCTTGTGGGATTGACTGTTGGATCTTGATCCATCGGTCCTCCGGTACAACTATAGGATTCTGTGCTGTTAGAAATCGTATACCTAGAAATTGCAGATCTTGCGTTGGCTCTAGGTCTGACTTGAGTAGATTTACTAACCATCCTAGTTGAGTTAGTAGTTTGATTATAAAGTTCAGCTGTAGTCTGAGACGCTGTGGATCTGGATCCACTTGTATCCCGTCGTCTAGGTAAAACGCGCTGCGAAGACCTTGACGATGTAGGTATGAGATGATAGGTTTCGTCACTCTTGTGAATAACCAGGGGGCCGATGAGATTCCAAAAGGAAGCACTTTCCATTGGTAATGAATTCCGTCTAGGATAAATCTGAGATATTTCCTTGAATCTGGATGAATCGGAATGTGTAGATATGCGTCTTGCAGATCTATGCTGGCCATGTAGTCTCTGGGACGAATTAAGTGCCGTAGTTGCGGTAGGTGTATCATGCGAAACGCTGGCGGTTTGCTTAGATAGTCTCTGTTGAAGATGCTCATATTGTATATGAGACGAAACTTTTTCCCTGGAATTTTTCTTGGGCACTAGGAAAACTGGGGAGTAGAAACCTGGTTCGATGTTTACTTGATCCAGAACTTCTAAGGCCTGCTTGGTTAAAAGTGTTGATACTGCTTCTCTTAACTTTGGTAGTTGTAAGGGATGGAAGTCGAACCTTGGAGGGATGACTGTCAGCGGAGGCCTGGCCTTTAGTTGTATTTGATATCCGTGCTGTAGGATGTTGGATACATATGGATCTTGTAGGAATCCCCAGTTTTCCCAGTGCAGATGAAGGCGTCCACCCACTTGAGATGGTTGTACTGGAACGGCTGGGGGTGGAAGACTCCAGTCGTTCCGAACCTGTCCTTCATCGTTTATAAGTGCGGGAACCTCTGGATGACCTGCCTCTTGCTGATCCTCCTCTGAAATTGCTGTATGGGCGACGAAAAGACTCCTTAGAACCTTTTGCTGTAGCCAATTTCTTGTCCCGTGCTTTCTGTAGTCCAGAGAATTTTGACTTGCCAGAGTATCTCATAGATGTTTGCTTAATGACATTAGCTAACATATCCATGGACTTAATCATAAGTACCTCTCTAGAGTCCTTAGACACTTCTTTGGAGACATTGTCTATGTTACCACCAAAGAGATATGGAGATGACCACGGGGCAACATAGAGGGATTCAGTAAATTCGAACTAACCTGTAGAGGTTTAAGATTCTTTGAATATATTCCTCCTTGGGGTACTTATAAGCATTTAAATGTCCATTTAAATTCCCTACGACAGTTGTAACAATATTTGAATAAAATATTTACAAAACAAAAACTACGTTTTGTCTTGTGAGACCACCCTTACAGGGCCTTCCGGCCCCCTACAGCCAAGAGCAGGTAACTCTAGACCGTAACCTCGTACCTCACTTTCCATGCTGAACGAAGTCAGACAGAATGCGGGGAGGTGGGCGGGCGTACCCCAAGGAGGAATATATTCAAAGAATCTTAAACCTCTACAGGTTAGTTCGATTCTTTTTTATATATTCCTCCTTGGGGTAGTTATAAGCAGCATAAGACAGACTCCTAAAGACGGATCTCAGGAGCGGCATTCTGTCTGCTTAAACACCCCCGACAAGAAGTGGAATTTCCCAAGCTAATTATAGCAGAAAAGGCACACTTACCCGGTCACGTGTCCACCAAAGCCAATCAGGCGGGGGCATGAGCCAGGGTCAGGGTTAAACGTATGCAAATTTGTCCAGCGAAACCTCGCTAATGCAACGAACGAGACACACCCTCCCTCCTTCCCGTAATCTACTCGGAAGTGAAGATAAGGGTCCCGCAATAAACCCAGAAACGAAATGCCGGAATATGAACAGCAAAGTTTCCAAGGGCAGTTTAGTCTAGAGCTTCTCGGTTAGAAAGCAAGAGACATGGGAATAAAAAACCAGCACCACATAAAACCCATCACCAAGGGAAAAATGTAACAAGATTTGTAAAACCCAACACCAGTGTTAAAAATTGGCAGATAATGGTTCACACAATAATTTTTTAAAACCTCGAAAGCTCAATCGGCTAGAGAGGTGGAACCATGCCCACTGGAGAGAACTGACTGACCGAACCGAGCACGCTCACTGGAGAGTCTGTCAAGTTGGTAATGACGGATGAACGTACTCGGACGGCTCCAAATAGCCGCGGAGCAGATCTCCTCAATGGGCAGGGCTGCAGCGTAAGCTGTCGATGTAGCTACTGCCCTAACCGAATGAGCTTTCAACCCAACAGGCGGGATACGCCCTGTTTGAGTATAACTCATATGTATGGCAGAGACAAGCCACCGAGAAATGGTCTGCTTGGTCGCCGGAAGACCAGCCTGAACCCCGCCATAACAACAAAACAATTGGTTACCCTTATGGGTACCCCTTGTTCGTTTGATATAAGCCTGAAGTGTCTTACGGACATCTAAGACGTGAGCACGTCTTAGAGAGGTACCGGACAGGGAAGGCTGTGTGAAAGCTGGGAGCTCAATAGGCGCCGTCACATGGAAGGGACTATCCTTCTAATACGGTAAGTCTCAGGCAGCCGAATGCTAACTCTGTCTTTGTGAAAAACAGTAAGCGCGGGATCGGCCGACATTGCGTGAATATCGCCAACCATGCCAGAAGTCACCGCCACAAGAAACGCCGTCTTCCACGTCAACAGCTGGAGGAAAGAGCCGACAGATTGTGAAACAGTGGACCCGGACAGCCAATCAAGAGCGATTGACAAGTCCCACGGGGACTAATCCGTCGGACAACCGGACGGATTCTGGTCACACACTGCTAAAAGCTGTACAAGAGGGTGCTGCCCCAAGAGAGCACCGTCAACAGGTATATGAACGCGCAGAAATAGCCGTGGGAATATCCCGAACAGTGGAAGCCGCTAGACCGGCTTCAGCAACCGAGAACTGGAGGAATTCTAACACACAGACTAAATCTGTAGAAAAGGGATCAAGAATCCCCTGTTGTTGACACACCAGCGAATAACAGGCCCATCTATCCTCATATTGAACGTTTGTCGAATCCTCCGCTGAAGCCAGAATTGTGTCTGCAACTGGTGCAGGAATTCATTTCGCATGGAGGCGATCCCTGATAGCGGCCAAGCCACCCACTGAATCCTGGGATTCGGGGGGCGCCCGTTCTGGGATAGGAGGTCCGGTCGAAAAGGTAATAGAACAGGAGGCTGAGCCAGAAACCTGAGAATTACCGGAAACCAGCTTTGTGCCGACCAAAGGGGTGCCAGAAGCACAAGTAGCCGAGCTGGTTGTGCGGTCAGCTGCGACAGGACCCTGGAAATCAGTGGTATCGGGGGGAATGCCCACAGTACCCTGTCCGTCCAATCTAGCTGAAAGGCGTCGTTGGCTAACGCACCCGGATCCGGAATCCGGGAGCAAAACACAGGAATCTGGTTCGTCACCCCAGACGCAAACAGATCCACCTGGAAGCGACCGAACAACTGGGAGATAATCCCGAATATCTCCCGGCATCCCACTCGTGTGGGGCTAGTATCGCCGTGAGAGCATCTGCACGGACGTTGTCTACCCCGGGAGATAAACAGGCAAAACCGAATGTTGAACTGATCGCACCACAGTAGAAACTGCACGCCTCCTGAAGGGGCGGCGGAGACACTGTGCCGCCTTGCTTGAGAATGTAAGACATGGCGTTTGATTGTCCATTTCTAGGCGAACCACACGGCCCTGCACCAACACCGGAAGCACTCGAACACCTTGCGGACTGCTCTCAGTTCTAACACATTGATGTGTAGGCTGACCTCCACTCCGACCAGAGGCCGGAGGCTGAGTGCTTCGCCCAGGACCCCCAACCCGGTGAGAGGGAGGCGTCCGTCTGAACTGAGAGGAAGGTGTGAGGGTGTCGGGGGATCCCCTGGACAAATTCCGGCGTCCGTCCCACCATCGCAAGTGAGGGATTAACCACTCTGGCGTTATGAGCATAATCTCGTAGCCCCGCGAGTGGGACCACAGCTGAGCTAATGCTTGCTGAATTGGTCACATCCTCAAGCAGCGCCGCCAAACCCGCGTCCACTGTCGCCGCCATGTTGCCGAGCAACCGAAGCCATGTTGAGACGGACGAACGGGGACTGGAGGAACTGGCGATGCGGTCCGAGCAAGGGAAACAATCCTAAGCGCCGTGTTGAATCTGGCTCCCAAGAATATCCAGATCCTGCGTCGAACGAGGTCTGATTTCTTGAGATTGATAATCCAGCCCAGTGACACCAGAGTATCCAGCACGCACAGTGTGGAGGCTCTGCTTAACTGAGGCCCTAAGTCCAGTAGAAGCCAATCGCCCAGATGCGGGTGACAACACCTGCCCTGAGACCTGGCTAACTGAGCTGGGATTAGCATAAGTTTGGTGAACACCTCTTGGGCCCGTGGAGATGCCGAAGGGGAGCCTGTGAAACTGGTATACGTCCCGTCGAAGGAGAACGGAGGTACTTCTTGAATTGGGTGCATTGGAACATGGAGGTATCGTCTTTGAGATCGATTGGCGACGAAGCCAATCCCTGTCTCCGACGGAGGAGATCACTGACCTGAGTGTCTCCATCCTGAAAGACGGCACCTCCAGTAATTTGTTCAGCCCTCTGAGATTCAGAATGGGTCTGAACCCTCCGTCCTTTTGGTCCGCGAAGAAGTAGGTGGAATAAACCCCTCTTCTCGCTGACTCACAGGAACCACCTCGATGGTCGCCTTGGTCAGTAAAGACTGAACACCGGCATCGGAGGACATCCGCTTCCAACCTGGTCGAAGTCGGCACAGGCGTGCAGCGAACCCGAGAAGGACGGAGGATCGCTTCCACTGTGGCAAATGGCCATCCCTGAGCGTGGACAGGACCCAGGGATTTGAGGTGGCTGCCTCCCACTCCGGAGGAATAGGGACAGCCGACGCCGACAGGGACGCGGTGGTAAGAGGCAGTGCACCCCACCGTCGGCAAGTCTCCGGCTTGCGTGAGTGGGGGGCAACAAGAGCTCTGGGGAATGAATCAGTGGGAAGCCAGGGCTGGCTTCCCCTTGCTAAAAGACTGCTGGCGCTGGAGCAGGCTTGCCCCTGCCCTCGGCGCCTGCTCGCTTGGACTGCAAAGGGGCAGCCCACTTAACAACATCCTTCGGGCCCGAGGCAGAAGAATTAGCGGGCGAAGCGGGGAGGACCGATGGCGAGGGCGGAGGGCTGCTCTAACAAAGGCTTTGAGTCCTTAAAGGTAGAGACAGCCTCCGGCCTCCCTTACCACCTGCAAGGCCCCAGGGAACAGGGAAGATCCCATGGTATAGGGCAATGACAGTAGAGCTTGCTGTGTGGCGGGCGAATACCAGCGCCACAGACAGCCACAGGCGGGCGTTAGCTCCATGGCGGCACCCATCATCTGGCTGGCACAGCACCGAATGCTTTCCCGAGCCAGATGCGAGTGTGCACGTCTGTTAACTGCCGCTGTTGACAGCACCGACTCCGATGAATCGGCACCGCCAAGCACTGTGGGCCACCAGCTGTCCCTGCAGCGCGAGACAGGTAGGCTGAATGGATGGCTACTTTAAGTTGCTGGGCGCAACACCGTAACATTCTTCGAATGACCGGTAGGCAGACTTCAGCGGCAGTGACGTACTAACCGGAAGGGGGAGGCGCCTGCCCTGCCTGGTCGAGGCCAGGAGGACTTAAGACGACGACCTCCTAACGTGACTGAGGCAAAGACGACTCGTCCACCACTGGTGGTTCAAGAGCGCCTCCTCACCTAACTGGTACCGCCTGCCCGACGTCAGGCAAATCAAAACGCAGAAGGAAAGTACCAGCCAGGAGCCGGATTCACCACCTCACTGACCAGTGATGGGAGAATGCATAGGCGTGCTTCTGCGACCGGTTAGGTCGAAACGCCCCCGGAGCCGAAACTCCGCGGGTGCGGGGCCGGGAACGGGCCACCTGCGGCAGGACGGCGATCTTATCCCGAACCTGCCGCAGTGACGAGGCAAAGGAGTACGGCACACCTGCCTCCGATTCCACCGCCCCTTCCTCCTCCTCCATATCGACCTTGGCAGAATCCTCGGCCGCCATAATCTCAGACTCCTGAGAGAACGAGGAGAGGCGCCAGAGGCAGAGACCAGAAAACTCATTAAAGGTCAAGAGGAGCCAGGGGAAAAACATAAGCCACTCCCGGAGGAACCCGCGCCAGGTCGCCGAAGTCGCCGAGAGGAACCTGCGCAACAGGCTTCCGGGCAACCCAGACTGGCTGCCAGGCGCCGAGGTATCCCGAACTGGTCGGCGCCTGGGCGACCGCCAGTCGGGACACCAGGCAATGACAGGGGCAAACCTGTATCGCCGGCACCAGGCACCTGTGACAGACCAGCGCATAAAACCAGGTCGCCACCAGACGCCGAGGGCATGCCATCACCAGGGCCGAAGCCAGGATCAAGCGCCGGGGGGCGCTGCGTTCTCCGAGTCGGCTCGGCCGCGAGCCAACCCCCAGAGGTGTCAGCCCCGCCGACGACCCGGCGGCTGAGCTCCTTACGGAACCCCGCTAACGCGGTATCAATCAGGGACTTGACTGACGACATCTGCTCCTGGAAAAACGGTTAAGCGAATCAACAGGAACACTTTTACAGGTGCTGAATCAAGAGGGGGTGGCGGTACAGAGACGAAGCAGTAGGAGATGCAGAAGGGGCATGAGTGCGTGAAGACGGCCGCCTTGGTCGCCTTAGCTTTCTTGGGAGCCGGCTCGTGGGAAGCGGCCCCGTGGACCTTACTTTGGGGAGGCTTGGGACGGGGATCCTGTGCCCAGAGATCACCCCCACCAAGCAGGTTGTCGTGAAACAGCGTGTCTATCCGCCTGCGGGCCGAATGGTTTGGGGCGAACATGGCACATGCCGCACACCCCTCTTCCTCATGTTCCTTCTGCACTAAACAAGCGTAAGCAGACCTCGTGGGTATCCCGCATCGGAATTGCAGCAAGGCCGCGAAGTGCAGAGGTTTAAACTGCAACAAGTAAAAACCTGTGCAGCAATCTACCCTATACCCACATACAAATACATGTAAAAGACGCATGGGCTGACACAACTAATCACGCGACAAACGTAGCATGCAGTTGACAACCTAGTACATACTGTAGCATAACTAACAATTCACCGGTTTTTAGTAATATAGAAAATGCGAGCAGTAGACATCCCCTACTGCGTACAAAGATACAAATAAAAACCACTAAAACCACCTGTAACATTGAAAACCACATGGGAAACCAATGAACAGGAAGGCTATGCCAAGGGACCTGTCCGCCATCTTGACACGCACTAGCTGCGAGCCGATCGCTGACAGGTACCAAGTTACAACGAGAAATTATGAATGAAAAATTCAGAAAAAACCTCCAATTAAGCCCATGCAGGGAAAAAGAGAACCATACATACAGTTGCAGTTTCTGAAACACTCATAACTCTCTCTTAGTCGCAAAGGAAAAACCTTCTGGTATGGACTCCACGTCTTGTCGGTACAAGCGACAGCATGGAAAGTGAGGTACGAGGTTACGGTCTAGAGTTACCTCCTCTTGGCTGTAGGGGGCCGGAAGGCCCTGTAAGGGTGGTCTCACAAGACAAAACGTAGTTTTTGTTTTGTAAATATTTTATTCAAATATTGTTACAACTGTCGTAGGGAATTTAAATGGACATTTAAATGCTTATAAGTACCCCACGGAGGAATATATAAAAAAGAATGATTACCCCAATTACAGGAGGTTAGGAGACCCTGACGACGAGCCATAGTAGTAGCTGCAGAAAGCGCTGACAAGTGATCTGTTAGGAACTGTTGGTCTCTTTTCTGCATGAGTAGAGCCGAGTAAATCATCCTATCTTCTTCATCTGTCGAGTCTTTGAACTTGGTGAGGAGAGTTTCATTGACAGTTCTAGATCTATTCAGTCCAAAAAACATTCTCCTAGAAATGGTATCCAACTGGGCTAGCTTGCGGTCGTCTATTCTGTAATTCCTGGACTTGGCATCACTGATTAACTTAAAGTTCTCATCAATATCTTGAGCCTTGAAAAAGGAGTCCATATTGTGGCCTGCAAACTTCTTACAGTTGAAAACCGGGAAATGTGCTGTCTGAAACTTCGTAGATTTGGTAAAAGCTGCATCCAGATTAGCTGGAACCGCTGCTATCGGGTCAATAGGAGGTAAGGAGATAGTGTCAGCATCATCTTCCTTCATCAAATAAGTATGGGCTGAGTTCTCGTTCTTAGACGGGGAGGAAAGTTCCAAACCATTCACCATCCAGTATCTAATTTCTGCATCCGAGAATACGATACCCTCTTCCTCTTCTGACGTCGGATCACAGATAATAGAGTGAGGTGGAGTCCTAGATCTATATGAGGATCGGCGAGAAGAATGTGGTGAGCGGACTGACCGAGTGGCTTGTATAGGAGACCTTTGTGGAGACTTCCTTGCAACAGCTGGTGGCTTCATTGAAGCTCTCGGTGAATCCTTTATAGATCTTCTGGATGAAGATGACTTGGAGCCCTTTAACCTTAACCGTGAAGGCCTTCGAAGGTATCGAGTCTGAGTCAGAGTCTGAATCATTAGATAGGAGCTTGCTTGTGAAGCGACCCCTGTGTTCTTCAGGGTCTGAGCTTGGTGAAGCATACTCACTCCTCCGTGAAGCCTTTCGAACTGGTGAGGATCTAGGTCCTTCGGAGGCGGACTGGGGCGTCCTTCGAAGGCTTCGATCACGGGCTGGGTTGCCCCTTCGTGGAGGCGGCGCTCTGTGGGCTCTGGGGCCTACGCGAAGTCAAGCAAACGGGCTCTGGGGCCCTACAAGACTGTAAGTGGGGTGGGCTCTGGGCCCCGCGGCTCTGAGGTCTCTGTAAACCGTATCGATCTTCCATCAGCATCATAATCTGGTTGACCAGGTCGTCTGGGACGGTCTGCGCTGATGTAGACGCTGCCCTCTCTATGGTAGCGACGGGACCCTCAGGTAGATTCTCTGCCGTCAGTGTAGGCTTCTCTAGCTGCGTGTTGATATGCGCTGAGGTGACGGTAGCCGATACTGGTCGCTTCTTATGCCGTACATCTGGAATGATGATCGGTAGATCGTCATCATATAAGCCTAATTCTGAAACAGGAAGAATGTCAGATGAAAATTTTTTAGTAGTCTTCGTAGGTTTCACATTCGACAAAGATGTAGCCCTGGGGGTGCGGAGCGTACGTTGTGACGACGTGGAAGCTCTCCTGGTCTTAGACTGGGACGACGGGATGTCCTGGGATGCAGGTCGCTTCTTGGAGATAGCGGACTGCGTCCCACGCTTCTGCCCCGAGGGTAACTCAAGCGGAACACCAGATGGTAGGGGGTCGTCCGCCAACAGTTGACAGGGTATATCAGACTCTGATCTATTAGCCATGACTGAAGTCTGTTTCCGTGATCTATCTGCTGCGAGTCTCAAGACGCAAAATAAATATTTATCAAAGGCAGAATTTGATAATTTAATACAATAATTGCAACGTCAAACAGTAGAGCATGGCGTAGTACAACTAGGGCATATTAAATGCGGATCAGCAGCAGAGAAACGTAATTTACAAACAGTGCAGATTTTCATTAACGCAATCTACAGAGCAAACACGGCGAACCGTGAATAAAACAGTAGAAACACGAATAAATATCAATGTATCATGTAGAAGGATACTAGTTACATCTCTATAGATGATTATAAGAGGTAAACAACTAAATATAAATAAAGGACATAATGTGTAGGGAGACACAGGCGCTCTCACGTCCTGCTCACTGGCTGAAGAAGAGAGAGTAAGGCACATGGCAGGGAGGTGGCCTCCCTCCCCCAGCTTTTGAGGGACAGATAACTCGTGGTGAGTACTAATTAGTGATTTTACATTGAAGGGAACTTCAATTGGGAGATACAAGTGTTCCACTGTGTTCGCAAGAAGAAGAAGACAAGCAAGTAGCATGAGTCAGGATAAGGAAAAATAATATTTTTAAGTATTTTTAATACCTGATCAAATGATCAAAGTTAGAATAAAAGTACTCTTAAAGACATGTGCAAATGAATGTTTTCAAAATGATACAAAGATTTTCAACGTGCCATAACTCACATAATACCAACACTCATGAGCTTCTGGAATTTCCACTGAGCATTGTCCTCAAAATGCTTTCCAGGAAATTCTTTTCAACATCAACAGATATTACTCATTTATTTAACCCCAGAGAGAGGATTTCCATAAACCCTTAAGCACAGCCTGCCTCTGCCTGTCATTGAATACATACTTCTGTAGATGAAGCTATCCTACATGAACCAGCTTCTCATGCAGGCGTGAACCTCAGTACATCATACATATTTCTGTCGGGTAAAGCCCTCCTACCTGAACCAGCTTATCATGCAGTAGACCTCAGTACATCATACATATTTCTGTCAGGTAAAGCCCTCCTACCTGAACCAGCTTATCATGCAGGCATAGACCTCAGTACATCATACATATTTCTGTCAGGTAAAGCCCTCCTACCTGAACCAGCTTATCATGCAGGCATAGACCTCAGTACATCATACATATTTCTGTCAGGTAAAGCCCTCCTACCTCAACCAGCTTATCATGCAGGCATAGACCTCAGTACATCATACATATTTCTGCATCCGAGAATACGATACCCTCTTCCTCTTCTGACGCCGGATCACAGATAATAGAGTGAGGTGGAGTCCTAGATCTATATGAGGATCGACGCAGAAGAATGTGGTGAACCGGACTGACGAAAGGGCTTGTATAGGGAGACCTTTGTGGAGACTTCCTTGGCAAACGCTGGTGGCTTCCAGTGAAGCTCTGGTGAATCCTTTATAGATCTTCTGGATGAAGATGACTTGAGCCACTTAACCTTCGTGAAGGCCTTCGTGAAGGTATCGAGTCTGAGTCAGAGTCTGAATCATTAGATAGGAGCTTGCTTGTGAGATCCACCCCCTGTGTTCTTCAGGGTCTGAGCTTGGTGAAGCACTCCTCCTCCCGGAAGCCTTCGCAACTGGTGAGGATCTAGGTCCGTGGGAGGCGACTGGGACGCCCTTCGCGAAGGCTTCGACACGGGCTGGGTTGCCCTTCGTGGAGGCGCGTCTGTGGGCTCTGGGGCCCTACGTGAAGTCAAGCAAACGGGCTCTGGGGCCCTACAAGACTGTAAGTGGGGTGGGCTCTGGGCCCCGCGGCTCTGAGGTCTCTGTAAACCGTATCGATCTTCCATCAGCATCATAATCTGTTGACCAGGTCGTCTGGGACGGTTCATGCTGATGTAGACGCTGCCCTCTCTATGGTAGCCACGGGACCCTCAGGTAGATTCTCTGCCGCCAGTGTAGGCTTCTCTAGCTGCGCGTGTTGATATCGCGCTGAGGGTGACGGTGGCGATACTGGTCAGCTTCTTATGCCGCACATCTGGAATGATGATCGGTAGATCGCCATCATATAAGCCTAATTCTGAAACAGGAAGAATGTCAGATGAAAATTTTAGTAGTCTTCGTAGGGTTTCACATTCGACAAAGATGTAGCCCTGGGGGTGCGCGGAGCGACGCCAGACGACGTGCGTGGAAGCTCTCCTGGTCTTAGACTGGGACGACGGGATGTCCTGGGATGCAGGTGGCTTCTTGAGATAGCGGACTGCGTCCCACGCTTCTGCCCCGAGGGTAACTCAAGCGGAACACCAGATGGTAGGGGGTCGTCCGCCAACAGTTGACAGGGTATATCAGACTCTGATCTATTAGCCATGACTGAAGTCTGTTTCCGTGATCTATCTGCTGCGAGTCTCAAGACGCAAAATAAATATTTATCAAAGGCAGAATTTGATAATTTAATACAATAATTGCAACGTCAAACAGTAGAGCATGGCAGTAGTACAACTAGGGCATATTAAATGCGGATCAGCAGCAGAGAAACGTGAATTTACAAACAGTGCAGATTTTCATTAACGCACTCCAGAGAGCAAAACACGGGCGAACCGTGGAATAAACAGTAGAAACACGAATAAATATCAATGTATCATGTAGAAGGATACTAGTTACATCTCTATAGATGATTATAAGAGGTAAACAACTAAATATAAATAAAGGACATAATGTGTAGGGAGACACAGGCGCTCTCAGGTCCTGCTCACTGGCTGAAGAACGAGAGAGTAAGGCACATGGCAGGAGGTGGCGCCCTCGTTCCCGCGCTTTTGAGGGGACAGATAACTCGTGGTGAGTACTAATTAGTGATTTTACATTGAAGGGAACTTCAATTGGGAGATACAAGTGTTCCACTGTGTTCGCAAGAAGAAGAAGACAAGCAAGTAGCATGAGTCAGGATAAGGAAAAATAATATTTTTAAGTATTTTTAATACCTGATCAAATGATCAAAGTTAGAATAAAAGTACTCTTAAAGACATGTGCAAATGAATGTTTTCAAAATGATACAAAGATTTTCAACGTGCCATAACTCACATAATACCAACACTCATGAGCTTCTGGAATTTCCACTGAGCATTGTCCTCAAAATGCTTTCCAGGAAATTCTTTTCAACATCAACAGATATTACTCATTTATTTAACCCCAGAGAGAGGATTTCCATAAACCCTTAAGCACAGCCTGCCTCTGCCTGTCATTGAATACATACTTCTGTAAGATGAAGCTATCCTACATGAACCAGCTTCTCATGCAGGCGTAGACCTCAGTACATCATACATATTTCTGTCAGGTAAAGCCCTCCTACCTGAACCAGCTTATCATGCAGGCGTAGACCTCAGTACATCATACATATTTCTGTCAGGTAAAGCCCTCCTACCTGAACCAGCTTATCATGCAGGCATAGACCTCAGTACATCATACATATTTCTGTCAGGTAAAGCCCTCCTACCTGAACCAGCTTATCATGCAGGCGTAGACCTCAGTACATCATACATATTTCTGTCAGGTAAAGCCCTCCTACCTCAACCAGCTTATCATGCAGGCATAGACCTCAGTACATCATACATATTTCTGTCAGGTAAAGCCCTGCTACCTCAACCAGCTTATCATGCAGGCATAGACCTCAGTACATCATACATATTTCTGTCAGGTAAAGCCCTCCTACCTGAACCAGCTTATCATGCAGGCATAGACCTCAGTACATCATACATATTTCTGTCAGGTAAAGCCCTCCTACCTGAACCAGCTTCTCATGCAGGCATAGACCTCAGTACGTCATACATATTTCTGTCAGGTAAAGCCCTCCTACCTGAACCAGCTTATCATGCAGGCATAGACCTCAGTACATCATACATATTTCTGTCAGGTAAAGCCCTCCTACCTGAACCAGCTTATCATGCAGGGCGTAGACCTCAGTACATCATACATATTTCTGTCAGGTAAAGCCCTCCTACCTGAACCAGCTTCTCATGCAGGCATAGACCTCAGTACATCATACATATTTCTGTCAGGTAAAGCCCTCCTACCTGAACCAGCTTATCATGCAGGCATAGACCTCAGTACGTCATACATATTTCTGTCAGGTAAAGCCCTCCTACCTCAACCAGCTTATCATGCAGGCATAGACCTCAGTACATCATACATATTTCTGTCAGGTAAAGCCCTCCTACCTGAACCAGCTTCTCATGCAGGGCGTAGACCTCAGTACATCATACATATTTCTGTCAGGTAAAGCCCTCCAACCTCAACCAGCTTATCATGCAGGCATAGACCTCAGTACATCATACATATTTCTGTCAGGTAAAGCCCTCCTACCTGAACCAGCTTCTCATGCAGGGCGTAGACCTCAGTACATCATACATATTTCTGTCAGGTAAAGCCCTCCTACCTGAACCAGCTTATCATGCAGGCATAGACCTCAGTACATCATACATATTTCTGTCAGGTAAAGCCCTCCTACCTGAACCAGCTTATCATGCGTAGACCTCAGTACATCATACATATTTCTGTCAGGTAAAGCCCTCCCTACCTCAACCAGCTTATCATGCAGGCATAGAGCCTCAGTACATCATACATATTTCTGTCAGGTAAAGCCCTGCTACCTCAACCAGCTTATCATGCAGGCATAGACCTCAGTACATCATACATATTTCTGTCAGGTAAAGCCCTCCTACCTGAACCAGCTTATCATGCAGGCATAGACCTCAAGTACATCATACATATTTCTGTCAGGTAAAGCCCCTCCTACCTGAACCAGCTTCTCATGCAGGCATAGACCTCAGTGCGTCATACATATTTCTGTCAGGTAAAGCCCTCCTACCTGAACCAGCTTATCATGCAGGCATAGACCTCAGTACATCATACATATTTCTGTCAGGTAAAGCCCTCCTACCTGAACCAGCTTATCATGCAGGGCGTAGACCTCAGTACATCATACATATTTCTGTCAGGTAAAGCCCTCCTACCTGAACCAGCTTCTCATGCAGGCATAGACCTCAGTACATCATACATATTTCTGTCAGGTAAAGCCCTCCTACCTGAACCAGCTTATCATGCAGGCATAGACCTCAGTACGTCATACATATTTCTGTCAGGTAAAGCCCTCCTACCTCAACCAGCTTATCATGCAGGCATAGACCTCAGTACATCATACATATTTCTGTCAGGTAAAGCCCTCCTACCTGAACCAGCTTCTCATGCAGGGCGTAGACCTCAGTACATCATACATATTTCTGTCAGGTAAAGCCCTCCAACCTCAACCAGCTTATCATGCAGGCATAGACCTCAGTACATCATACATATTTCTGTCAGGTAAAGCCCTCCTACCTGAACCAGCTTCTCATGCAGGGCGTAGACCTCAGTACATCATACATATTTCTGTCAGGTAAAGCCCTGCTACCTGAACCAGCTTCTCATGCAGGCGTAGACCTCAGTACATCATACATATTTCTGTCAGGTAAAGCCCTCCTACCTGAACCAGCTTATCATGCAGGCATAGACCTCAGTACATCATACATATTTCTGTCAGGTAAAGCCCTCCTACCTGAACCAGCTTATCATGCAGGGCGTAGACCTCGGTACATCATACATATTTCTGTCAGGTAAAGCCCTCCTACCTGAACCAGCTTCTCATGCAGGGCGTAGACCTCAGTACATCATACATATTTCTGTCAGGTAAAGCCCTCCTACCTGAACCAGCTTCTCATGCAGGGCGTAGACCTCAGTACATCATACATATTTCTGTCAGGTAAAGCCCTCCTACCTGAACCAGCTTATCATGAAGGCATAGACCTCAGTACATCATACATATTTCTGTCAGGTAAAGCCCTCCTACCTGAACCAGCTTATCATGCAGGCATAGGCCTCAGTACATCATACATATTTCTGTCAGGTAAAGCCCTCCTACCTGAACCAGCTTCTCATGCAGGCATAGACCTCAGTACATCATACATATTTCTGTCAGGTAAAGCCCTCCTACCTGAACCAGCTTCTCATGCAGGGCGTAGACCTCAGTACATCATACATATTACTGTCAGGTAAAGCCCTCCTACCTGAACCAGCTTCTCATGCAGGGGGTTAGAAGTCATCCAGACTCCGAGATACCACCCAGCCTTGTGAGCTGTTCTGCAGCTCCTGGGCCCCTGGCAGTGACCCCCGTAGGTAGATGACGAGGATGAATGACGGAGCCAGGCGATCTGTACCTGACTGAGATGCCTGAGAAAGAGGGAGCGAAAGTGGAAGTAGCTTCACAACGCATTCAGCAATATCACAGCTAGACCGTACAATAGTTTAGTGCCACATGCAGCAATATTCCAGCTAGTAAATAGTGTCTTGTAAATATTCGAGTCGGGTACAGAAAAAACAGGTATATGTACTACTTTGGTACCATGTTACATGATCGACCAAGTCACAGATTGATTTGGACACCTCTTGTTGGCATTGGTTGCTTGGAACCTATTCTAACCTATTCTAAACCCACAATGCAAATAAACTGAGTCTTGGCCAGGTGGCTGATATGTCAGAAATGAGGTGATATTATGAAGGATATGTATTCACATAATATCCATGTTAGTCTTCAAATATTTTCCTATAAATATTAACGTAAATATCTGAGGACATCCCATTTGACATCACATCAGAATGACATTTCATGAATGTTGACAGACACCTGAAATGATAAACAAGAAGTTTACTCTAGCCAGTCGGAAAGAAGCTTTCATGAGTTTCATGGCTCTAGTTTCATGACTCATGACAGAACTAAAGAAACCTATGGATAGTATAACAGTAATTCCCATGGAAGTAACTGTCAATGAATACATTGTGTTAACCTTTTCACATACTGACTGTCACTTTATCAATCAAGTCAGCGACACTCTGATTGATTAATGACATGTTGTTCTGAAGCAACCTGTAATGGCATGTCCAAAGATTCTTTAGTTGTTGCACTAAGATCTAATGATACTGACATCAAGACCTGATTAAAGGACAAAAGATACTCACTGTCAGTTACAAACAACAAATTAAAGCAATACATGGGTGGCGTACCTCAGCGTCGTGGACCTGTGCCATCCAGGTTCCCTGGTGGTTGATCCACAGCTCTGTGCGGGAGATGTGAGCCTCCAGCTTGCGTTTCTCCTCCTGGATCTTCACGATCTCCTGGTCCATTTCATCCTCCACCTTCTTCGTCTGGAACATACAGGTCATGATTGTGGTGGCGCGTGGTCCTGTGCTTAAAGCTCAGGTCACAAAACGGTGAAGTTAAGCAGCGTCGAGCTCGGAGAGATCTTGGATGGGTGACCGTGTTTGGCAGCTTGACTCCTGAGAGTTTCTAGGACTTGAGTCCTGCCCCACAACGAAGCACATGTGATACATGTGGTCTCACCTTAGGCAAGTGAGTTTGTTCAAAATTGCCTCTGTTCACCCAGCAGGAAAATGGGTACCCGGTGGAAAAAAGTCATATGACTATAACCTTCTAGCGCCTAACAGGCAGCTTGGGTTATCCAGGGTAATAATGGCCTTGATTGTTAGCACTATGAGCATACCTAGTGTGGAGTTTGGCGCTATATAAATGGACACATTATTATTATTATTATGATCACACAGTCATCGGAGAGGATATCTAATAACTACACTGTATGACCACTTGATCACACAGTCAACGGAGAGGATGTCTAATAACTACACTGTATGACCACTTTATCACACAGTCATCGGAGAGGATGTCTAATAACTACACTGTATGACCACTTGATCACACAGTCATCGGAGAGGATGTCTAATAACTACACTGTATGACCACTTGATCACACAGTCATCGGAGAGGATGTTATCACTGTATGACCACATGACACACACATCGGAGAGGATGTCTAATAACTACACTGTATGACCACTTGATCACACAGTCATCGGAGAGGATGTCTAATAACTACACTGTATGACCACATGATCACACAGTCATCGGAGAGGATGTCTAATAACTACACTGTATGACCACTTGATCACACAGACATCGGAGAGGATGTCTAATAACTACACTGTATGACCACTTGATCACACAGACATCGGAGAGGATGTCTAATAACTACACTGTATGACCACTTGATCACACAGTCATCGGAGAGGATGTCTAATAACTACACTGTATGACCACTTGATCACACAGACATCGGAGAGGATGTCTCATAACTACACTGTATGACCACATGATCACACAGACATCGGAGAGGATGTCTCAATAACTACACTGTATGACCACATGATCACACAGTCATCGGAGAGGATGTCTAATAACTACACTGTATGACCACTTGATCACACAGTCATCGGAGAGGATGTCTAATAACTACACTGTATGACCACTTGATCACACAGTCATCGGAGAGGATATCTAATAACTACACTGTATGACCACTTGATCACACAGACATCAGAGAGGATGTCTAATAACTACACTGTATGACCACTTGACCAATCACTTGTCATTGCTGTGTATATTGAACTGTGGCAGATAACACAGTTATTCAATTAAGAAATTGGGCGAAGGTGTAGTTGCACCAGCAGCATATGTTTGTCTCACTGTCAAGGATCATCATACCAAAAATGATTTATAGACCATATGTTTCATGTTCTGACAGTTCTTGATATTGAAGAACATGTGTTTTATATGGCTTCTGAGAGCTCTGGAGAGCCTGGACACTGAATCTTTTATTGGCCAGTGCTTATTTCACACTGGTATTCTGAAAGCTCTTGATCACCTGCAGAGCCTGTGTTTTATTGACCAATACTCACTTTCTCATCAGGCTTCTGGGAACTCTTGATCGCCTGCAGAGCCTGTGTTTTATTGGCCAGTTTTTCATCCAACTGCTGCATCTTCTGCTGAGCATGGTAAGATTCATCAGCAAACATGGCGGGACCTTCACTAGGATCGATGTCATCCTTCGACTCCAGAAACAGCTCATCTGGCACAAACCAGTATTGAAAGTCAGGTTCACTATGGCACCTATCCAATGTTTAATCAGACCTTTATAATAGCAAACCATATTCCTCCTCACCATAGTCAGACATATCCCAACTGTATGACTGTATCCTGTAACAGATCAGGTCTGAACCAGGCAAACCAGTGACTGACTGCATGAGCAACAGTGGGTATAATGATGGCCAGGTAACTCACTGTACATGGACCCGTGAAGATTCAGGTTAGAATTGATCTTCAGTAGCCCATGCTTGTCGTAAGAGGCGACTAATGGGATCATGTGGTCAGGCTCGCTGACTGGGTTGACACATGTCATCGTATCCCAATTGCGTAGATTGATGTTCATGCTGTTGATCCCTGGATTGTCTGGTCCAGACTCGATTATTTACAGACCGCCGCCATATAGCTGGAATATTGCTGAGTGCGGCATAAAACTAAACTCACTCACTCACTGTACATGGCCAGGTCAGTTATTGCCATTAGTTAGTTCTGACCAGCATTAGAAGGTGAGTACTGATTCTGCCCTAGAATTTTAATCACAGAAATAAATATATTACTGGAAAGAGGTGCAGGGTGGAGGTGTCAGAGGGCTCATGGGGATAAGAGGAAGGGGCTCACCAAATATAGTCAATATCAGACTTTTTCAGTACATAATGTAAAAATGTTCAAGTAACACAATGAAGTGGATGTTCACATAATCAACCTGAATGTGGATAGTTGTCATTATATAATGTTACAAATCTATTTCAATCTGTTTTCATACTTCTGGAATATTGTTGATATGTGTCTAAAACACTACACCAGGAAGATGTACCATCTCTAATGATCTAGTGTAACCATTAGTGGTCTTAATTAATTGAAATTATCGAGAAGATTGAAGTGACCAAAGCGACCAAACAATCGGTGATCATTCACATAATCATTTTTACCTCATTTTTAGATGATATTTGACAATTGCTCAGTTGTATGAAAATGTTAACTGAAAAGCCATGACTGAATATTTTTGAAGACTCAGTTTATGTTCTGATATATAAGTCATCACTTTAAAGTAGCAAGTTGCATCATGTTATCTAACCTGTAATACTACCTGGATAGGAGAATCTGAAAAATATACCATCACAGGTATCCTAATGATCTAGTGTAACCATCCATACACAAGGCTGACCTTTGGAGGACATAGCGAGTGGATCGAGGTTGTCCTCCTCCTCCAGCGAGGAGATACATTGGTGGTAGATGTCAGCTGACGATGAAGGAGGGGTAGTACTTCTCCTCCATGATACCATACAGCTGCTTCTGCGCTTCGTAGAATGACTCCGGACCCTGTAGAGTGGTGACACAAACAGTGAGTGAGTGAGTGAGTGAGTGAGTGAGTGAGTGAGTGAGTGAGTGAGTGAGTGAGTGAGTGAGTGAGTGAGTGAGTGAGTGAGTGAGTGAGTGAGTGAGTGAGTGAGTGAGTGAGTGAGTGAGTGAGTGAGTGAGAGTGAATAAGTGAGTTGGGTTTAATGCTACTTTCGATTAGGGACCTTTCATAATGTATGGCAGGGGGTGACGATGATTTTAAGGGTTGGGTTTGTGGTGTCGGTGTGATGGGTGTGGGTGTGGGGGTGTGGGGCTTTTGGCACCCATTTTGTTCTTGGAGGTAGGGTCATCAATTTTGTACACATGTATTAGGGGCAGGGCGGGGATAAGCAATTCTGTACATACGTCATTTTTAAAAATCATGCTTAAAAATTATGACGTGGGGGGGCATTGATTTTGTACATGACTTGCAGGAGGGGGCACTTACTCTGTACATAAATTTTAGAGGGAGTTAGTGGTGTTCCGTTTAATTGAATTAATTGAAGATTGGTCAGTGTGACCAAACGACCAAGCAATCGATCACATTTTTTCATAATCGAACACAAACGATTTTGGAACTGCTGTTTTAGTCTTTGAAACACTAGACGATGGAACCCATCTTCGAAGTTGTCAGGGCCTGAAAACTTGTTTAATTCTTAGAAAACTCACTTCACTAACTGAAAAGTCATGACTGAATATTTCTTGAAGACTCCAGGAAGATTATGTTCATGATATATTATTCATCATTATACAATGGCAAGTTGCGTCATGTTATAGGTATCTGCAATAACAATCTGGATAGGAAAATCTGAAAAATGACGCAAACAATCTTTTTTCGATGATTGTTCGTTGGTAATGAAGCAATCATCAGTTGTGAGATTTCAACAAATACCCAACACTTAGAGGGGGTCATTCACATTGTACATGCTTCTCCATAAAAATCCCCCCCAATCCATAAATTAAGAACAGACTCTTACATATCAGATTTTCCATTACAGATAAAAGAGATATGTCTATGATATACGCTGCACATATGATGCATGCTGCAGCCTATATTTCCTCTGAAAACGTATTTCCGCTCCCTGAATGCACATACAGTTCATGACTACATGGACAGTGATTTCCTCACCTTGTCCCCAATCAGAAATATCTCCATGCCCTTGATGGTGGCCTTGTCCAGCTTGACTGCTGTAGAGCTACTGGACACATACTGCTGGTAGATCTCACTGGCCACATGGTGGCGCTTGTCCTGTAACACAAGATATGAGGCATTTTCTGTGTGTGATGGAGCCAACCAAGAGACTGAGGGCGTAAAAACCCTGCATCCTAATATAGCTTTTCAATGCATTTAGAATGGTGACAGTAGCCCTGATGCTAAGTAAATGGAGTTATGTCCCTTTGCATTGTCTGCTTGCCTCACTTTTCCTTGACAATGTGTTCAAAAAAAGGTGAAATGTTTATTCACTTTCACCATCAGTTGGCTTGAATAATGGGAAAGGTGTCCAAATACAACCTAATTGGATTCATGTAGAATCTGGATTGGAACATAGCATATTAATCACTTAAACATTGTTAAATGTCATGAACAATTTCTGTGCATTTTCCCTGTCACTGGACTTCAGAAGCTATATGTGTACTACTGTGAAGATCAATAATTACATATGGACATAATTCTCACCTTACTTGCCACTCGCAACTTCTCTACTGCATTCCAAAACCTGAAACATCATTTTAAGATTATAATAATGTTGGAATTCAAACAGTATCATTAAATCACAGAGTGAACTATTAGAAACTTAACTGTGAATCTGGTGAAAGGTATCATGATGATCTTGATTTTAAGCTGAAACTATCATATAACCAGAAACACCTACCCCAGCAGAGACAGCTTCCAGACAAACACCTACCCCAGCAGAGACAGCTTCCAGACAAACACCTACCCCAGCAGAGACAGCTTCCAGACAAACACCAATCCCTAATGTTGACAGCTTCTCACACCTACCCCTGAGTTGACAGCTTCCAGACAAACACCTACCCCAGCAGAGACAGCTTCCAGACAAACATCTACCCCTGAGTTGACAGCTTCCAGACAAACACCTACCCAAGCAGAGACAGCTTCCAGACAAACACCTACCCCAGCAGAGACAGCTTCCAGACAAACACCAATCCCTAATGTTGACAGCTTCTCACACCTACCCCTGAGTTGACAGCTTCCAGACAAACACCTACCCCAGCAGAGACAGCTTCCAGACAAACACCTACCCCAGCAGAGACAGCTTCCAGACAAACACCTACCCCAGCAGAGACAGCTTCCAGACAAACATCTACCCCTGAGTTGACAGCTTCCAGACAAACACCTACCCCAGCAGAGACAGCTTCCAGACAAACACCTACCCCAGCAGAGACAGCTTCCCAGACACAGCCAACACCTACCCCAGCAGAGACAGCTTCCAGACAAACACCTACCCCAGCAGACAGCTTCCAGACAAACACCTACCCCAGCTGGCTTCAGACAAACACCTACCCCAGCAGAGACAGCTTCCAGACAAACACCTCTGAGCTTCCTACCCCTGAGATGACAGCTTCCAGACAAACATCTACCCCTGAGTTGACAGCTTCCAGACAAACATCTACCCCAGCAGAGACAGTACTTCATAAAGTAGTCCTGAGGGCTTGACAGCTTCCAGACAAAACCTACCTACCCAAGCAGAGACTCCTGGCTCTCTTTCTTGAGGTACTTCATAAAGTAGTCCCGGGCTTGGGGCAGATCCATGATCACACTGAATGACAGCACCTTGTGAAGACAAATACACAAAGGGTCAAATGAATTTCATATGGAGGAGATCTCTGGGTGAGCAAGTTTAGAGTTTTTGTTCTCTAACTGGTCTCAATATATCTGCACTAACAAAATACTGCCTGAGAGACCCTGATATGTATATCCTGGGATATATGCTGAAGGTGAGTGCTGGGTTTAGCAGTTGTAACACTGCACCTTCTGTGCTTCCAAATTTAGACTGAAGAAATGAAATGTTTTCTGGACACTGCACTGATGCCTACTCTGCTGCCCTTGATATGTCCATCAAATAATCTGGCACTTGTAGTGGGTACAGTATAGTCACAAATACCACTACCTATTCAAAATATTTACAAAAACACACTAAATTAGAAACACTTGCAACATTAAAGAAGACCATTCCATTTGAAGAAAATGTCCAATATGTGTACCCATCAATAAGGAAATATCAGGTTTCATCATTACGATGACCAATGACTTGTAACAAGCATGATGACTGCAATTGGCCACTGACCTTCTGACCAGGGAGGGGGGAAGTAGCGAGACTCTCTCCTCCATTTCCCCCACTGTAGTACTTGTAGTCTGGCCCCCCCAAGGCCTGTATACGCTTCTCACATCGGGACTTGGCCACAGTCAGCTGTCAATATTTAAACTCACATGATAGATATGAATCTCAGAACTATCTTCAAATTATCATTATCATAAATGTATTGGATAAATTAACTGCAAAAGATCATGTAAGAATGTTAACAATGTGACAATATAATTGGTGGCAACCTGTAAATAAAAGATCAGACTCAAGATCAGTCCTTCTGGGTATGATTGACAGGCACAAAGACTGACAAACCATTCCATTTTAAATTTGTCTTACAACAAGCATAGGTTTCTGGGGACCGACTGAAGCATTCATCCATTAAACCAATGGCATAGGATTTGATTCCCCACATGGGTACAAAGTGGTAAACCCATTTCAAGTGTCACCTGTTGTCACAATGTTGTCACAATGTTGGCATCTTGCTATCAGCAGTATTATCAACCTACCTCACGTAAAACGGGTCATCTCAGACAGTCTTTACAAAATCGTATGTAATATGGTTAGACTATATTATCAGAGATGTGTATTGTAAATCCCCAGGACGTGAATTGTAAAGTGGGTTCCCAGCACTGATCATTTCTTAACCTAGGATATTATTCACGATTGATACAACTTTGTCTTGCCATCACTGATCGTAAATTATCACATTATTGAAAACTTCCAAGATACAGTAGCGATAACTAGTTTCCAACCTGCAACCCTTCGCTCTCTAACTTGGCGGTTTTATCCACTAGGCTACATAGGATCGCTGTGATGAATGAGATTGTTTGTCAGTATGAAACGTGTGTTCCTCACAAGACGGGTACTGCGGGCAGCGCACGTGCAGGACACAGGTAGCATGTGCATTGCGCGTGCAAGGCAAGATGTTGGCTGCCAGTCGCATCCCAGATGACACCGGCTGTTCCATCATTTGCGGGCTGTCCCATCAATGTTGTTCCGCTTGGAGCGTATTGATGTCGATCGTTATATATTATTTTTAAAGATATTTTACGCAAAAACGGTTGATAAGACGGAGAAACCACTCCTACTCGGGTTTACGAGAGATTGTGAACCCAGAGAGTCGGGAACATCCCTCCTCTCTGGGTTCACAATCTCTAGTAAACCCTCGTAGTCGTGGTTTCTCCTATACTTTAACCATACTACCTCACTGTACAAGTACGACATACCTGATTGATGTATCTCTTGAGGTTTCGGGCCTTCAGGAGCTCTCCTTTTGTTGTGCTTTTAGGGGAACTCTCTTTCTCTGTGAGGTAGAAGAGCTGAAATGAGCTTTACCACAAATCCTTCCCTTCCATTTTCTTCATAAGGATCACAAAGAAATACTACAAGACATCATTCCAATCCTTCTTTCCCAAACTGGTACTGATCGGTATAATATTTCATGGAAGACTTTCATAACCTCCCTCTTTACTGATACTTCACTGGATCATGAAACACACATATTGTCCTGCATGATACATGACTGACGTCCCAATGCAGTAATTAGATGTCTGACACTGCCTCTCTATTGTCATATGTAGTTGTGTGAATGAGTGAGTGAATTGGGTTTCACACCAAGAATATGACCGTCAGTCTTGAATCAGGCTAGAATATGACTTCAGTAAAGAACAAATTCTAGTACTTTTCTTAGGTTGAGGCCCATCCAGGATTTGAACCCACGCTCTCAGAGTCAGGCAACTAATTGCGCTGGCTGAGTGGGTTAGATGGCCAACTCTGTGTGCTGGCTATTACGTCGGGGTTCAAATCCTGGACTCAGCCTAACAAAAGTACTAGAATCTGTACTTTACTGAGAAAGTGTAATCCCAAATATAACATATGCTAAACTTTATAAAATGGCATTGTGTATTCATTGTTTCATAAAGATAATGAGAAGACAACTGTTTGATTTCATGTTTGCAAAATTTCCTGTTACAGCTCTTGAAAAGTGTATTTCTTTATCTGCTTAATATTTTTCAGCAAGTAATTGAGTAAATGTTGCTTATTTTACAGCTATTTGCTGGAAAAACAAATAATTTCCTTTGACATATGTTTCAGAGTAAATGGAAGATGTACAAAGATATACAAAGATGAATAATACAGTACATGCAAGCAGAATCTTTCATGGACACATAAATAACTACTGTAAGACAGAGGCCCAGATAAACTGCGTATCCGGGTAAAAAACGCATAGAAAATTTCCAATTACGCATTGAAAAATAATTCTTGCGTATCAATTACGCATTTAAAATGTTAGATACGCAAAAAGTTTAAAACAAATGCGTACGGAATATATTTATAAAAATCATCGATTGCTATCAAGTTGTACTGTTAGTATAGGACAAGTGTTGTACTGTCAGTATAGGATGAGTGATTTTTTATGAAATCATTTCCATTATATTTAAGTTGGTTTTGATTAGGTATGACATAAGGCAGAACATACCTGCTTAGTAAACTTACTCAATGACATAATACTTAGGTGAGTAAAATGACTGAAATACGCACATATTTGAAAGCAGTGGGTAACGGAAAATGAAATACCCACTCAACATTCATAATACCCACTCCAAAACAATACAGTGGGTACAGTACCCACATGAGCTAAATCTTATCTGGAGCTCTGGTAAGAGAACCAACCATACCCGACTATATAAACAGCTATACACTGAGCAGGTGACCCATCGCTATGAAGGTCATTAATACATCAGAAAAACACCATTATAGATTTAAACAGAGGTTAAAATTAATAAAAATAAAATATTTGTGTATCCAACAATCCGAAAGACGTTGTCGTACACTTGAGACCCTGAATTCGGATTACAGTTGTAACTAGTTGTCCTGAAGACATTCACAATATTTGTAGCATGGGTGTAGGACATTCCCTTTGATGTCAATCATACAATAAAACTATGTGTCAAGTCATGTTTGCATGAAACTTGAATTTTGACTGACCTGGGCTGTGGTTCACAAAGCTATTGACTACAACTGCCATACCTCCTATACTGGAACATAGACTTACAACAGTCGTAGCGCTACAATAGCTTTCTGAAATGGGTTCCTGCCAATCTTACAGGTCAGTTCTTGAATGAATTTACATTTGCACACATGGTTCAAGGTGTTATCATTTGGCTATGTGAACTCGCAACCCCAACTTGAAATATCTCATGACGCACACATATACATTCAACAACAAACAAAGGGACATGTTACTTTTGACACAAGTATTTCATCGTTTGGTTTTACAACATGAAGATCTGAAAAAGCATGTAAGGTTATTGTGCAAAGCAAAATATTAAGGCAACAATCAAAAAAATTCAGTTTCTTTGACTATACTGACACCAGCTTGAGACAATGAACATGATAAAAGCCATATCTCCTCAAGCAGGGGGGGTTCTGCAAAGCTATCTTAACACTAAGGTGATCATAACTAACTTTAACACAGTGAGTGAGTGAGGTTTTACGCCACTTTTAGCAATATTCCAGCAATATCACGACATGGGACACCAGAAATGGGCTTCAAACATTGTACCCATGTGGGGAATCGAATCCAGGTTTTTCGGCGTGATGAGCGAACGCTTTAACCACCAGGCTACCCCACCACGATCACAGCGCTAAGATTGCTTGGTGGAACATGACCCTGAGATGTTATAAAGGTTATAAAGACATGATAGAGACAACCACCATAGGACTGCATTATCTACTGCCATGTTAGATATGACTGCAAGCGTTTCTACCTCACTTACCATGCACCTTGGCTGCTAAAACAAGTAACAATGCATGCACAGTAACAACAATAGCAACCTGAAGTAACATCACAGCACACAAACAAGTAACGTAAGGATGCCATGCTATGTGTACCCTTTACCATTGTGCACAAGCCTAACTACATGTCTCTGTTTCTAGGAAATGTGAAACCAACAAGGCTTTCTCATATCTCTAAATTAATCAGACTGCCTTCATGATATTGTCTAAACAGCATGTGCCCAGGGGCACAGGGTCAAAAGTTCAATACTCAGACATGTCATAGCAAAACACTGTTAAAGATGGTACTTAATGTTACCAAGCCTGCCACTTAGCAGTATACAGTAAATGAAGTATGCAGGATTACCTCCCTTCATCTTCCAAGAGGTATCAGGTATCTGGCATAGTGACATATTTAACGCTTTACTTACTTTAGAAGAGTTTATGTTTAAATAAGGTTTGCACTCTATCAGTAAACAAAGATCCACAAATAAATCCTTACACACAAGCTGAAATGGATACATTTAGTAATTACAGTGTTGTTATAAAATTGTTTTTAAAAGTTTTCATCCTATTTGTACACAAACAATTCAACCAAATAGGTAACCAGTTATTTATTTTGTGTATTTTACGTGAATCAGCAGATTATCAGAAAGTCACTAACTTGGAAGCCAACCCATTTCTATCAATACACTTTCTTTCTATAAGTCTCTTATGTATGAAACATAATTGTCAACAACAATAAAATAATTTCAAGGTCGATGTAATCTAAATCACAATTATTTTCTCATTTCCATATATCTTCAGCCATCATACTTCTCGAACTGGACAATTTAACAAACAGGCGTGTCATTAAAGTCAAGGTAACATCTCTACAGGCCTGTCACTAGCATATATCTGTTTTTGATTGAACTGTCACACACAGCCTCTCCATTCCTCTGTACTGCTACAGTTACTGTGAGTTCTGTTTAGGACAGGTGCAGTGTAAATAAAATGACAGACACTGAATGAAATTGAATCAGCATGATAAACTACAAAACTTCTAATGTTGAAATAAAATTAATCAAAGGGGTAAGGAGGATATTGGTGCAAATATTTGTCAATGTGCTTCATGCAGTTTATGACAGTCATTAGATTGTAGTTTGTTGTGTGTAAAGTGTCGTACAGAAACACAGTGATATCAACAAACTGCTGCAAGTAATTTAAGTCGCCCTCCATTGTTTGTGACATCACAGAGAGTAATATATGACATTGTGAAAATAGATTGACTGAGTTTATAGCTCAGCCTGTTACTGGGATTAGAGGGCCATCAAAAGAGATTATAGAGATCAATATTACTTAACTAAACATCCATCGATTATAGATAAATTTTGAAGAAGTAACTACAAACAAAACTGAAAAATTATATTCGAAAGAATTCAACATATTTCACATCACTTTGAGTAGCAATACATCTTTGTGTGAAATACAAATGTACTAACAAAACAACATCCTCAACATAATTTAAAAGCAGCCCATGAATAAAGACGTAACTTTGTGAGTGAGTTGGGTTTTACGCCGCTTTTAGCAATATTCAGCAATATTACGGGGGGGACACCAGACATGGGCTTCACACACTGTACCCATGTGGGGAGTCGAACTCGGGCCTTAGGCGTGACGAGCGAATGCTTTAACCACTAGGCTACCCCTACCACAATGGTTTGGCTCACATACAAGTAACACTTTAGTAGAGGCAATATACATAATATTAAACACTGTTTAACAAATACTTTAAGATTTGCTGAGGATCATTTCTCAAACTTATTACATAAAATGTATGCATACCTACATTAGTGATGCATGTACATGTCTTTGGTAAATATTCTATGAAAATGCATCAAAAGTAGAACACACGAGATATATTCATCTTCTGTACCTCAATCACATAAAGAGGTTTCCTACATATACATTTTGTGTTCATTATATCTCAGCTATTACTTATTAAACCCACCTGTCTTGATTCCTTGAGCTTTCTTCAAATTGTTGATAGTAGTGGAATGCATTATCTCAGAAATTATGTTGTATCTGCAACAGAAGCAAACATGTTTCTGAAAGATTCTCAAAATGATTCTTGCAAAGCATTTGTGAGATCTTCAAATTAGCAGCAGTTCAGAAAATTTTAATGGTTAAAATACTTTAAATTCTTGTTTTAATTGAACACTGGTATCTCCACCCACCTCATTTGTTTCAGGTGTTCAATGTCTACACACATCTCTATCTTCTTCACGAAATCCTCGTATGTCGCGGCGTAGGTGTATTGCGGCGTGCGGCGCGTGTCCTCGGACAGCTTCTCTCGGTACTCCAGGTAGCTCAGTAGTTTCAGGTTGATGTAGTCTGGATCACATATCAAGTCCACCATTGGCTTCAGCGCTGAAATGAAGCAGGGAGCTCAATACAGGACTTGGCATCAGATATCGTCATGAAAATGCATTTTTTGTCAGTGATGACTATCACCTTCAATAAATGTTTGATTCTGTCGCAGCAGCTGTAGTAGCATGGAGAGGGCAGTCGGGACTTTATCCACTCATCTGTAGCCCCTGTCCCGTCTTACGATCACATTACGATATACAGTGAGTGAGTGAGTGAGTGAGTGCAGAGCTTCGCCAAGTTAAGCTGAATGAGTGAGTGAGTTGAGCGAGTGAGCTGAGTGAGTGGTTGAGTGAGTGAGTGAATGCAGAGTGTCACCGAGTGGTTGACCTGAGTGAGTGAAGTACAGAGCGTCGCCGAGTTGAGCTGAGTGAACGAGTGTGAGTGAGTGCAGAGCATCGCTGAGTTGAGCTGAGTTCAATGCCACTTTTGAAAGTATTCCAGTTACATCACAAATGTATTCCAGTCATACCACAAAAGTATTCCACAAAAGTATTCCAGTCATACCACAAAAGTATTCCACAAAAGTATTCCAGTCATACCACAAAAGTATTCCAGTCAAACCACAAAAGTATTCCAGTCATATCACAAAAGTATTCCAAGTTTATCACAAAGTTATTCCAGTCATATCACAGGGTGTCACCTATTAAACTATTAAACGGAAGTAGAAAATGCTGCGTGCTGAGTGCTGCCTTTGGTCTCATGTCATCGTAGCCCAGTTGTATAGATCGATGATCATGATGTTGATCACTGATTGTCTGGTCCAGACTCGATTATTTACAGACCTCCGCCACATAGCTGGCATATTACTGAGTGCAGCGTTAAATAACAAACAAAAAACAATGTTGAACGAAAGGCCAAAGTGATGCAGCTCTCAGTTTTTTCCACTTCGGAGAAACCCATGAGCATAAGTATGGTGCTCAGAAACATGTTCAGAGCAAACCGGGATTTGAACCCACAATCACAGGTTTCTGGCAAGGCAAGGGAAGCAACTCCATTATAAATCATGATGCCTTAGACAACTGGCTACCCATGTTATATTATAGAGATGTAACCATGGCAACATTACCGGTAGCAGTGACTATTTCCCTCAGTAGATGCCTGATACTGTGGCAGCGGTTATAACATGGCGGCAGGAGACAGATCAGCAGGACATCACACAACTTCCGTAAGTAGTTCCTCTCAGACTCCTCATCTCGTAACCAAGGGTGCAGTACAAATGTCGGCGCTTTCTCTGTCTTGTCAACAACATCCCTGGAACAGTAAAACAATTCCACAACTTAGAGTTGCCATATTGCTTGAACCATTTCAGGAATTTCATTCTAAAAGTATCCCAGTCATATCTCTGAATGTTAGACAAAGACCAAAGTGATGCAGGTCTCCTTGTGTTCCACTTTGGAGAAACCCATGAAAACAAGTATTTGCTCAGAAACATATTCAGAGTAAACCGGGATTCGAACCCACAGTCATACGTTTCTGGCAAGCCAAGGGGTGCATCTACACAGTTAACCATCGCTTGAAGATGCCATGTTTCAGGACTTTCAATTTAAATACACACTGACATAATGATCAGAGTAAAAATAGGTCCTGCACATGTGACATTGGAGACCACCCTGTCATGTTCAAAACATCTCAAATATGTAACTACAGTGAAACCTGCCAACAACGGCCCTCTCTCATCCGGCACACTGTCAAAACCGGCATAAAATTTTGGTCCCGCCATTTTACAACGACATTATGATGATTAAAACATTGTCTAATCCGGCACCTGTCTATTCCGTATTCCAGCACGACTTTCCGGACCCAACAAGCAATTTTAACTGTAATTAACACTGTCTAAACCGGCATGGGTTTGAGCAGTCCAATCAAGACCCATAATCCAATACACTAATTAATCCTCTTGGCACGCTAGATAATCAGGAAGTAGTGATTGCGCGGTGAATCAAATGCTCTAAGCATTGACAAGTGTAAATGGCAGCCATGTTGGAAAATCATCGTCAGTGTCTAATCCGGCACCCTGTCTAAACTGTATTTTAATTTCGGTCCCATGGGGGTGCCGGTTTAGACAGGTTTCACTGTAGATGGAGGGGACTTGCAGCTTGTTACATGCCATGATAATCATAATTATATTTCAAAGGAAATGTACTTCCATTTCCTACAAGAAACAACAACACAAGAAACAAGCCTTTCACTCATCCCTCAGCATTAAACTAACAACTGCATGTCTACATGGGGTGTTTTTAATCCATACATGCACAGAAAAATTCATCTTACAATAAATTGATACATCAATAAATCATGATATGCTTGGGTTAATACATTTAAACTAAATTTTCCAATCAATGTCACCCCTATCATTGACTTGAACATAAACAAGCCTTTTTGGAGTAAACACATATTATTAAATAAGATTGCACAAACATTTTACTGGACATCGGACACATGATGATTATGACAGTGATCTTACTTTCTGCATGCTAATCTAATGTCCCTGTAGTGATTGTGGAGCAGGTCAATGACCTCCTGTGTGATGACCTTCACAAAGTCGACCCGGGAGAGGCGGGATCCAAGCTCCTCCACCATTAGCCACATGTCACATCTGGTGAAATAACATTCCAGAAAACTTCATGTATACTGTTATACCTCGAGAACAGACTTATATCAACTAAATTGCTTCTTATACAATTATTTCTTATATTTTCTCAAGGCTAACATACAAATATTCACACATTGAGCCCATGTGGGGAATCGAACCCGGGTCTTCGGCGTGACAAGTGGACACCTGAACCAAGAGGCTACCCCCGGCCCGATTAGGATCAGATTATTAATTCAGGTTTTTTATATGACAATGATAATATCCCACAAATATGGTTATCAAATGGAGACAAAAACACGACAACATAATCTTAGTTTCATAAGAAACTAAATAGTTTCTTTAGATTGCCTAGAGTCTTAGATCATTGGCTCCCTCCCTCCCACTCACTCATTCACCTTTCACTCACTCACACACACACACACTCTCATTCAACTCACCCATCCACTTTCTCTCAACTCACCCACCCACTTTCTCTCAACTCACCCACCCATACAATTAATCACACACTCTCTCTCTCTCTCTCAACTCACCCACACATAGGCTCGCTATTGTCATGTCTTCGTCTCAATAAAGAACTGTTTTATGTCACAAACGTTTAACTTACTGTACAGAGTTTACAAATCTCTGCTGGTTCTGTCCAAGCTTGGTGTACCAGGAAAGGATGAAGTCATTGATAGCGAGGTCCATGATGTCTTGGATGGCATTGTCCAGACTCCGGCTGATGACCACTTTCCTCGACGCCTCTTCCACTTTAGCCTGCTTCTCCTGGTTAAAGACAAAGGCACAGAGGAGTTAAAATGGTGTTTACCATCATGTTCAGGATTATTTCAATCTTACAGCAACAGTCTTCACATCTGGCGCCATGTACTATACCAGACTAACAGTGTTTGCCAACCAAGATGGCTGGTTTAACGTGGATACTGAACTGCCACTCGCCAGTGTTGGCTTATCTCCTTGTAGGTAACATCATGTATTTTAACTAGTGGTGTGACGATTCATCGATACACATCGATACATCGATCCATGGGCCACCGATACAGTGAATCGATACAAAATTTTACATTGTCGTATATCCCGATACGAAACTTCAAATGAGCCACGATACATCAATGTTTAACTTTGAATATTGTCGAATCGCGATATCTGTCAAGAAAAAAAGACTTACTTTGGTTTGATGATTAAAATATTTGCTTACTTATTTTCCCTTCATAAGTAAACGTTTTCTCGGAAATTCTTGCGTCAAGAACTTTGTAAGACATAGCGCTCGCATGTTATTTACATTCACAACATTCGTGTATAAACTTAATTTTCTCGTTTCCGAATGAACATTGAAAAACGCTGGCAGAATTTGACAAAATAATTTAAAATGGTTTTGTATTGATCCTAAGGTGTTTTTATAGTTCGTGTTAGAATTAAAGATTTTAGTATCATGATATTATCGATTGCCACCCTTATATCAAAATGCATACAAGTGTGGGGATTCAGATCTAAATACTTTTCTTGACTAAAATTTTAGTATCGTGATGTATCGTATCGCAGGTTGTATGCCAATTCCAGCACTAATTTTAACATCTTTTGGTATGACACAGTCTGGGTCAACCATCAAGCTTTAGCTCTCTGGATAGATGCTGTGGTCACTACTCCATGAGATAGTGACTATTCTAGGATAGGTCCCCTTCACCGACAAGGGATGTTCAGTGGTGTTACATACATTACGAATGATTACATAGAAATAATTTCTTTGAGTGTTCAGGTTTGTGAACAGATTTTACAACAAATAAATGAAAACCAAATGACAATATTATACTCAATTCTACCTGTCACATTACAATTTATAAAAAATTAATGCCTCATTATAGTTGGCACTCCCTCAAACAGCTTTTTGCCACACAATAACAGAAAAAACCTAATTGTCATGTTGATAAATGCACTGCAAACAAGAGAAAATGGCAGACTCCCCTCCTCTATGACATCACAGCAAAGATCTCAATGAAGCAGGGGTTTCAATATGCATATGAGCTGGTTGTGGGACTAAGGAAGGTGTTCGATGCTTTTTAGATAACGATAAAATCACTTATGACTTTATTTTGTGTATATATATTTACTTTGTTTGACCATTAATTTGTAATAAAAAGTTTGTATTCAACATATTTATTTCAAGGAGATCATGGGGTCTAAGGGATCTGCTCTTACTGTATTTGAATCTTTAGTCATACAAAGGTATTTCTGCAGGCAATGGTCAATTGGTCATAATAAACCACTTCCATAACTAAACAGTAGGAAACTGTTATCATGGGCATTCATTAATTTCATCCAATGATGGACTTATTTACAGAGGAAGCATGGCAAATGAACCTATCGGTAGCATTTACCCTCATTACCATCTCAATTACAACATCAAGACTGAAGCAAAGATCCTATTGGCAAATATGTTACAAATAATCACAATGATTCCAACAAAACAGTAACAGTTAATATCGACACTTAATTTTGAACACTGATGAAGGATAGACCATCAAGCACATACCATCATCTTCTGTAGCAGAATGGAAGCCAGGTTGACCTGTCTGGGTGTTGTGACGGGCTTGTAAAGCTTTCCCTGTACAAGATGCCATTGTATGGAGTAGTAGAAGGCAGCACCAGCAGCAGCAACATGGATGCCAACGTAGAGGAATGGTGACAGCCAGTTGTAAATATACAGAATGGACAGAAACACAGCTCCTAGAGCACCCAGCAATTTGTAATCCATACTGTCTCTAGATCTCACTCATATCCTAAGTATCTGAAACACCAATGATTATAATTATTTTATAGATTTATAATTTCTGGAAGTCAGGGTAAGAATTCGCCCGTAACCCCTGCTTGAAATGTATTCTATTCATTAGGATTATTTCGAGGGTTTAGGGTTAGGGTTAGGTTTGGGGTTAGGTTTTAGGGTTGGGTATAGGGTTAGGCATAGGCATAGGCATAGGCAGGCATGTAGGCATGTAGGCATAGGCTAGGCTTTTTATATAAAAAAACAACAACAAAGTCCTATATTCTTAGGCATAGGGTGATTAAAGAAAATATGGGTGTTACGGGCGGAAATCTTTCCGAAGTCTGTTCTCTGCCCCTGTTGTGATTTACGATTTTGTCAATTTGCAATTCGTCATTCTTATGTGGATACAAAAGAACTGTAGTAATAATATGTGCCATGACAGGCGTGATCAAACTGCAGCTAGAAAGTTCTTTTGCAATCGTGTAAGCATTCATCTTTCATCTGAGCCTACGGAATCTTCATTGTGATTAATTCATTCAAAACAGTCTTACAAAAGTATCAAGTCACGAACATTTTTCCCAGATGGAGGCGCTGTTTATGCCAAGCCAAATCTGACAGGTGCCCGAGGTGAAGTCAGGTGCAGATTGACTTTGGATCTAATATATACGTACTGTATACATAAATCGTAATGGAACACCAGTGTATGTGTGAAGCGCATATACATGTAGCTTTACCTCGCCTGCACAGAGAGGCGTAACTCGAGTGACACCACACGTAACGTCAACACTCTTCACATGATGGAAACTGTGTGTATGTTTATTACAAAGGGTCAAATCAAAGGTCACTTCCTTGTTTTTAAACCTCGCGCTTTCTCGCACATTAATGTATACTACCTACGTACAACTAGTTATTTATGTGATTATACATGGGTGTCCGCGGGCTGATATGTACATACATCTTATAATTTCCGTATATCAGATTATGCCTTTAATATCAAATGTATTATAAGATTTATGTACTATGGGAGCATAGTTAAGTCTTGTACACAGCGATTAACGAATAACCAGCTCAGAATATACAGTCAGGAAAATATGTTCATTGTGCCGACAGGTGCCCGGATCACAGCATGACCCGTCGTCTGCCCTGATGATTGTTTGGCGGGTGATAACTCATTCAAAATTAATCTCACGGGCTGGAATAAGGACATGATTTAAATTAGGGGCAGTGAAGTTACAGTTCATAACCATGGATGAATCAAATGACAGCAGTTGGTTGAGCAAGCCGAACGAGGCTTTGCTGGAAAGTCAATATCCACTGCACACTGCTATTCGTGATGGCGATATGGAAAGAACTGTGTCTTTGTTGAAAACAGGGCGGTTTGATCTGTACGAAGAGGACGGGTTTTACGGATGGACACCTGTTCACTGGGCAGCACACTTTGGAAAAGTAATAACTTCAGCTATTGTCAAACTTTTTGTCAGTTTTAACTGAAGGCTATATTCAACCCCGGGCAAAACATTTTGCTGATAAGTGTGTAGGCATATTGTTGACAAGGCCGTTCGGTCTATTTTTAGAACAGTGGAAAATAATACAACCCGGAAAGAAAATGAGGCTGTCGAACAGTATGTCTACGTGAAGAGGCAACTTTCATGTATACATGTGAATTGTAACTGGCAACTCAATGTTAGTGCGTACGTCTCAATGCAATGGTAGTGTTAAAACACATATACCCTTGTATATTTAAGACATGGGTGGAATAATTTTGATTTAGCCAACTTGAGAGAGTTATGATGTCGGCTAGCATTGTCTTGTAGATGTACAAGCCATGATAAGCCTTTTAAATCTCTCCAAGGTTTTTAATTTATTTCATTTAATTGCCATACTACTACTCTTACATTTAACACTAAGGTCAGTTAAACCTCTGGTAAGTGCAAAGTGTATTTTTACCTGATATATTTCGTTTAACAGAATTTTAGATTTGACACAATTTTGAGTTGAATTTTCGAAAGACGGACGCATGCCTCAGAATCTGTGTATCAGTCCAGCTGGTGCAAAAAGCTATAGTCACCTAGCCAAAACCTATCTGTCTGGCTGACATGGTTACTGCATCAACTTTTATTATCCAACTTTACAGGCATGAAAGAAATGGATTCAGGTTTCAGTGGTAGAACAAATGTTGAAGTCACGCACAGTGAACCCTATTTGTTAGATTTTTTAGAACGTGGTTATGTTTGGTTACCTTTCCATGTTTATTGTTTATGATATTGTTTCTTGTATTGTCACATTCAGGCTGTGACAATCTGTGCTGTTCCAAACATGTTACATGTTGAACAATGCTGTAGGCTTTGGTCATCATGTGTTGCTGTCAACTGTCAAGATTTATTGATACACACCTGTTGAACATCAATCATCCAACTTTGTTTTGACAATAGGTATTTATTAATTGTCATCACAGATGACATTGAGAGATACATGGAATGTGGAGTTTCAATTTATATGTGCAATTATGGTGCCCAATTATGCCAAATGTTTCATTTGTTATTATCATCGATACATGTTTTCTCTATTTCCAAATATCCCTTGCAATATATTAGAACTGTTACATGGTTGCCTCATATGAAAGCATAATGAATAGCACATAAACATGGTTAAACCACTCAAAAATGTTATTTCCGCACAATTGTTTCCTAATATTCATATAATATGGGAGACTATGGATGTATTTGATACTATTACTAGAGGTATGAGATAAACAACTGATAATACTTACAAATGTCAACTTAGACATGCTTTATGTAAAAGGTAAAAAATTCTGCAAAAACCCTCCAGTTTGGGATCCAGTCCAAGGCTCATCTCAAATTTGAGATAAGCAGGCAGATATATATAGGTGTTGTATGAGTATATTTATTATATATAACCACTTTATATTTTATATACAAAAATGTATCCCAGGAAATACCTGGGCAATATATTTTCTTTTTAGTAAATAAACTGCATAGATATGCAGACATTAGGTTAGTAAGCTTGGCTAATTGTACAAAAGCATATAGTATAGTACTTATTCTACTGAAATTGATCATATTGAGTTTCTTCAAATCACTGTAACTGCTAATCGATCCAGCCTAACTGATTTTTCTTTCAATGGTAATGACAAGCATGATAACATGCATTGTGTGAATTTCTGAAGAGTAAGGTGAGAGAAGAAAGATCACTATTTAAAACCTTCCTGACGAGCAACATACACCATTGGTGATATGAAACTTGTCTACAGCTTATTCTCAACATGCGTCTAGTAAAATAAGTAGATTTGGGGTGAATGGTACTAGTCCATCGATACTTGACTAGTCCAGGACTTGACACACTATATCCTTTCATTCTAATTTACCTTTTTCTTTTTTCATGATTTTCCTTCAACATATTTGCTGTGATCACAGTTGTGGTTTTCCAAATCCTTCTTTCCATTTGTGTTTTAGGCAAAACAAGCTTTCCATAACCTCAAGCATTTACCAGGTCTTTTTCTTATATATTGCTGAAGCCCATTTCTGGTGTCCCCTGCCATGATATTGCTGGAATATTGCTAAAAGCGGCATAAAACCATACTCACTCACTCTTATATATTGCCATGATATTGACTCTTCATAACAAATAGTCTTAACATTTTTATTTAGTCCAAAACCCTGGTATAGTTATATATGTTTCTGTCTCAGCAGATAACTTTTTATTAAGATAGATAATATGTTAAACTCTAAAATCAATTGAAAAAGATTCCAAAATATATATTGGGGTAATACATTTGAAAATGTCAGATGAAAATGTTTTTGGATAACACAGCAGTTTCAGTTTGGTATCTATTTGAGACATTGGTTTTATCTTATACTTTTTAACCTTTTGATCTGATCATGCTGGTTAAAGTTTATAACTTTGCCCTCATTAATAATCAATAACTCATCTGGAATGTGTCTTTGTGTTACTTCTTGCCACCAAAGTCACTGTAAATGGGTGATCTGGATATTTGTGGATATTGCTAAATCACTACAGACTGTTAGACATGCACATAGTACTTTAATGGCAACCTATTTTTTCATTTTATAAAACAAGTAATTTTAGACTTGCTTTGCAAAATTTCTGTTTGTTTATATGTAGTTTAGGTTTTGCAGAGAACATGTAGAAGAAAAGGTCCAAGTTTTCTGTCTCTGTGTTAATGTATGTAGTACTGTTCATTTCTTGTAGTTAAGTGTTGTGTGTGCATTGTGATTTTAGTTGACGTGCCTTATGCAGTTACTCCAGCATGGTGCCAGCTGCGATGCCGCTACTCTTCGCTTCAACCAAACCCCTGTCCACATTGCTGCTTTAGATGACAATATATACTGCCTAAAATGGTTGTTACATTGTGGTGCTTCCGTCAACAGACAGGTAAATCACAAATAGTAACTGAAATGTTAACTTTGGTTTGTAGCTTGATATCCTGAGAAAGCTTGTGTCAATGTCGAAAGATGGCTCCCCAGTTGTGAGATCGAATCGATCCCAGGTAACTCCAGCTCATCTGGCTGCAATGTCAGGGCACCCCCACTGCTTGCAGTGGGTACTTCAAGCTGGGACTGACCCCTGTATTCAGGTAAATAGTGCATGCTGTAGACTAGACTGATGTTTAGTCTCTGAATAAAAATAATTTTGATACTTTCAAATAAACCCATTTGAATTGAAAAGGCGCCCCTGTGAGATTGGAAATTCAGAACCTGAGGAAATCAAAGACTTTCTTCAGCTGGGGCTTTAGCATTGCAGGGAGGGCAAGGCAGTAGGGAAAATAATATGGTTCATGGACTGTGAGATAGGCTAGCTGTAGACAAGCCTTGCCTTCTGAAATTTAGCACAGTGAGCCAGACTAATAGATATGCTATCATATTAGTACATGTATCCATGAAGGGTCAGTGTTTAAGAGTAAAATCTGTTCATAAAGCCTATTTGGTGCTAGTGAACTGTAATATCCTTTGAATTGAATCCATGTCATATAACTGGTTTGAAGTAATCTGTTCATATTGTATGGAATAGATATTTTCATAAACATTTTGGCAATGCAGGCATGGTCAGCAAAAGTGACTCAGCAGTTCTATTTTAGGGCATAGCAATTTCAGCTATGCTGCCAGGTTTTTCACCTATGTAAGGCTGCAAACATTAGAATCTCATATTGTAAGTATCACATCTCATACACATAAACCTTTGTCAACACGCTGCACATTTTGACATTAGAAATGAGCAGTTTGTATATATGATACTTGTATGTTATGGAGCAAGCTATATCATATTGTGTGAGACTGGAATTTCCTGAACAAAAGCACTGACCGATTTATTGTAAAAGTAATATACAGATTGCAGTACCAGTGACGGTTGTTGTCCCCCGGCGGAACGGGGTACTATGTATTCAGCGGCGCCCGTCCATACATCCCGATGCTTGTTAACGTGATATCTCATGAACTGTTGTACCCAATGTCTTCAAATTTGGTGACAGTCTACATACGGGTATTACCCAGACACCAGTCGACTTTGGTGACCTTGACCTTATCTTCAAGGTCACCACGACACTTTGAACACTTGTCAAACTCTTGTTAAAGTGATATCTGACGCACTGTTGTATCCAATGTTTTCAATTATGTTGACAGCCTACATTGGGTGATTATGGCAGACACCAGTCATTTCAGGCATCTTGTATGTGACCAAAAAAATAAAAAGTAGTAAATATAGATATTCCATTCTTTAGTGGCGGGGGACATTGCCATATCACTGGCAAACACTTATTTGGTTGGCTCTCAGCCATTTTATCGGATTGTTGTTGGTGAGGTTGGCTTCAAATCTTCTGTAATAACTGGAATTGCATGGGGTTTAAATTAGTTTTTGTCCAAAATCAGACATTGAACAGTCATGGCTTTACAGTGATTCATCAAAAATGGGCTTGTGAGTTAGTGAGTATGGTTTTTACGCCTCTTTTAGCAATATTTCCGCAATATCACTGCGAGGCACACCAGAAATGGGCTTTGTTGACAGAGGGTGAGTGAGTGAGCAAGTATGGTTTTACGCCGCTTTTAGCAATATTCCAGCAATATCACTGAGGGAACACCAGAAATGGGCTTCAACCATTGTACCTATGAAGGGAATTGAACCTTGGTCTTCGGTGTGATGAGCAAACGCTTTAACCACTAGGCTACCCCAACACCCCTGCCGACAGAGGGGATATTTGTATGTTCTTCAGATATTGCATAGTGACCTGACAATGATTGTCTAATGACTGGCACTCAAGTATTCCTTGCTTGATTTTTACTTTCTCCTTTTATACTATTAAATATGTAAAATGTAAAAGATTTTAGTGCAAGATCATGAAGCATTTGTTCTAATTATTTAATATATTAGTAAAGAATTTTGAAATTGTGAATTGGTAACAAATTAAGAAACAAATATTTTAAAATTATTTCCCAAGTATGCATACACATTTTATGAGTATAGGATATAGCAATTCATATCCATTAGATCCCTGCCATTTGTGGCAAGAAATTTTGTTGTCTTCAGTATATTTATACTCCCACTAGCGTTCATTCTGTCCTTCCGTCCCAAAACTTTGTCCGTAGCATATCTCTTAAAGTTTACATGCTATGTTAATCATTACCCATTGATGTGCCTTTTGCTATTTTAAAGTTTTTTCAGAATTTTGGGGTTTTTTTTGCTGTTTCCATGGAAACATGACTTAGTGCCAAATGTGTTTGATGGTTTTGTCCGGAGCATATCTCTTAAAGTTTACATGCTAGGTTCACCAAACTTCACACATATGTTAATCATTACCCATTGATGTGCATTTTGCTATTTTAAAGTTTTTTCAGAATTTGTTTTGTTGTTGTTTCCACAGAAACATGACTTGGTGCAAAATGTGTTTGATGGTTACCTGGCCACAGCATATCATGGAAACTATACATGCTAGGTTCACCACACTTAATACGAAAGTTAATCATGACCCACAGATATGCCATGTACTAAAAAATAACAATCGTCATCTACATCCACTTCATTGTGTGCAACATGAGACAGTCAAGTTCAATTGTATGTCAGGTTTCCACAGAAAATACACAAAAAATAATGTTTCCATAAATTATTACTGTAATCAGTACATGGCAAAACTATTATCTAACATGTATATAAAGTTTAGTAGAGTCAAGGAGAAAGTCTAGTGAGCTGCTGATCCTTGTCACATTATATATATCAATATCAGTCATTTCCATGTCCCAAAGTGGGAAGCGGGGGTATGTGAGTTGTGCTCACTTCTACACTTGTTAATGTGGTCCCACATTTCAGTTTTGGACCAAATGGACCCAACTTTAAGGCAAATACAGTGGATGCTGGTACTCATAGTGGTAATCACTATCCTCTGTCAGGCAACATGCAATAATCATGATAATGATTTGCTTTCTATACATTGCAGTAGTCAGCTTCTCAACAATGCTCAATACCATTAATCGTGGCAGTACATCTACGACACATTAACTCACCAATAGCTGGGCTCAACTGAACTACATGAACTTGCAAGAGGATAACAATTGATAGCCTTTTAAAACATCTGCTTTGTACTTCAGTATATAGGAAAATAACTATGACTCTATATGTTTATATGCATTCAGATTATGTATATGTCAGGGTAGAGATTGCGATTGCGAGATTCTACCAGTAGAGATTGCGGAAGTCTCTGATTAAATAGAAAAACCTATACAATCGCAATCTCTACCAGTAGAAGCTCAAATCTGATCCTACTAGTAAAGATTGCAATCTAAGTGAATATTTAGAAAAACAAAGTTTATTTTCGTATATTGTAGAATGACATCTTCCACTGAAAAGTGCACAGTTTGTCCAACTTGATTCTTACAAACAAAGTGAAAATAAAACATTGTTACTTTGTTTTCATTTGTGATTGTTATTGTAAATAAATATAACTCTAACCCAAATATATATCTGGCCGGTCATTTCTCCACCTTCCTGGGTTTTTTTTTTGTTATTTCACTCAAATATAAGAATAAATGAACAAGAAGAGTGAATAAACAAGAAGTTGTGTAAAATACATTTCATTCTTTATTTTTCAGGTCCCATCTGACAAAGTTCTTGGTATAGCATTTTGTTTTCATGTATCCATTATGACAGAGCTTGAAATCACCACTGGTCTTGATAATCACCATCTGTGTTATTTATGTTATTGGTTGCTGACGACATGGCAGTGTATAGTACAGTTATAGGATTACAAAAAACATTCGATAAGTAAAGTAATTATTGTGATAAATGGCAGCTAAAGGTAAATATAGAAAAAACTAAGGTATTCGGCTATGTATGGGTTAATCAAGATGTAGGTTGTATTAACAGTTTTATTTCAAGTTTTAAGGAAAGGTGTATTGCTATTGATAGTATATCAAGTTATTCCAAACTTCCATTATATAAATCTGTTAAAAGTGAAATTAAATGTGAGGATTATTAATTGCTAATTAGTGTACCAGTTTACCGTATTTCACTCTGTAAGTTCCGATGCTCTAATCATCAACTGCTAATCGAGGAAAGACGAAAGATCGGCCTAGCACGGATCGAAAGATTATGCCCTTTTTGCATTGTACCCATTATTGAGTTCTGAATATCACTTCTGCTTAGAATGTAATTTTTATAATAATCTTCGTCAGGCCCTGCTCCCAAAGTATTATTACACTTCTCCATCACTCCATAAATTTGTACAATTGTTGTCATCTTTGTTGTTTGCCACAGATCAATCAGAGTTTCTGCCATTTGAATTGGAAATGGTACTGGTAGAATCTCCGATTGCATTCTCTACTGTCTAGAATCGGAGATTCTACCAGATCACAATCTCTACCCTGACATATATATTTCTATTGAGAGCTTTCTCTAATACATATCTTTTATGTTCAGTCTAGATAAGCAAGCAAGCAATGCATGGCAAATTAACATGGAATATACATGTAATTTTGATCAGCTTTAGTATTGGATGTTTTCAAAAGGTATTTTGCATTAAATGTCCCAAATAGTCATTAACTTTTGTTTTCAAATGGTGGAAGGTAACAAAGTTTCAATTGATAATGTTTCTTCAGGATTACTGTGGGGAGACACCGCTACATAAAGCAGCTAGAGCAGGCAGTATGGAATGTGTCAGTTTACTGGTGGCACAGGGAGCTGCTATAGGGTATGTACTCATTCTGTCTGGCAGCATACCCGTGAAGATCCGGGTTAGAATTGATCTTCAGTAACCCATGCTTGTCGTAAGAGGCGACTAACGTGATCGGGTGGTCAGGCTAGCTGACTTGGTTGACACATGTCATCGTATCCCAGTTGCTTATATCGATGCTCATGCTGTTGATCACTGGATTGTCTGGTCCAGACTCGATTATTTACAGACCGCCGCCATATAGCTGGAATATTGCTGAGTGAGGCTTACAACTAAACTCACTCACTGTCTGGCAGGAGTCCCGTAAATATTTATCACTCCTACATTAAGTTCAGTGCAAGACAGCTATGTGTTTCTTGAACTAGACTTAAAGACTTGTGATCACTCATTGATAACTAGTGATTTTTGAGACATTTCATAGCTCTGAAAACTTTTAGGTAATAATTTTTATTTTAACAGATTTGAGTGGAAAGTGAGGATCATGTAATTCAATCGGAAAACAATTTCAAATTGCATTTTGTACGTTTTGCAATTAAATCAATGGGTCGTACACTCAGAATGCACGCTAGTTATGTGGCCTGAGGGTGCTAAATTGTGCTGATGACAAGTAGAAACTGAATCATGGTGATCCCTTACTGACTCGGAGTATTTGAAGGCTGTAATGCTGCAAGCTTTACCAGTTTACAAGATCAAGTCATTCTTGAAAGACCCACTACAAACTCATTGTGACAAAACTAGTGACTATTTCTACACAAGCCTCATGGGTCGGTCTATGTGACAAAAACTTCTTAAGGCTGAGATACACACCTTGAATGGGTCTTACGTTGTATAAATTGACATAAGGTATATCAGTCGTATGTCACATGCAGTCTGTGGATCAGTTATATTTCCAACAGCCATATTATTATAATTTTTGTTACCTCAGGACTGACAATGTAAAATGTTTGCATTAATTCACAATTTGTATGCATGTGGGTATTTTGCAGCCACTGAATTCCTGCATAGATTACATCTACAATTTTCTGAACACGTACAGTTTATTTTTCAGATTGAGGAATCACAGTGGTCATACTGCCTCGCAGGTAGCCTCTTTAGGAGGTTATTCAGAGTGTGCTATCAGTCTGGAGAAATCACTGCAGTTTCAACAGCAGTCCATGGCAGCCAACATCGTCCAGACTCACATCTGCAATAATAATAACACTGAAATGTTATCTCATCACATGAACGATGAAAATGTTGAGAAGGACCGTCTTGATGGGGATCATCATGGAAATGGAGACATAGATATGGACACTCATTCTGAAGAATCTATGCACAAGACACATGTGAATTGTTACCAAGTTACCAATGGCGTTGATGTGGGTGAGAATGGTTTCTCTGGCATGAAACGAGGAAGAGATGATTTGGAAGAAGAGGTCTTCAAAAGAAGGCGGTGTGATGGTTGGTATCTGTGATGCTAGAAAATTAAAGTAGCAAATTGGTCAACATATTTTTTAGGGATTCACCAACAAAGAGTTTGTTCAGGAAAATTTTCAAACATGTAGACTTAGGTATTGTAGTTTATATATTCTGGTTGGGTTTGTAAATGCAGTGTTTCAGATTGTCTGACAGGATAGACATAATTGTTTTTGCTAACTAGCCCAAAGCTTATTCTGGACACGTTGTTTGTGTAAAGTTACTTGAGTTGCAGAGAAATTAACTGTAGCCTTTAAATTTTCACTGGTCTTAAAGTAAAGACAGTCTGTCCCAACCAGGGTTTTTTGTATTCTTAACACTATTAAAGACCTATCCTTTAACAGGGCTCGATTTTGTACTTTGTTACTTGCATTGGTGCAACCCAATATTACAAAGTGCAACCTAGTTATTATCCTAACTTGAATTTTTGAGTGAGTAAACTTCTGAATAAAACATCTAAATAATTCAACAGCATATCTATTTCATTACATATTGCAATAAAAGCAGTGCAAATGGAATTTGTCTGGTGCAACTAGGTTTTTATCTTAGGTTGCACCTGGTGCAAGTAGGTTAACATGTTTTAAATCGAGCCTTAGCTATAAGGATCTTTTTACCTCCATTTGTGATACCTGCTTGACTGGCCCGTCGTTTTCACAGGTAATCAGTGTGTTAATCTATAATGAGTCCATCAGTCTGAAACACTGTAAGAAAGAATACTGACACCCATATCATGAGAGTATGACCTTACTAACATTCTCTGTGTGTTTGCTAGTAGCTGCATCTGTGCATGTTCCATGAATATTTTGACAGGCAATGTGTGTTTGATATCAGTATTTGGGTGTTGAGTAGTTGCAGGAATGAAGAGTTAACTTGAAAATTAAGGTACTTTTTATAGGACTTAAACATAATCTGATGCCCTAATGATAATGGATTTATATTGAAGATTCGCCCTGGTTGGTTATATCTGCACCAGACCTGTGCTTGTGGTATTCACAAAAGTGATAATGTTTTCATTCCTACATCACCTAAGGCTTTCCTCCCAATACAGTCACAATTAACTTCATACACTAAAGGAAGTAAGTCCAGACACACAGGAGTCATTTTCAGACCATGTCAGAATTCTTGTGCATAGTGTGCAGTCAGTGAACAAATTTATATTTATACATACTCCATATCTTGTTTTCTTTAACCTGAATATTATAAATCATGCTTTTTCAAAATAATTCAACCAGAAAATGCGAGGGTTGTTTTTAAAATGTAGACTTTCCTTTTTGCACATTGCACATTGCACTAGCACATTTTTGCAAATAACATCTGACTTAGGGACAAGAGACAGGTTGTGGGGCCTTGAGACCTTAACTCATTAACATCATCATAGTAGATTGTTTGAATGAACAGTATCAAAAAGCCGTCATAATCTCCTTCAATTTCCAGCAGTAGCTGAGCCTCGGGCAGAATCATGTTCACTCACAGTATATCTAGCACTGAAATGCTGATGCTGTTAGTTGCCACTTCCCTTCACTAATATCACGACTTACTGCTTTCGCTTTCCATTTCTTGCACAAACTGTCAGTTGAGATGTTATGCTTCCTAATAACAGTGAATTGTGTCCCCAAATTGTTTCACTGTGATACTAGAATGGTCACAGGTGACTCCTTCTTTTTCACAGAGCAGCCTTCACACCGTGTTGAGGCCACGTCTCACAATAACAATATACTGAGTTCATACAATGCTATTCTGGCCATCTCCGCCAATCCAAGCACTACGTCAGACAGTCATTCGCCAGGTACACAGTCTACACTTTTCTTCTGCTGACTTGTCTGTCTCTTTCTTGTGAGGTGAGCTGGTTTAGCTGTAACACTTGTTACCATAGTAACTTGTTATTATTACATCATTATTATAATGTTTTCTTATCTTGAAATGTGTATGGTGTAAATATTTGCTTTGTGCAGGGCTACATGTTGGTAAAGTGGTTCACAGGACTTACATGCAAGACATTTTATTAATTTCATTAAAAAATGAATGACTCTCTACTAGTGGTGATCCGATTAATTGAAATAATCAAAGATTGGTCACAGTGACTAAACGACCAAGCAATCGATAATGTTTTCTCATAATCAAAAACAAACAATTCAGGAACACTTGTTTTCATCAACAATATTTTTCACAAGGTTGGTTTTGTCTGTTACATTTCATAAGCACTACAAGCGTTCCAAGTCATGATTTAATTTATCTTAAAGACACCAAGAAATTTATGTTCCTAACATACTAGTCATCCTTTAAAGATGTGAAATTTTGCACACAAAAAACCCCCAAAATAACTACATGTTTTTTCCTTATTTTTGTGCATTAACAAATTTCATAAATGATGCTAACCAATTATTTTCGATGGTTGATCGGTGGTAATGAACCAATCATCAATTATGGGATTTTAACCAATTCCCAACACTACTCTCTACACACATCAGTATAGTGTTAAGGAGTGATGACAAGACTCAAGGTCTAATTTCCCACAAGTTGGTTTGATTGGTGTTACATTGCGTAGGTCAGGTAATCTAATGGTTAAAACATATTCTGTTTGTATCCTTAATATGACTCAAACCCCCACCCCCAAAGTACTAGAATCTGTACTTTTCTAATAAAGTGTAATCCCAAATATAACATGTTCAATCAGAGGTACAGATAAGCTGCCGTATCTGCGTAAATTACGCAAATATTTATGTGAAAACTCAATTCCTATTAAGTCCATTGCATACAAGTACGCATGAATTTTTGCAAATACCCAATAAATGTGATCTTTCTTGTGTACACACAAAAATGTCAAATCTTAGCTTATGTACTGGTGGATAGATAAAATAGCTGAAGTATATTGAGAGGTTCTATTTCAGGACATGAACTTGACAACTTGCAGTCTTTCTGATCGTTTCTCATATTACAGATCAAACGTAAATCATAAACACTAACATTTAAACTTTATTACATTTTTACGGTCAATGGAAAATGGCAAATACCCAATTCAGTTTGAGTGAGGCGAGTACAATTTGTGTGGTTACTTAAAGGAAAATTAGGATACCCAATTGAGATGAACATAAGAGAGTACATAACTCATTCATCCAAAAAGTTATCTGTAGCTCTATCACTATAATATAACGTGTATTCACTGAAGGCCCTTGTACAGTATATAAAATGGTCATACCCCACTTTGCCGGACAGCTGATGTGATGATAACGAATTAAGAGTAACGGGCTGCTAGTTTGCCGGCTATAGTCTGTTTTCAGTGAGTATTTGTCACCCATAGTCATTTGGGGGACATGAGCGTTTGGCAGACTGAGTTCGAACTCATTAATTACAAGGCATCAATTTGTTTTGAGTGAACTCGATTTCTAGTAACTAATTTGAGTGAACTCAAATTATATTCCAATGATTATTTCTGAAGTTGTGCCTGCATATTAAGAATGTAGACATGTTTTATTGCAAAATGGCAAATGCTCAAGTTAACATTCAGTTCATTCCAAATTCGAGGGGAGGTATGTAAACACTTAATCTATCTAGATCACAAGTTTAGGGTTAAGAGCACAAAAGGGACGAGTTTATTGGAAATGTGGTAAGACAGGTTGTCCTGCAACGGCCAACACCGTCAGTGTTGTTCTCAGCAGTTCCAGGAACATACACAACCACCATCAAGATCAAGTTCAGTTCAGAAAATATTTATGCATATTTATTTATGTCTTCAGTTACCATTTTCTCGTTTTCTGAAAATGTACAAAATATGTATTTATGAATTTTATCATAAAGATAAAATGTACCAAAAATGTTGAATTGGTGAAATATAAACAGTGTGTACTTTCTTAGGCCGAAACAGACTATAAGTTAATACCCTATTGTTTAAGGGATTATTGCACATCAGTGAATCTTTATCTATAACAAAAGCGTCCGGCAAAACAGGACCCCCCTATAAACTCCATCACTTCTGTCCCAGACTTGATACTGCTGGAGTAATACTCAAAGTGTCATGAAAATCCCACTCACTCACTCTGCATGTAACATATAGTGTAAAGCCTATCCTGAATGTCAGCAGTACGCATGTACATACTGTATATATATGTACACTCACGCCTTTTGTCTAGCTGCTTATGGTGGTGGTTTATTATGCATTCAAGTAGTCTTTGAAAAAGAGCACAACAATCAAGAAGTCCTTATCAGTACCCAAATGTCTTACATTCAAGTTTTAGAGTGTGCACAATTCTGATAAATGATATGAAAGTGGTTTCATGAAGTTTTAACACTAGGATATTTGCAATCGTAGCGCATTTGACTCAAAGGGTCTGTATGAGTTATTGCCTTCATTGGTTCTGCCCCCGAAATCTTTTTGAAATGTGATTTAAGATGTGATTTACATTGATATATTGTCCGCACATGTTTGAAGACTCAAAGTTCTGATTGACATATCAATAACCTTGTATCAGAATTGACAGATAAAATTCTGTCTGACAGTGTGCTTGGTAAATCATTTTAAAATGTATTCATATTTATATATATCCAGAAGCATAATGTGCTGTGTGTGAAATGTTTCCCATCTTAACTGGATGAAAAAGTCTATTTGTCTGTTTATTGGTTCACTTATGCATAGTAATGACGACTACCGTAATCTGAACTTGTAGTCTCAACAAAGTCTGAAATGTTATCAAAAATGAGTTTGACTAAGAGAGTGTTTCTTTTGTGTGATTGTTGCTGTGGGCCAGGTAGGTTATAGAGTCGTTTGGCTAATTTATAGTGCTCCTTTGAAGAGGGAAACATGGTTTTTAGTTTCCCATAAATAGACACTTTCAAACCCCCACACTGAATACTTTCTGACAAATAGAGGGATTTTTCTAGTCAGTATTCACATGATGCATGAAATCTGCCATATGTGATGAATTATTTCTTGTTACCCATCTTCTGCCATGATGACCTTCATGGCACCCTCAGGATTTCTTTGGCTTACTCCTAGATTTTTTCCACACAGAAGCAACAGTTATCCCCCCTTGCTCCATGGATCCGGATGAACCTTCCCACCCTACCAATCCCATGCCTTCGAGTGGATCCTCTACCTGTCATGTGATCAGCCAGAATCAAGACATTCCAGTTAAATGTTTAGCCCTGCACTCTCATATGATATGAGCTTTTGTCTAAAAGTATGGCAAATCTTGTTTAATTGCCTGTCTGCATTATTGTTATTAGTACTTGATGTTGTTTAGTTTGTGCAAAAAAATACCTACATCAGTCAAGTTTGTATGGAATGTATAACAGTTTCTTGAATCCATCACTATATATATATATATAGGACCTTAATGTATTTTACTCATATTTGTTTGAAATTTAGTATGAAAGCCAGTGGTTCCCTGTCTGTAGGGGATCCCTGGATGATTAAGACAAGACAAGGACCATAATTTGATCAAGGATACCCCATAAATTTGTAACACAAGAAGTGTTTATCTAATATGAAATCTACGTGGTATGATCCCTTTGGCAATTTCTTGATGGTATGGGTCCCCAGTATCTCATGCTTGTCACAAAAGTTTGAATTTGTAGATTTATCATAGCAGATAATACCGGTGAAGGTCCGGGTCAGAATATTGATCTTCAGTAACCCATGCTTGTCGTAAGAGGCGACTAACGGGATTGGTTGGTCAGACTCGCTGACTTGGCTGACTTAAAACTAAACTCACTCACTCTTACAGATAAGATCAAAGACTCAGGGTATTGCCTGGCCTTCTGATACATAGACAATTTCAGAAAACATAAGCAAGGTTATTAGTTTCAGGAGCTATTTTGATGCATGGTGATATCAATAGTTAGGTTGACATTAAAGCTATGGGTATGGAATATTGAATAGAACATTAAAATTGACACATACACTCATTCACACTCATATTCACTCCGTTCACTAAACCATAGATAGGTTGAATATATGACATGAAAACAAATGTAAAGAAGCAAGAACAATATCTATTTATATACAGTAAATCAAAACCTGAACTACTGAATAGATATATCCCAGTTACTTTGTACATGGTAAGATGTCCACTTGATATAGAACTTAGATTCTTATCTAAAGTAATATTTCTTTCAATGTGATTTTAATGAAGGTAGTTTCCAAATATTAATACAAGTCTAATTGTTTCCAGATTCCCACCCAAGCCAGCCACCCAAGCAAGCTTATGTGATAGCTGAATCGTCCATGTATGCCAGTCCCCAGCAGCATGATTGAACACCACAATACTGTGGTGATGCAGGAAGGTTATGACAGTCTCCTAGTCAACTCATTAGCAAGTCAATATTAAATATTTATTTTATAACACAACGCAAGGTCTCCACAAATATTTGCTTCCGTGCGGTCATTTTAGAAGACAGTGTTCTCTGGATTTGACAGCCAGCTATGTTACAGATCCAAGGAGAACTTATTGTTCAGTGTCATCCCTGTCATTGGATTAGCATAAAGTTTTGCTGTTTGATATTATAAACATGTTTAGATTCATGTTAATTTATTCTTACTTGTAGAAGTGTTAACTTTTGCAGCTGGTCTCACTGCTTAACCTGTTCAATTTGAAATTAAGCACAAATATAAAAAGTAGTGCCGTTTACCTTATTGTCACTGAGGAGAGGACGATACTGCTGAGCAAACTTGAGGAAAAGTTGATGTGATCAGTATGCCATGATCAGAGTCCATTTCAATTACAAAAGTGACTGGTTGAGTTTACTGTGTATGTGTATTTGTTGAGCATCACATTGACTGTCAAGGTCCGGGTTAGAATATTGATCTTCATTACCCATGCTTGTCGTAAGAGGTGACTAACGGTATCAGGTGGTCAGGCTCGCTGACTTGATTGACACATGTCATCGGTTCCCAATTGCGCAGATCGATGATCATGCTGTTGATCACTGGATTTTCTGGTCCAGACTTGATTATTTACAGAAATATATCCGCCATATAGCTGGAATATTGCTGAGTGCGGCGTAAAGCTAAACTCACTCACTCACATTGACTGTCCCACTGGCAAACATTTCACCGTGGCTAATATCAACTGCATAGATAATGCAGATCCACAGGTGCAAGTGTCAATTGTCTGAAGTTGCCAGTGTTTGCCCTAGGCATATAAATTGAGGAGTCATCATGACTCCCTTGTGTCATGAGAGGGAGTCATGGACATATTTTTGGGAGTTAACTTCAGTTTGGAACTTTCATCAAGACATCAACTGTGATTGTTTTATAACGACAAAAAACAAGGTAAGGCAGGTCAGGTATCTATCAGCACTGAGCGGTTAACTGGCAAACTAAAACGGAAAACGAAGTTTCGGTTATCTGAACTAAGGGCCCAGTAGCATTGTGTCAACAATGATGGAAGCTTCAAAATTCACTGCGTATTTGATAGAGGTGTGACGATACAGAAATATCACGATACGATACGTATTGCGATATCTTGGAACGATACGATTCGATTCGGTGCATATCACGATATGCTATCTTTAGTTATTTTCTTTCAAAATGTATATTTTGATAGGAAGTAACTGTAAATTGTGACATAACCGCCAATTTCTGGTGAAAATTAATAATTTTAAGGTCAACGATACGTATCACGATACGAAAAAAAGTATCAATATATTTATCGTCAGATAAAGTATCACGATTATCGATACTACGATATATCGTCACAGCGCTAGTATTTGAGATTATTTGTGCTTCAAATACGCAGGTTTTCTGCGTCATGGCAAACACTGAGTTTCTTTAGTAGTAAGTCCTCATCCTCGGCGGACATGACAATAGACAACTTGGAGATTGTGTCTTATATGAGATTCCTCATATACGTAGAAGGAGTCTCGGAGAATGATGCCTTGCAGTTAGGTTTCTAGCTTTTATGTTAATAGATACCAGAAGTAGGGTTAGTTTTGTTTGGTATATTACTTTATGGTTATTCACTAGTTGGTGTGTGTTTATTCTGTAATTGTTGATAAAACTACAATGAGCTGACATATGATTTTATGTATGTCCAGCAAGGTGACATAATATTACATTGATAAACGTTGTGATAGATTATTTGTGTTGTTATAAGGCTTTAGATGTGAGGTCTCCTTGTAACCCTGAAACTGGAAGGTGATTCTTTCATTTGAACATATTATGCAAACAATAACATGCATATCATAGTGAACCTCGAATTATAGTTTTCACTGATATGTGTTTTGGGAGAGTTAGTGTTTCACGAAACTCAATGTGACTTGTTGTGCCATGTGTTAAGATTGTTTGTAATTGCCAAAACAGAACTGACAATATATGTTACACAACTATTCTGAGGGCATGGTATCACTTTGTGTGGCGTGGTGTTTACCTTTTAGAACATGTCAGTGTAGCTTTTCAGAGGAAGAAATAGAAAGAATGCCTGTGCCACATTGAAGCAATATTTTCACGGACATGCATTTAATGGATAAGGGGAGCAAACCCATGCATTTGATATTTTTATTTGTTTCATGTCACATATAAATTGTTTTTTGTTAGTGTACTTGCCCAACCATACTGACCATTACATTGCCCAAAATATACATATATTTTTTGCATAACACTGGCATTGCTGTTGATGTTGTATGACCATATAAGGTAGCCGTGTTGAATTTTTCTGGAATTATTTTGAATTTTTCAAAAGAGATCTAATTGATTGTGTTATGTATTTGTTGTATGTAAGTTAATGTAATATTGAAGTGCTCTATTTTTTATATGTTGTTGAATTTGATATGTACTGTTTATTATGTTTTTTCATGCTTGAAAATTAATTTTACCATGTCTTGTCTTTGGCAGTAATCAATGTTAAGTCTCAGCTAACACAGATAAATGATCACAGTAAGACTTTTCAGAATATGCATACGTTTACAGTCAACAGTCTTTGGTTCTGTTGTGCATGCATACAGTGTTCACGAATTGTGTTTCAAGGTAACAGGACATTAGGTCCTGCAAGTTTCAGATGTCTGTCTGACCCACTGAAAATTCACAGGACCCATAGAATAATATTACACATACATTTCAGATTTAACATTTCTTATAACTGGCACTGAAATTATTAACAAACACAAGATATATAAACAGCAAACAAGTGTCACATGTCAGATATAACAACTTAGTCATTGTGAAATATACAGTCAGACACTGGGGCTGGTGGGTTGTAGACTTCTATCTGACCGTTGGCAAATCTGCCGGATTTGTCAGAGGGTCAGACACTATTCGTGAACACTGCATGCATATTGCAAAATCATCAGGGTTTGTTGGAATAGGTTATGCATTTGAACAACTGCTTGAAATGTTTGTATGGTAAACAGGGTGTGTTGTAGTAAGCAATGAAGGACTGAAAGGGGCCTATTCATATCCCAAATGTTAAGAAAGTAATATTTAAGGGTCCATTGATTCTTATAAGAGTAAACCTCAGTGATACCCCCAAGTCCTTAACTTCATCACTGGAACAGTAGACATAAGCAGATATTGATGTACTTACACCATAATTCTGTCCATTGACTTACCAGGTGGTCATCAACAATTTTTATGAATACACAATGGCATTTAGAAAGTGGTCAAATGTAACATGTTATATTTGAGATTACACTTTCTCAGTAAAGTACAGATTGTGAGTTGAGTCCCATCCGGGGTTTGAACCAACACCCTTACTTGCCAAATACTAAGATGCATTTTGTTCAATACTTGTTTCATAAACCACCTACATCTGATATTGCATCAGCCTTGAGGTATAATCAGATTTCTTTTTAAAAATTGTTTAAAAATTGTAAATGTGTTTACAGATCTCTATTAAGTGTTCATTGTTTTAGCAGGATCTTGATGAAGGTAACTTTTTTTTATTATATGATGTCTTTTTTTCACAAGCTGTGAGGAAATATGTAAATACTCTTTGGTTAAAAACATTGATTAGGTTTAGAAAGTTACATGACAAACCCCTCACAAACTTGAGTTAAAAAATGACCAATATACAATGTATGTGAGTTTTATTATGAGCTGGTGCTGATTACTTCTGGTCTTGTCATTTATTTGAGGAAATGAAAGATTTTGTGGGTAAACAGTATGTTGAATGGAGATATGATATGATGTATCAAGGATGACCCTTCTGTTGTTATGTATTGTTCTTTCCATTCACATTAGAATAATTTTGCTATGATTATAGCACCTCTGTCTCATATATTACATCATATTTGGATTGACAGTGCTACGACTTCATGCTTGTTAAAGAGCATGATGTTTTAACAATTTGCCATCAACAGTTTTGTGCTTTCATACATGTTTAACTGTTGCCTTTCGTAGTGATAAGTTTCAGGAGTTCTTTCAAACATTTGTGCATTTGAACTTATTGAAACATTTTTTGGTTCTGTGAATACTAGTAAGTATTAGGAAAACAAACCCTTGTTTTGAATAATTGTTCTTTGATTTTGCAGTGTCAAAATGTTACAATTTCTTTCCTTATTGTTAGATTTGGTTACCAGATGATGTTTTATAAGAGTAGTTGTTTTAGTATACTCTCATTTACCTCAGAACCTGTTATCTTAAAAATATGATTATCAATAGGTGGTGGTCCCTGCATATTATGAAACTTTTTCAGTGTCATGTTGAAACAAATTTCTTTTGTTTATGACCACAAGTGTCTTGAACAGTTTGTCATTTTGGTCTGTATAATTCTATTTTCTTGAAGATTGTGATATTATTTTTAAAAAAGATCTTGTTTATCCTATAAGATGCATGTGAGTCCCTGTATACTGAAACATGTCCCCAAATGAATCATCAGATTTGAGATAATCTGAGACAGGAAACAGGAATGCACTGCATACCATCCTCTCTCCCCCAACCCCCAAAATGGTAGGAGATAGTAATCTCATGCTTGTGTGTAGACGTGTTCAATTGTTTTATCATGTTTGTTGTCTGCTAGTACATATCAAATGCTCTTTTAGATTCAGTATTTAAGGTTTTGTTTTAGCACTTTTCATTTCAGTTTTTAGGTACAAAATATGCACCATTGTTTTAGTTATCTACCATGTGTGCTTGTTCGTGGTTGTCTTAGGTTTTATGTTGTGGTGCGGAGTACTTGATCAGGGAAATTAAAATTGAGTGAAATAAGTAATATATTACTCTCAGATCTATTGAGCTGTATGATATTGTGTATCAATCTGCCCTATGTTGGTCATTGTTTCATTTTCTACTAGCTTGTGCTACAAAGACACTAGTATGGTCCCACTTGCCAGTATATGATTGTACATTTTTGCAATTAATTAAAATCAGTTTTCTCTCCTTGACTATTTGTTGTTCTTTACCAAGGTATGTTTGACTTTCACAGCAAGAGTTTCACCAGACACTGCAAATACAAAGTGATTTTTAAATGCAAATTTACAATAGACACGAGTATTGTACATTGTAATTCTGACAAAGACTGGCATATCTGACATCTGTTTCTCAAAAACAATTTTCAATTTTTTCTAATTTTAAAAGGCGACTATGCTTGTTGTAAGAGGTGACTAAAGGGATCGGGTGGTCTGGCTCGCTGACTTGGTTGCCACATGTCATCGGTTCCCAATTGCGCAGATCGATGTTCATGCTGTTGATCACTGGCTTGTCAGGTCCAGACTCGATTATATACAGACCGTCATATAGCTGGAATATTGCTGAGTGCGGCGTAAAACTAAACTCACTCACTCACTCTAATTTTAAAATATACCAGCTGCACGAGGCTATTTTCTGACCACCATGGCATCTATGTGCATTTGGAAGTACCATCCAATCAAATTGGTAACTAAATTAGGTGGAATCCTTTTAGAGTTCAAGCATTCACACGTCCGTCATTTAGACAGCTGCTGAAGGCTGCTCAATAATCTCCTCATGCAACTTCATACAGGAAGTTACCATCGGAGAAAATGATCCCATTCAATGTATAGATTTAAGGTAAGGAGAGGAAAATGCTGATGTTGAATGTGTTTGGTGTAAAACAATCTTACTAGCAATATGTTCAGTGTGAAACTACAGGTTGTAAAGGGGAGGTGAAGAAACCTTTGCTATACAGAGTTGTCACCCATTAGTGCCAGGATCTGCTTAAAGTTTTTGCGACCCATGGTTTGTGGGAACCTTTTGGGTCCTAGTTTCATCATGGTGGTACATGTCAATGTATTCAACAGGAAATTCATAAAATCTGTAAGGTTTTCTGTTTTACCATTCCACTTTATCTCCATCATGTTAGTATACTCATGGAGACGAATAAGGGAACACATGAAAGTACAAGTGTTCCTTTATTTCCAGAATTTCACCCACAGTGCAATACATACCTTGTAATTAAACCTGGAAAAGAATAAAGGAACAAGTACTTGTTCCCTTATTCGTTTCCATGAGTATCAGGGGTGGAAATAACTTTAAAAATTGATAGTGTACCGGGTACAGTGGCACATGTAAAGTCACTTCCCCTGATAATTTTCCCACTATACCGTTTTCTTGCTGATTTTTTAAATAAACAACATAATTAACATTGGAAAGTCAACTGGACACCGGTACAGTGTGATATACAAATTTGCTTGCCCGACAGGAAAAAAACACTGGACTCGGACGTCGGGCAATGGGTTATTTCCACCCCATCAGTATGTGTTCAAGCCACTGGGCAAGACCATTATTTTGGACATGAAAAATAGTAACGTGCTTTCCGAAAGTTAACCAAGTTATTTGGCTATACTAATTTTACTGTCGCACAAATACGTTTGATTGCTTGACGAAGGGAGGGAATTCATTGCATGTAAGTATTATATCTTAGTTGTGTGATGCCAACAAATGTGAAATACATCAATCGATCTGCAGTGAAACTAAAAGCTGTTGTAGTTGTATAAAGCGGACTGAAAGGAAACAACTGTATTTTTGTGGTGCAAGTGGCTGAAGTACATACACGTGCAGCATGAGAGACGACAATTTTGTAGCAAGAGTGAGAGTGTGAGTTCTCTTGAACAAAGGTGTGTGATGAGTATTCCTAGCGTGACATTATATGACCGCAGAAAAGACGATTTTAGGGACAAAAAACCCCATTCTGATGAAAGCAGTCCAAAGGCTACACTTTCCTCAAACTTTTTTCTGGTGGTAGAAAAACGACATGGTATCGCTTCGGGGAACGAACGAGAAAACTACTTTGTCACTAAATGTCAAATTTGCATTCTTATGTACTTTAAGCATCCAATGATAGTCACGACTGTCGATATACATTTTACAATAGCCCTTTCTCCATATGGTGATATTGCTACACTAACACCTATACCTGTCAATATCTGGCATATCCGTGTCTCTCCTATGTTGTGTTCGGGCAGGCTTACTCCAGATGTACAAACCTGCCACTGTCTATGGCATTGTAGGTGTCTGGCTATCTCTTAGTAACGTGAGCGGTACTATACTTCTAAGTGATGCCTGCTTAAAGATTTGTGGACGACTTGTACGTTATAAACAGCTTTTAATGTGTTTTCTATAATTCTAAAACACTCCTCGATTTTAATTGAAATTCGAGATTTGAGTCAGATCATGAAACTTTCACTTACTTTTAATCAGCCCTGAAGTTGGCGTAGTGTGGCAAACAACGATTATCGGACTTAAGAAATACAGTTCCAACTCACAGTATTTACGTTATACGGCGAATCCGACTAATGTGGAAAGTCCATGGTCACATGAGCTTCGCCCACTCATGACTTTCAGTAAATTTAAGCCCACAGTAGGTTTAAGGGGTCTTCAGGCGTGTGCTGCCAGTTTGAATAATGAAACTTTAAGGGGATTTAGTGTACGGTATACAGGTAAATACACTTGTTTACCCACCAGGAAAGTGCAATCTTTAATCAACTATTTCCGTGTAATAATGATGTATTTCCGTGGTATTATAAATTCAGATGGGTATTATATGTAAAGAAGGTATTGTTTCCACAATGCGGTGAGGCCTTTGTTTAGCCTTCAACAAGCATTCGTAATGATTCATTGTCAGTACTTTCTCCAGATGTTACATGTTTGTTGTTGAACGTCACACTCAACGCTATTCTATATGGCAGCGGTTGGTCAATAATCGAATCTGGACCAAACAATACAGTGATTGAGATCAAGAGCATGGGCCTATGCATTCGGACACGATGCATCAATGAAGTCGGCAAACCTGACCACATGCACGATCCCGCTAGTTACATACTTTCACACTAATGTTTGTATAGCGCCAATAGCCAGTACAGCTGCTCAAAGGCGCTTTGTTTTCCCTCGATCATTGGATGTCAATCTCAACGGCGCATCGTATTTTCAATCTCAACTCCCTGGGCATCATACATCTCTTGCAGCAATTTAGACTAATGCATTAGTCTCTGAATATATATAATTTTGATAGTGACAAACAAGCTAATTTAAATTGAAAAGGAGCCCCAGGGAGACCAGTGATTCAGGAAACCTTGAGGAAATCTAGACTTGCTTTATTTAGGGCTTTAGCACTGCAAAGAAAGCTTGGCATTAGGGAAAATAATGTGGTTCAGGGACTGTGAGACAGACTAGCAGCAATTAGGCACACCAAGTTAATGCGGATTTCCAATCCTTACGAGGTGCCCATATTCACAACTGGGTGGACTGGGACACATAGTCAGAGAACTTTGTCCAAGTTAACTGCACGTTGCTGTACCCGCAAGTAGGTGTTTACACATTTTCAAGGTACCACCATGTGGTCATTTATCAACGGATTCGTGGGTTCTTTTTAGTACACAGGGTTGTGTACTGTACACTAGATGTTGTGACAACACTGAAAGAGCCGCACACAAAGCAGTCTAAGTAAACTTAGGCTCAGTATTATTCGTTACACTGCTATACTGAGTCTAACAAAACCTTATAGAAGGTCGCGTCAGTATAGCAGTGTAACGAATAATACTGAGCCTAAGTTCACTTAGACTGCACACAAAGTTGACTTCAATGTTTTTTACACCCGGTCACAGGTGGGCTCGATCCCCGCATTTTAAGCTCGCTGGATCACCAGCCTGGCGCCTAAGACAGCTCGTCCACCACGACCCCTCTTACGGCAAGAATGGTCAGCTGAAGATCAATTCTAACCCAGATCGTCACTGGTATTCCAGACATTAAGATCCATCTGTTTCAGATCACAATACCAAATATAATAGGCGAATGTAAGCACTCGCTTAGTCTGTCGTCAAGGCCTTTGACAATAACTTATAAAAAGAGTACAACTCAAGTCTAAAATAAATGGTCAAGTTCAGATTGCCTCAGCTCTTGGGTCTGCCCATATTTAACCAGCGACATTCTGGCTTGTTTTTATCAGTTAATCCTGTTCTGACGACTTGTGTTTACAGCTGATATGGGTGACCCCCGCTTACACTACTAGGACCCTCTCTCCTTTGTCTGAACTTACTTGGCGGTGGGGTAGCCTAATGGTTAAAGCGTTGGCTCGTCACGCCGAAGACCCGGGTTCGAATCCCCACATGGGCACAATGTGTGAAGCCCATTTCTGGTGTCCCCCGCCGTGATGTTGCTGGAATATTGCTAAAAGCGGCGTAAAACCAAACTCAGTCAGTCAGTCAGTCTGAACTTACTGAGTACCAGCTGTGGGAGGTCGCAATTCCATAGACTAACGCTTTGTCTCTGAGTATATAATTTTGATAGAAACAAATAGTTATGTTTAGGAGACCCAGGGACATGGGAGATTCAGAACATAGGGAAATCTAGACTTGCTTCATTTAAGGCTTTGGCATTACAGAAAGGGATGGGCTGAATTGAAATAATGGGGTTCTGGGACTGTGAGACAGACTAGCAAATCCACTATTCACAGTGGTATCAGTCTATTACGGACTGGCCTGGGACCGACTCATTTGTCCGGATTGTAAAGCTATTATTTTATTAAGGGAAATACATTCTAGCATTGCATCATTTCAATTGCAGGTTTTGCTCTATAAATGTAAGATAATTATGATTATATGTAAGGTTATGTGACAGCACTTTAGTGTATTGCTGGATAGTTTTTATGTATGGAACAAAGTAACGGAGATGTTTATTCAACGGACTGTTATTTTAGTCGGCTAAGTCCGGATTACAAAGCATTGTTCTCATAGCAATTCCGTACTCCGTAATTGAGAGAGTCCGGATTATAAAGCAAGCTTTAATGATAAATTAAGAACAATTTTGCCGGGACTCAGAGAGTAGTCCGGATTATGGAGAAAACCGAATTACACAGAGTTGACAGATTCCATTGTACTAGGTTTAGGCTTTAGGAAGAGCAATTGTCCTTGAATAAAATATACACATATATTTGTATCGGTATTCTGAAAGATAGAAAAGGGTGTTTTGACTTCAGTTTTAAGTTAATTATTAAACATCCTTAATCAGAAAAAGAAGTATAGAGTAGTATAGAAGTACTCTCAAGAGGCACGCTGCCAAACAAGGTCACCCATCCAATGACTCTCCGTGACCAACGTTGCTTACTTTATCCTGATCTGAGACATGCGCTCTACGCACAAGACCACACACCGTCACCTATTTCCGGGGAGTTCGTGCTGTCATTTGTCACAAACAATCGTATAAATGCAGCTTATTTAGATCCACTTTTCACTCAGATCTTCTTTCAATAATACGATCTCTACTTTTGTATCATTTATCAAAAAGCAACTTCGAGATATACATATTGTATTTTGCTCGGTTTGGTATGTATAAGCAGTTATAGACTAACATCTAGTCTCTGAAATGAACATATTTTACAGGAAAAAACAGTTCCTAAAATATACTCACAAAAATATACTGAAAAGGAGCCCACAGACTTTAAACTACAGTAATTTAGACTTGCCACATATTCTAGACTTGCATGGGCTTTCTTGGATATATTTGTTTCAGGGTCTGTATGACAGACTAAAGCAGTTACTGTGGTTTGAGCCTGAGGCCCAGCACAATTACAGGAGATGATCCATAAACTCCTATCTATTCTATGCAATATAAGTTAGGATAACCGTAGGTCGGCGTTTCTTTAGCGAACAGTTTCCGGAACAGTGGCTTTACGAACATGCTATGGTCGTATTTACAAGCCAGTATCTGAACAGTAGGTCGGTGAAGACGTTATAGCCGTGGTTACAAACAGGTATCTGAATAGTGGGTCGGTGAAGACGTTATGCCGTGTTTACAAACAGGTATCTGAACAGTAGGTCGGTGAAGACATTACAGCCGTGGTTATAAACAGGCATCTGAACAGTGGGTCAGTGAAGACCTTATTGTCGTGGTTACAAACAGGCATCTGAACAGTGGGTCGGTGAAGACCTTATTGACGTGGTTACAAACATGCATCTGAACAGTGGGCCGGTGAAGACCTTATTGTCGTGGTTACAAACAGGCATCTGACCAGTGGGTCGGTGAAGACGTTATAGCCGTGGTTACAAACAGGCATCTGAACAGTGGGTCGGTGAAGACCTTATTGTCGTGGTTACAAACAGGCATCTGAACAGTGGGTCGGTGAAGACCTTATTGTGGTGGTTACAAACAGGCATCTGAACAGTAGGTCGGTGAAGACGTTATTGCCGTGGTTACAAACAGGCATCTGAACAGTGGGTCGGTGAAGACCTTATTGTGGTGGTTACAAACAGGCATCTGAACAGTAGGTCGGTGAAGACCTTAGTGTGGTGGTTACAAACAGGCATCTGAACAGTGGGTCGGTGAAGACGTTATAGCCCTGGTTACAAACAGGTATCTGAAGTGGGTCGGTGAAGACGTTATGGCGTGTTTACAAACAGGCATCTGACCAGTGGGTCGGTGAATACCTTATTGTCGTGGTTACAAACAGGCATCTGAACAGTGGGTCGGTGAAGACCTTATTGTCGTGGTTACAAACAGGCATCTGACCAGTGGGTCGGTGAAGACGTTATAGCCGTGGTTACAAACAGGCATCTGAACAGTGGGTCGGTGAAGACCTTATTGTGGTGGTTACAAACAGGCATCTGAACAGTGGGTCGGTGAAGACCTTATTGTGGTGGTTACAAACAGGCATCTGAACAGTAGGTCGGTGAAGACGTTATGCCGTGTTTACAAACAGGTGTCTGAACAGTGGGTCAGTGAAGACCTTATTGTGGTGGTTACAAACAGGCATCTGAACAGTAGGTCGGTGAAGACCTTATTGTGGTGGTTACAAACAGGCATCTGAACAGTAGGTCGGTAAAGACCTTATTGTGGTGGTTACAAACAGGCATCTGAACAGTAGGTCGGTGAAGACCTTATTGTGGTGGTTACAAACAGGTGTCTGAACAGTAGGTCGGTGAAGACGTTATACCGTGGTTACAAACAGGTATGATCGGTGTCTGAACAGTAGGTCGGTGAAGACCTTATTGTGGTGGTTACAAACAGGCATCTGAACAGTGGGTCGGTGAAGACCTTATTGTCGTGGTTACAAACAGGTGTCTGAACAGTAGGTCGGTGAAGACGTTATACCGTGGTTACAAACAGGTATCTGAACAGTAGGTCGGTGAAGACATTACAGCCGTGGTTATAAACAGGCATCTGAACAGTGGGTCAGTGAAGACCTTATTGTGGTGGTTACAAACAGGCATCTGAACAGTGGGTCGGTGAAGACCTTATTGACGTGGTTACAAACATGCATCTGAACAGTGGGCCGGTGAAGACCTTATTGTGGTGGTTACAAACAGGCATCTGACCAGTGGGTCGGTGAAGACGTTATAGCCGTGGCTACAAACAGGCATCTGAACAGTGGATCGGTGAAGACCTTATTGTCATGGTTACAAACAGGCATCTGAACAGTAGGTCGGTGAAGACCTTATTGTGGTGGTTACAAACAGGCATCTGAACAGTAGGTCGGTGAAGACGTTATGCCGTGGTTACAAACAGGCATCTGAACAGTGGTCGGTGAAGACCTTATTGTGGTGGTTACAAACAGGCATCTGAACAGTAGGTCGGTGAAGACCTTATTGTGGTGGTTACAAACAGGCATCTGAACAGTGGGTCGGTGAAGACGTTATAGCCGTGGTTACAAACAGGTATCTGAAGTGGGTCGGTGAAGACGTTATGGCGTGTTTACAAACAGGCATCTGACCAGTGGGTCGGTGAATACCTTATTGTCGTGGTTACAAACAGGCATCTGAACAGTGGGTCGGTGAAGACCTTATTGTCGTGGTTACAAACAGGCATCTGACCAGTGGGTCGGTGAAGACCTTATAGCCGTGGTTACAAACAGGCATCTGAACAGTGGGTCGGTGAAGACCTTATTGTGGTGGTTACCAACAGGCATCTGAACAGTGGGTCGGTGAAGACCTTATTGTGGTGGTTACAAACAGGCATCTGAACAGTAGGTCGGTGAAGACGTTATTGTGGTGGTTACAAACAGGTGTCTGAACAGTAGGTCGGTGAAGACCTTATTGTATTGGTTACAAACAGGTGTCTGAACAGTAGGTCGGTGAAGACCTTATTGTGGTGGTTACAAACAGGCATCTGAACAGTAGGTCGGTGAAGACCTTATTGTGGTGGTTACAAACAGGCATCTGAACAGTAGGTCGGTGAAGACCTTATTGTGGTGGTTACAAACAGGTGTCTGAACAGTAGGTCGGTGAAGACGTTATACCGTGGTTACAAACAGGTATCTGAACAGTAGGTCGGTGAAGACCTTATTGTGGTGGTTACAAACAGGCATCTGACCAGTGGGTCGGTGAAGACCTTATTGTCGTGGTTACAAACAGGCATCTGACCAGTGAGTCGGTGAAGACGTTATAGCCGTGGTTACAAACAGGCATCTGAACAGTGGGTCGGTGAAGACCTTATTGTGGTGGTTACAAACAGGCATCTGAACAGTGGGTCGGTGAAGACCTTATTGTGGTGGTTACAAACAGGCATCTGAACAGTAGGTCGGTGAAGACGTTATTGTGGTGGTTACAAACAGGTGTCTGAACAGTAGGTCGGTGAAGACCTTATTGTAGTGGTTACAAACAGGCATCTGAACAGTAGGTCGGTGAAGACCTTATTGTGGTGGTTACAAACAGGCATCTGAACAGTAGGTCGGTAAAGACCTTATTGTGGTGGTTACAAACAGGCATCTGAACAGTAGGTCGGTGAAGACCTTATTGTGGTGGTTACAAACAGGTGTCTGAACAGTAGGTCGGTGAAGACGTTATACCGTGGTTACAAACAGGCATCTGACCAGTGGGTCGGTGAAGACCTTATTGTCGTGGTTACAAACAGGCATCTGACCAGTGAGTCGGTGAAGACGTTATAGCCGTGGTTACAAACAGGCATCTGAACAGTGGGTCGGTGAAGACCTTATTGTGGTGGTTACAAACAGGCATCTGAACAGTGGGTCGGTGAAGACCTTATTGTGGTGGTTACAAACAGGCATCTGAACAGTAGGTCGGTGAAGACGTTATTGTGGTGGTTACAAACAGGTGTCTGAACAGTAGGTCGGTGAAGACCTTATTGTATTGGTTACAAACAGGTGTCTGAACAGTAGGTCGGTGAAGACCTTATTGTGGTGGTTACAAACAGGCATCTGAACAGTAGGTCGGTGAAGACCTTATTGTGGTGGTTACAAACAGGCATCTGAACAGTAGGTCGGTGAAGACCTTATTGTGGTGGTTACAAACAGGTGTCTGAACAGTAGGTCGGTGAAGACGTTATACCGTGGTTACAAACAGGTATCTGAACAGTAGGTCGGTGAAGACCTTATTGTGGTGGTTACAAACAGGCATCTGAACAGTGGGTCGGTGAAGACCTTATTGTGGTGGTTACAAACAGGTGTCTGAACAGTAGGTCGGTGAAGACGTTATACCGTGGTTACAAACAGGTATCTGAACAGTAGGTCGGTGAAGACCTTATTGTGGTGGTTACAAACAGGCATCTGAACAGTGGGTCAGTGAAGACCTTATTGTCGTGGTTACAAACAGGCATCTGAACAGTGGGTCGGTGAAGACGTTATAGCCGTGTTTACAAACAGGTATCTGAACAGTGGGCTGGTGATGAAACAGGTATCTGAACAGTGGGTCGCAGTCGCTGAAGACGTAGTCGTGATTACAGACAGGCATCTGAACAGCGGGCCGGTGAAGACGTTATAGCCGTGGTTACAAATAGGGATCTGAACAGTTGGTCACTGAAGACTTTATGTCGTGTTTAAAAACAGGAGTCTGACCAGTGAGTCGGTGGAGACCTTATTGTCGTGGTTACAAACAGGCATCTGAACAGTGGGCTGGTGATAAAACGGGTATCTGAACAGTGGGTCGCAGTCGGTGAAGACGTAATGTTGTGTTTGCAAACAGGTATCTTAACAGTACGTCAGTGAAGACGTTATAGCCGTGTTTACAAACAGGCATCTGAACAGTAGGGCAGTGAAGACATTACGACTGTGTTAACAAACATGTTTCTGAATAGTAGGTCGGTGAAGATGTTATGTCGCTATTACAAACAGCTATCTGAATAGGACAGTGGAGACGTTATGTTGTGTTTACAAACAGGCATCTGAACAGAAGGCCAGTGAAGACGTTATGCCATGTTTACAAACAGGTATCTGAACAGGAGATCGGTGAAGACGCTATGCCATGTTTACAAATAGGCATCTGAACAGTGGGTCAGTGAAGACGTTATGGCGTGTTTACAAACAGGCATCTGAACGGTGGGTCAGTGAAAAGGTTATGCCGTGTTTACAAACAGGCATCTGAACAGTGGGTCGGTGAAGACGTTATGGCGTGTTTACAAACAGGTATCTGAACAGTGGGTCGGTGAAGACCTTATTGTCGTGGTTACAAACAGGCATCCGAACAGTGGGTCAGTGAAGACGTTATGCCGTGTTTACAAACAGGTATCTGACCAGAAGGTCGGTGAAGACGCTATGCCGTGTTTTCAAACATTTATCAGTGATTAAATATTGCACATATGTGTACTAACCGGGAACAGCCGTCAGATCATACTGAGGGGCAGAAAACCATCATTTGATGTTCTGGTAACACCTCACAAGATAGCTCGCACCAAGCTATAGTGATTCTGTCCACGTATGGGGCGGCGAGGTAATTTGGTGGTTAAAGTGTACGCTCGCACGCCGAAGACCCGAGTTCGATTCCCTATGCACATAGGATCAATACGTTGAGCCTATTTCTGGTGTCCGCTACCGCGATATTGCTGGAACAATGATAAAAGCGACGTAAAACCATACCCACTCATCGTCCACGTAACTTTGTATTTGTTTGTCGAAGGGGATTCACTCAGTTCTAAAGTATCATAAATAGCACTTTTCACAACAGAAACTCAAATGCGCTGCACCCACGCAGTCGGAAACAATTAAATATACAAGCATTTATTGATACATAATAAAGATAAATGTATTAATATCAATGATTCAGTTTACTGTTAGACATTTAGAGTTGACTCCAATCTTGGAGTTAATTAATATTATCAATTCACTCCATAGAACTGAACTTCCATTTCAATAACTAATGTTTATGGTAATACATTATTTACATGTTGCCAGAATAAGTAAATACAAAATAACCATTAAAATGCCGCAAGATCGATTTGCTATGCATCCAACCCCACACGGATATACCAATATCCCTCTCCCGACATATGCATGATGCATGCGAATAGTTATATCTCGTACAGCAGAATGCATTATTCATTGTATATTGCTATATTGTACAGGTGTCGAGAACTTCCGATATCCCACCCCAAACCCCCTCCTGCCTGTGATGTAACAGGGCCTTTCAGGCTACGTTGTGACAATAAAATTTATGACACATCAGTCCACTTCAAAGACTGGCTATAAATAACTTACTATAAAATGCACAGAATCACAGATGTTCGTTTTGTTTAAAAGTTTTCATTTCACAATTACACATGTGATTACGTTAACGAGCAAAGAAAGTGTTATATACACTCCAATGGTGTAAAAATATGACAGGATAAATAACGTACGCCACTGTGATTAAAATTAAGCTTGGACAAGTTTGATAAAGAAATTACATTTCATCATTATTATATGGTGCAACACCATGGTGCAAAAATATTGTTAAATGGAATAAACATTTCGAATTGTATGTTTTCGTTATCTATCTTGTGTAACTATATGAACTTATTTGCGTCTATTAATCAAATTATATTAACAAAATATATCTGGCCCCACAGAATATATATACCCACCAGAGAGTGAAAGGACAAAAGTATTTATGGAGAAGTGTAAATGACACTAAAGTTGTTCAACTTGTATTTTGGTATATAATTTCAAATGTCTTTTTTTTCCTTTAAGCATCCATGGTTAGTCTCTTCTCGTTCGTTATTTGTTAATAAAACTATCTAGATCTAATTTGTAGTTGCAAAACCCCAACACAATAGAATCTATAGTGTAGGCTATGTAATCTTATAAAAACACATTTTACTTTCGTATATTTGACACGTGATAACCGTTGATGACACTACGAAGTGCTTAAAATAGCAGACAGGGATGGTTTCAAATGTATAGGTGGCTCTTATACATCGCTATTGTTTGTGGGTTCGCAATATATCTATTTTTATAAGCACATGATGTCATGGAAATGAAACGACTAGTATTACAACTAACTACATATAACACTATTCGTAAAAACACCCTTTTCTGATCTAGTGGTTGGTTAAAAAATATTTCGTACATAGAAACTTAGATATATTAAATAATGCAAAGATGTAATATGTACAAAGATTAAGGTGTATTTGTGGAAAGAATGCTTACAAAAGTGTGTCTAATAATATTAGTTGTGCCAGTAATACTATCAGAAAGAGCTGAAACCCGGATGTAGACGTCAGTGGTCGTGAGATCGCTGTTGTCAATACATAGAAATCAAGACATATATTAATCGAACAGTGTAAATAGCTTTGATCACACCACTGACATGTCTACTCCAGCCAGAAGAAGACTAATGCGCGATTTCAAAAGGTTTGTTTATATCTTAGACCTTTTAGCGACAAAATCTGAATGTAAATATTCCAAAATGGCCGCTACGTAACAACCTTAGTCAAGACTGATGCTGCATATTTATACATCTAAGACACGTATCTTCATGTCATTTTAAAATTGTCATAATATGTTATTTGGAGCAATTTATTGCATTCCAGATTACAAGAGGATCCCCCGGCTGGTGTTAGTGGTGCTCCTACAGATAACAATATTATGCTTTGGAATGCTGTTATATTTGGGTAAGACATTATCAATGACAAAGCTATCTGAAGTCGAAACATAATATCTATATTCACGCCTCTATTGATTTGAATATTGAATTGTATTTGTGGTTACATTTATGTATTTTGTGTTGTTATTATAACAGTGTAATTATATGTCAGAGGCACAATGACTTCTACCTGTTCAATGTTATGGATTTATAAGCCTTTGTACTGAAAATATTTCCTGACTTCCTTGTGTGTTTACATTCATAACATAAGGTACATGTTGACATACAATGAACTTTCTTTCTATCATTTTGATGAAATATCACATTATTTCTTATTCATACTGAATTATTCACATTTTTAGGTGAAAATTGTATTCATGTGCAAGCACAAGTTGTTTTGGGTTGTTGTTTTTGTACAGAATCTATTTCTCTTTGGAATCCTTTTTCGATTTTAGTGTCAGCAAGTCCTTTAGATTTTATGCTTCTAAAATTTTCCATAATTAGTTAAATTGCTGGCTTTTTCATACCATTTTTATATGTTTTTTAGTTAAGACTGGATTAGCTAGAATATATACCAATTAGGATGGTCAATGATGCCCAGCTGTTAGTCTCTCATTTTCTGAATGGATGAAGATGGTTGAATCAACACCTTGTGTGAAACTGAAAATATATGATCAACTGTTTTTTTAATAAACATTGTTGCATGGGATTGTTACACATAAACAATAAACAAGACACTAAATTTTAATTATTTACAACATTTTGTCATGTTTGATGCAGGATTTTGCGTAGCCTTAAAAAAACCTAGGTGTCTTAACAGTTCTTTTGCAAGTCAAGAGGACAATGGAGAGTTATTCAAAATTAAAATAATTTGGTAGATACAGAAACAAGTCTCAAGCATCCTCAAAACCAACCTCAAGCAAAAATGTTCATTTCAGCCCTGCCATAGATTTATCAAATGCAAATCAAAACAAACATTCTGCCAACTGAAACCTGTCACAGTGAAAAAATGAAGTAGTTTCTCTTACAATGCAATGGATATGTTAGAACTAACTGGGACTTAAGGAATAGGTTGTGTCAAATATCGTGACTATGGCTTATCAAAACATGTTATTTAGGTTTATTTAGCAGTGTAAAAAAATGGCCATGATGACCCTCAGTTAAAACTATTATAAAAGATAGAAACAGATACTGGAACATTATATCATAATTGTTTGATTGGAATTCTAGACATTTGTGAGTAAATAAGAAATACGTGACAGAAAACAGCTTCTGCTTTATTGCATTTAGGAATGTTTCAATGAAGATTTCAATGTTATTAAGCTTGAGTGACTAGTCAGTAAGATGTATGTATACTATGTATTCCTGTTATCATTCAGTCTCTTGAAGTTGCTCCATCTTGCTAAAGTCTACATGGAAAAATCACTACCTGGCATTATGTATATGGTTGTGCTTATTCTCACAAGATATCTTCATAACTCCCTTGAATTTTAAAACTGTTTTGTTGCAAATGGTGTTAAATACACAAAATCCTGTTAAACTCATATTTTTTTGTGAAAAATTGTTGATTGGCATTATATCAGGGACAGTCATCACTTACATACTTCAACTTCGCTTTATTTGTTGTAGAACTGCACGGTGATCATATTGTCCAAGGTGGTTTACAATGATTAGATATATCATTAAAATTATTTTTAACCTGAATGTAAACCATTTTCAAACTTTTTCATTTGCATTATTGGTAATATGTGTCTTTATGTTTGGCTAAGACATATCAATGGAACAGCTTGTTGTGTAACCGTGAATGAGGATCTTTAATTTAGGTCACCGACAACATTGTTTTGTTTGCTCTCTGTTCTCAGCTTTAGATTATTCATCTCAGTATTAAATTTGTCATGTTAGAAAAGCATCTTCATGCTTTAACTATAATTGTACATGTACTTTATTTACACTATACATTGGGGTACAGTGAACTGTATTTTCTAATTATGTAAGCAACAATAGCTTTTTTCATATACATGGTGAAGCATGATGTGAGTTCTTTGTTAACCAGAGGTTTGCATCTGTTTTATTCAGTAAGTGTAGCAGCTAAGCGTATTTATATTTGTTAGTGTTGGAAATCGCTTCAGGACTCAAGATTAATCATTACAATGACTAGTATGAGCATGATGAGACATTTATTGATATAGCTTTTGACCTAGAACGACAGAATGTTTTTGGTCTTCTTCATATCATTGATAATATATTTTTCATTATATTGTTTGATTAATATTATGGTATTAATTTATATTCATTTGTAATGTTTTAAGTAAACCCTGGTGATGAATTCATTGATACATTGTGTGCTACTAATTATCCCAAATGGACTTGTAATTTTGTATTATGACTGGAAATCATACACTATGATACAGTAGATATCATTACATGAAATTGTGTAGGTATACTCAGCAGCTGAAAGCAGTCCAAAATTTGCGTCAATTTCAGTTACGATTTTGAACATGTTGAAAGGCATCATATATTTCCCAAATTATTTTCCTATAGTTGTGGTCACTAATGTGATTGCTTGGTCCAAAATATGTTTTGCTGGTAATGGAGAAAAAGATATGTTTTAAGTTAAAATACCATGAAATAGAGAACTTCAGGAAAAATCCCTGTTGCAACAAATATTATGTGTTCCAAATTTCCTTGTTTGGAACCCTAAATAAATCCTTGAAATATTGTCAATAGTTATGCCAAGAGAATTAATAGCAGGGAAATACATTTGCTACTAAGAACCGTTAAGTCATTATTTTCATACTGAGTGTTATAACTGTTTCTTCTCGTTCCTTTCCAGGCCTCACGACACCCCTTTTGAAGATGGTACTTTCAAGTTAACAATAGAATTCACAGAGGAGTATCCAAACAAACCTCCCACAGTCCGATTTGTGTCAAAGATGTTCCACCCTAATGGTGTGTACAGGCAATAATTGTACTCTTTCACCATGCTTAATCAACTTTTTAGGCTTTGGGAACCCAAGTTGGTACAGTCATCCCTCGCTGATAATGCGGATTCGGATAAACCGCGGGGTAATCCATGGCTCCCATTTTAAAAAAAGTTGCCCAGCGATCACACATCTTCACATCATCGAAAATAGCATATCAACAAATCCGCTGTTGAGCTCAGGTTAATCACGTAGTAAACTAGTGAAATTCAGTGCGGGTTGCAGTTAACAGTGTTTATCGTACATATCCATGGTTTTTCAGATGCTTAAAAACATTCAGGGTTTTCTTGAACATCGTAATAACTTATTAGAGACAACTTTGTCATAAAGACATGCCATCAGCCGAGTACTTACGATGTTTTCTGTGATGCAACACACCTCGTTATTGCGAGGGTAATGTCAGAAAATGCATAATGAAACGATCTTCCTTGACTTCATTTTATTTGATTAAATTCAATCTCATTTTCATTCATTCAAACTGTTTACAGTAACATCGGAGAAAACGTGTGTGAAATGGCATTACCTCATTCTATATGCGTACCACTTCCGCTTATCATGTTCATGAGGGTCTGCTTTTCGCGCCTACGGCGATAGCACTGATGTCCCATTATTCTCAGCAATCACGAACAGATTACAGCCTCGTCATTCATGGACCCCTTGACCCGCGGTATTGACTTATTGAAGTCATATTTGACAATTACTTGCCAACTATTTGTTTTTACAATCAAAGTATCACATACTACGGGAAGTCAACAGTGACTTGTCAAACTGTCTCTGACTGGGCACAATACACGAAATAGCAGTTCTGTTATGTCCATAGAAAATACGATTTTACTTGGAGTTATTACAATGTCATGTATAAGTTACTATAACGCTGCGGGGGACACCCATGGACCCGAAGACCCATGTTATGGCGAGGGATAAGTATATGTTGCAAGTCGGTCTGATTGGGTGATTAGGTTCTGGGACTGTGTTACAGTGCACATCATCAGAGACGTATGCCTACTGAAGTGTTCAGATGGGATGTCAGTATTAGATTAATGAAAGTCAGCCTTTGGAGCTCTAAACTTCAGTTCAATTTCTTACCAGAATAGATAGACAGATAGATCATAGAAATGCTTTATTATTCTGAAGGAAATTTGCTGTACACAGTTGCATATTTACATTGAAAACACATACAATACTAGAAAAGATACAAATACATAAGACATAGAAATGTCATTTGTTATATGTTACATGCAAACAGCCAATACCCATTTGTTTCCAATATATTGAGTCCATTTTTACCCATTAAAATTTCAGTTTAACTCTTTAAGAAGTGTCTAATTATGATGATGTTAAAAAATATTTTGTATGTTTTTCCTGTTTTGCAGTGTACGCTGATGGGAGTATATGTTTAGATATATTACAGAATAGATGGAGTCCTACATACGATGTGTCAGCTATACTTACGTCAATACAGGTAAGTGTGACATTTAGGATGTCACGGGCAGTGCTACATAGTGCTATAGCTGAATTAAGCTGGTAGGCATAATGTAGTGACAATCTTTCTTTTACATTAATATTAATAATTTAAGGTGAACTAACACATGCAAATAGTATGATGCTTTTTTGTCACTCTTATTTAGCAAGTATGACCCTGAAATCGGTTTATTTTGTTTTGTGCATAGGCAACTTCATACCATTTTGACCATACCCATGTAAGATTACTCATTTTATTTCTAAAATGGTTTGTTTTTCTGGTAAGAAGATTATTCTAACACTGTCAACTTGAAAGAAAAATTGTTTGTCCTGCTGTCTGTCCTTGCTTTGTGTTGATAAATATGTAGTTGACAGTGAGAAGTGCATTTGAATAATATAAAAAGTCAAGTTCTTGGACTATGTTAAAGGCATAGATAATTGTGTAATCATGGTTATGCCAGCTGAATATTATATTTGCTTTGAATATGTATATTGCACTAACATCAAAGAATTAAGAGAATGGTATCATTTTCTGCTGTAGAGTCTGTTAATCCTTAATTGCTTCACAAAAGACAAATTTGTTTGAATTAAATTAACTGAAAACTTATTCAGAATTTTTCATATACACTTTTATCCACTGTAATACAGTCAGTAGCATTCAACCTATCAAGAAATGTTGCTATTATATGAGTATGTATCACAAGAATTTGTAGATGCTTAAACCATTGATAACTGATTTCTAAGTTTGATCATTGGAAAACCCATCTGATTTTATTCATAATTCATTGTCTGATCAGATGCACTGGATCCAACTGTCATACCAGCTTCATGTTGAGTCTTTGTTTTTAATGAGATGTAATCAAATAATGGTGTTCTATCATTTAAACAAGTTGTTTTAAAACTCAAATTAACTACTGCCTTAATTGTTTTTTTCAAATATTACTGCGAACATCTATTAGCATTAGGATGTTTAAAATATGTCCTGATTTTGCACAGACCAAAGCAGGACTTATTCATTTCAAGTTATGAGCAAGAGTTCTTAGTAAATCAAAATAAATGGAGATGGTGATATCTCTCTGTACATGAAACTATTGTTGAAGATGTTTAGTGTTTTATCATAACAGAATGGGTGATAACTATTCACCTATCTTTACAAAAACATACCGCAAACTACTTGTGAATAAGTGTTAGGCTAGATACTCATTAAAGCATCATTTCTAGATAGAGTAATTATAGAATGCTTACCTGTCTCTCAGTGGAGGAGTCAAAATTTGGATTAACAGACAACATGTTTAGTGTTTCATTGTTTTCTTCACATTATAGAACATGCAAAGATTTAAGATTTATCCAATTTCATCCATTACCTCATTCCTGTCTATTGTGTTGATGTAAATACTGCAGATTCAGTGGACCCAAATCATGCAGACTGCATGTCACCAAGTAGAACCAAATTGTGTGTACACCATTGTATGTGTTCATCTCATCAGCAGAATATCTTGCAATTGATGACTTGACATTGTAATTTCTCTCTTGTAGTCACTGCTACATGATCCGAATCCAAATAGTCCAGCCAACAATGAGGCTGCCCAGTTGTATCGAGAGAACCGACGGGAATACGAGAAAAAAGTGTCAGCGATCGTTCAGGAAAGCTGGAATGATGAGGAGGAAGATGAAGAGGACGCGATGGCTTGCTCTTAGCATCCCGTTCCACAACAACATACATTTGTAGGACATTTTCTGGCAGGTCGGCCTGTAGGTGGGGTGGAGCGGTCACCAGTGATCGCATTTGAGGACAGACAGCTGGCTCTCGGAACTGTTCTCTCCTCTTCCCTCTCGCTGGCTTATTTTTGCCGTTTGTTCTCAATTTGTGATGTGTTGTTGGGGGCGGGCACCATCTCTCCTCCTCACCACACTCGGACGACGTCAGTGTATCAGTTAACATTTCCATTGCATTTTAAGTCTCCCGCTGTGTATGTATGTACCGAAGTGAACAGTATACTGTAACTGGCTGCAGTGAATAAGGAAAGCCTGTATCACATCAGGAATATTTGCATTTTCTCGACAAGAGGTAGGATGAAGCTTTTGGTAGATCTTAAAATCTTTGCTGCCGCATTCTTTATCCTTCTGATGTCTTGTCCCATTGATTGTTTTTCAGTCTTTGTTAGACGAACCCAACCCAAACAGTCCAGCTAATAACATAGCAGCCCAGCTTTACCAAGACAACCGGCGCGAGTATGAGAAGCGTGTTAAGACGGTTGTTGAAGAAAGTTGGATTTACCTAGGGGAGGTGTAATGAATTTCCTGATCTTACTCTTACCTGACCACTTGCCACTTCAATGTCATCGTTCACCCTTGTCATTGTATGTTCTCCACTGGCATATCGGTACATTTCGGGAGGAAAAAATACAGAAGCATGTTAGTCATATGAACAGATACACGTCATATAACGGAGTTGTTACTTTGATTATTCGTTTGTTATTCCCAGTCAGTAGGTTTATATTTATTATTTGTTGAGTTAAATGTTTACCAGGAGATAAATACAAAGTTCATTAATATTTTTCATTGCTTGAGAATCATGTCCTGTGTGGCTCCTTTGAAGTAGTGGAGGGTGATTTTGTTTTCTTTTGTCATATATCTTTGTTTCTTAATAGTTTTTATTAAATAATGGAAGGGAAAATAGAGATCTGGATATTTGATTGCTACTTTTGAGTTGCTTGTGGCATCTTTGACATGGTAATATTGATTGCATGTTGTCCACAATCCAATTTCTCAAGGCATTTTCTCCATTGTGTCCCGTGAACTTGTCCATGTTCTCCTGCTGGATGCAAACTAATCACAAGTGTTACTGTTGTAATGCAATACTCTGCAGCTTGACCAAGTTTTTTTTCATTGTCTCGTTTTTAGAATTATTATTCAGTCAACTAATCTAAACTCTCATGTGATGTTCCCAAATGTAGCGGCACCAGAAGACTTGACCTGATTGACAACCTAGGTTAACATACCGGGTATTGCTAGTCAGGCTTTTACACATAATGGGAAGGGATTGGGTCAGTTTGCCAGTACGGCATGCTAACTGTTAAATTATCGTGAGCTGAGAAAGATGGCTGCTTCTGTACAATGTAACAATTATTATTGAATGCACGTGTAATTTTTGTGTTCATGAAGACGGTAAGTCTTTGTAATGTAGAGGCTGTACAAAGTGTAATAAAGACAAAATCAAACATACAGTATGGGCTCTGTTTTGTCATTTGCAAAAGAAGAAGAACCGGACCTTGATGACTCCTCATGGTAGAACCCGTCGAATGTACAGAAAGCTTATATAAAGCTTCCACATGGGGGAGATGGTGGTTGGAGCCCTAAGTTAACCATCATCCTGATTGTCCCCATGTGTATCTCTATCCTGTTGTGAAAATAACCTGTACCCATCTATAACCGAACTTGAACCTAGTTTGAATAATGCAACACTACAAATTGTCATCCAACTGAATTAACACTCACATGATGAGAAAACTGTTATGACATAACATAATGGAGATGAACATTAATACAGTGGATAGTAGATGAGGATGAATAGTCATCTTTTAAGCTTTTAGTTCATCTTAAACATCCCATAAATCCACTTTGACTGAAGGGGAGGTATTTCTGCAAGTGGGAATACAGCCAGTTTTCTGACATTGTAAACATGAATAAATAAAAAAACCACACCGTCTGGACATCAAAAATGCCACAGACACATAAAGGACATCAAAAAGTCACTAGTTTTTGTTTATATATTAGTTTATTTTACAGACATGTACATTCAGATATCTTACAAAGATGGCACTTCACACGTTATATGAGCTGTGGTCTTTGAGGCATACACAGATTGTAGTGAGCATTGACATCCCAGAAATCTGGTCCCTTCCAGCCACACCATCCCTGAAAATGACCATTAAAACTTTGTAATATTTTGGGTAGGAACGGGCAATATGGTTACCAGCACACCATTGGTTGTCATCAGATGATTAAAATGGAACATGTGGACACATTTGGCTGTCTGTGCATCAGTGTATTCCAACAGTGGTTAGCCCAGTGGTTAAAGCGTTTGCTTGTCACGTCGAAAACCTAGGTTCGATTCCCCACATGGGCACAATTTGTGAAACCCATTTCTTGTGTCCCTGCCATGATATTGCTGGAATATTGGTAAAAGCGGTGTAAAACTAAACTCACTAATTCACCCACTCAACAGGTGATATCATGCACTGGTTTGTCTGGCCCAGAACTGAACAATTGTAAGCTGCCACTGCAGGAATGTTAATGACCACAGAGTTTAACAACAGTCACGTTACCCGTTACATTCAGGTGACTAAGATTTTGCTTTCGACATTCATTTCTGTTATTTTGAAGAGAAAAGTATACACAACAGTTGTACCAAACAAATAATGCACCCACTTCATGTCTCCAGTTACAAAAGTTAAAAGTCAGACACTGAATAGGAGTTGGGACAATCATGGTGTCAAAGACAGCTTTGGGAAAAGGGTCACTTTACATAATTGTCATAACACTGAACCTCCACGTTGGTACAATGACAATCAGTTTTCCAGGCCTGCGTAACTGATAAAGGAATTCAACTGTTAACTCAACTGATAGCTGACTTGTAACTGTAATAGCTCTAACATAGCTTTGTATGGTACTTAATCAGGGCTCCAGATAATATTTCATGATCAGGAGTACGCACTCCTTATTTTTTTCAATATAGGAGTACTGGAAAACAGTAAGAGTACATTTAGAGTACTGAATGGAATTTAATGGAGTATCAGTAATCTTGTGTTTCGTTTCATATATGCACCACAACATTGCTACTCTTGTATAAACAGGTCAAGATACAATAAAACAATACTTTTTTTCAGATAAATACGTCTGTAAATGATTCTAAGACCATACACCATTGCTGTGGTGCGTATCTGCTACGCTTTTTAAATTATTTCCTACCGTATCGTGGATATTTTTTATCCGTACATACGCCGATACGACCCTTATCTGGAGCCCTGCTTATTGTTATCATTTTCAGTTCTAAAAGACTACAGAACTGAGACAACCGTATTTGTGAAAAGATGGCCCTTTATGACCTATACTTACCTTGTCCAAGATAACCTTCAGGTCTTCTGACTCCGTGTAGTGGGGGTCAAGGATGAGGAAGCGAATGTTCCCTGTGACTTCATCAAAATCCACTCCAAGGATGGTATGGGCCAAAACACCCCCACCTGTACACACAGAATTTTAGATCATCAGGGAGAAGGGCTTTTTTCAGCAAGTGCCAGTCCCTGCATATGTTAAAATCAGTAAAGTTTACTGAGAATATCCACATAATAATTCTGTTAAGGGAGAAATACAGAACAGAGCTGGTGTGTTATGATTTTCACAATAATGGCAGGGTGAACTGTGTTTAATAAGCTAGTAAGAAGTTGTAGAGGTACACATAATCGTGAAATGCTGAACGCTGTCAATAAGAGTGAGTGAGTTTAGTTTTACGCCGCACTCAGCCATATTCCAGCTATATGGCAGCGGTCTGTAAATAAGCAAGTCTGGACCAGACAATCCAGTGATCAACAGCATGAGCAACGATCTGCGCAATTGGGAACCGATGACGTGTCAATCAAGCCAGCGATCCTGACCACCCGATCCCCTTAGTCGCCTCTTACGACAAGCATGGGTTACTAAAGGTTCATTCTAACCCGGACCTTCACAGGTCTGTCAGTAAGACTGTGCGGTGCATACACTGTTCTTACATCACTCCTGAACATATATAGCTGCTGTTCTAGCAGGTTGCTCTTCCTTGCATGATCACTGTGCCAATAACACCACAACAATGAGGCAATGCAGATAGCAGCAAAGGCCATGGCTGCACATGTCAAACCAGAAATATTGCCATTTGTTACTACAGCACTCATTGGTCTGAGTACTTGCTGGGGCTTCTCCCTGGAGGTTACACAATTACACCACAAATCACTGAATTGAAGTGAAGCTCTGATCATACAAGGTGATGTATGGCTTTTTTACAAGCTTGACTCAGATAGCTACATTTTCTCATCATTACTGAGAGAGGCCTACCTATCATGATTGGAGTGCCCTGGTGAGTGAAATGTGATGCCAGTTCTCTCCCTTTACCAGCCAAGTCCGCACCACTGCTTACGTTCATGATCTTGCATGTCACCTGCAATAAATAGGCAGACAACATCATTATTCTCGTGACTACCTTATTGGAAGTCCAACAATCATATGACAACAGCCTCCTTCTAAAGAGTCCTGGAGATTGAGGAACTTACATGATAATGACAGGACAAATACTGATATCTGGTATTTGTAAAGCAAGGTTGATTCCTGTATACAATCATAGTCAGGGATTTAAATAAACATAAACTTGCCTGAATAAATGGAACAATAACAACACATAAGGACAACTTCCAAAAAGCTAAAACACTGTTTACTTTTAGGGATGCAAATGTTTGAATAAATAGATTATTGAATGAATCTCAGTACTTGGGGACTACAATATAAGTTGTTCACTGGTCTCGAAGCGGGACATGGGCTGATGTACCCTCGATGTTTGTTTATAAAGATACATCGAGGGTACATCAACCCATGGGCCCCAAGGGACCAGTGAACAACGTATTGATCTTACCGAACACCTCAATGGTAATTTTGAACTGTTTGAAGCATGGGTATCGGATCATAGTATGGAGTACCAGATGACATGACAAGAAAAACAAATTTAGAGTAATTTCCCTTTCATTAATTTCCGTACATGATGCATGATTCAATGTTATTCGAGATAAAGAATGACAACTACGAAGTAACAAATGAGTTCGGCATTCCCAGTGGGGTACATAGAACATGTTACTCGCTTGTAAGGGGGCTACATTGAAAATAATAGAAGAGCACTCAGCCAATCAGAAAACGACATTTATGTGTGAGGCAAGATAAGTGTAAGTGTTAGTTAGTCATGGTAAGTATAGCCAAAGTTATCCTTAACATAAAGAAAATACGAAGATCTACAGAAGACTAGTATTTTCGGTGATAATTTGCATTCCTCAGCTGCTGACATTTGTATCAAAGACAGCCTTTGAAACCATTCTCAAAGATACATGTAACAAGTAAATATTCAGTAGTATCGCAGTAATGGTAAATTATACTACTATATGACAAGTGTCTGCTCTAAAGTTGATTGATTTATTTTTTTTAACACAGCACTCAGTAATATTCCAGCTATATGGTGGCAGTCAGTAATTATCAAGTCTGGACCAGATGATCCAGTGATCAACAACATGAGCATCGATCTACGCAACTGGGATACAATGACATCTCTAATTAAAGTCAGCTGTGCCTACCCCGATCAACTGATCCAGACAGTACCCAACTTCAAGGGAGCCAATCCACTTCCGACTCCCTACAAATGACTTTTCCTTATCTCCAATGTCAACCAGAGCCTGGAAATAGCATGAAGGTGTATTAGATATATAGCTATATACCACACTGCCTGACCAGAACAGACAGTATTTAATAGCTGGAGCTATAGGGCATAAAGTACAAATGTAAAACAACATTCTGAAATGCTATATGACAGTGTCAAGCACAGAAGAATATATCTTAACATAATGCAAACACGTTTTCAATCAATAACAACATATTTCACTACGTCAATATTTGTAGTTTACAAAGAACACTTATACATGCTCAGCATAACATGAGGATATTATACAAATATATCACACATGAAACACATCTACATCAGACTACCTTGTTATAGTTTAGTAGGCAGTTAAGTGTGACCCTTAATTTGCATATTGGCTCAAAACTTAGATGCCTTTATTGTCTAATATTTTGTTTATTCAACTTTAACATCTGACCACCTATGCCCCATCTAACAGACCCATCTTGATTATAGTGTATCCTACCTGTTGTATTTCTTTGTGAGTTGGGATAGGTTTGTCTGTGTAGCCTTGGAACCGGAACCAGGACACCAGTGTCTGGAGGGAGCGGTACGCACATCCCCATTGGTTGTCGTTGAAGCGGTCCTGCATGTAGTGGTGGTAGCTGTAAGTCCCTGTCACCAAGTACTTGGTGCCAACTCCTGAAACAGTCACAAACTTTAAACAAGGATTATTACGAATATAATGACATTTAGAAAGGATTATATAATGTAACATATGTTATATTTGGGATGCCATTTAGAAAGTGGTACAAATGTCACATGAGCAAAATATTCTTGGGCGTTAAACCCAATTTCACCTCTTGAACCCACACCCTCAGAGTCAGCAGCTGCTGACTTTGTGTGTGGCGATTAGGTGCCTGACTCTGAGGGTGTGGGTTCAAATCCCGGATGGGACTCAACCCAACAAAAGTACTAGAATCTGTACTTTACTAAGAAAGTGTAATCCTAAATATAACATCTGTTAGATTATATAATTCTCATGACATGGAAGCATATTCATTCTGGAGTCAAAATCAGTGCAGGCAAAATAATTATCAAAAGATACATCTTCCCCACCTCTACATAATCTAACATAATCTAACACCCTTGACAACTTTTGGAACTTTTGGAGAGAGCCCTGTGTGTGGGTTCACCAAAATAGCCGTCTGTTGTAGGTCTACACTATCTACCCAATCATCATGATAAACCCTGACCCTACCTCCTGGAGAGAGGCCTGTGTGTGGGTTCAGCAAATAGCCATCTGCTGTGGGTCTACACTATCTACCCATCCATCATGATAAACCCTGACCCTATCTCCTGGAGAGAGGCCTGTGTGTGGGTTCAGCAAATAGCCATCTGTTGTGGGTCTACACTATCTACCCATCCATCATGATAAACCCTGACCCTACCTCCTGGAGAGAGGCCTGTGTGTGGGTTCAGCAAATAGCCGTCTGTTGTGGGTCTACACTATCTACCCATCCATCATGATAAACCCTGACCCTACCTCCTGGAGAGAGGCCTGTGTGTGGGTTCACCAAAATAGCCGTCTGTTGTGGGTCTACACTATCTACCCACTCATCACGATTAACCCTGACCCTACCTCCTGGAGAGAGGCCTGTGTGTGGGTTCACCAAAATAGCCGTCTGTTGTGGGTCTACACTATCTACCCACTCATCATGATAAACCCTGACCCTACCTCCTGGAGAGAAGCCTGTGTGTGGGTTCACCAAAATAGCCGTCTGTTGTGGGTCTACACTATCTACCCACTCATCACGATAAACCCTGACCCTACCTCCTGGAAAGAGGGCTGTGTGTGGGTTCACTAAAATAGCCATCTGTTGTGGGTCTACACTATCTACCCAATCATGATGATAAACCCTGACCCTACCTCCTGGAGAGAGGCCTGTGTGTGGGTTCAGCAAATAGCCGTCTGCTGTGGGTCTACACTATCTACCGTCCATCATGATAAATCCTGACCCTACCTCCTCTGTGTGTGGGTTCAGCAAATAGCCGTCTGTTGTGGGTCAACACTATCTACCCATCCATCATGATAAACCCTGACCCTACCTCCTGGAGAGAGGCCTGTGTGTGGGTTCACCAAAATAGCCGTCTGTTGTGGGTCTACACTATCTACCCAATCATCATGATAAACCCTGACCCTACCTCCTGGAGAGAGGCCTGTGTGTGGGTTCAGCAAATAGCCGTCTGTTGTGGGTCTACACTATCTACCCACTCCATCATGATAAACCCTGACCCTACCTCCTGGAGAGAGGCCTGTGTGTGGGTTCAGCAAATAGCCGTCTGTTGTGGGTCTACACTATCTAACCATCCATCATGATAAACCCTGACCCTACCTCCTGGAGAGGCCTGTGTGTGGGTTCAGCAAATAGCCGTCTGCTGTGGGTCTACACTATCTAACCATCCATCATGATAAACCCTGACCCTACCTCCTGGAGAGAGGCCTGTGTGTGGGTTCAGCAAATAGCCATCTGTTGTGGGTCTACACTATCTACCCATCCATCATGATAAACCCTGACCCTACCTCCTGGAGAGAGGCCTGTGTGTGGGTTCAGCAAATAGCCGTCAGTTGTGGGTCTACACTATCTACCCAATCATTATGATAAACCCTGACCCTACCTCCTGGAGAGAGGCCTGTGTGTGGGTTCAGCAAATAGCCGTCTGTTGTGGGTCTACACTATCTACCCAATCATAATGATAAACCCTGACCCTACCTCCTGGAGAGAGGCCTGTGTGTGGGTTCACCAAAATAGCCGTCTGTTGTGGGTCTACACTATCTACCCAATCATCATGATAAACCCTGACCCTACCTCCTGGAGAGAGGCCTGTGTGTGGGTTCAGCAAAATAGCCGTCTGCTGTGGGTCCACACTATCTACCCAATCATCATGATAAACCCTGACCCTACCTCCTGGAGAGAGGCCTGTGTGTGGGTTCAGCAAATAGCCATCTGCTGTGGGTCTACACTATCTACCCAATCATCATGATAAACCCTGACCCTACCTCCTGGAGAGAGCCCTGTGTGTGGGTTCAGCAAAATAGCCGTCTGTTGTGGGTCTACACTATCTACCCAATCATCATGATAAACTCTGACCCTACCTCCTGAGAGAGGCCTGTGTGTGGGTTCAGCAAATAGCAATCTGTTGTGGGTCTACACTATCTACCCAATCATCATGATAAACCCTGACCCTACCTCCTGGAGAGAGGCCTGTGTGTGGGTTCAGCAAATAGCCGTCTGTTGTGGGTCTACACTATCTACCCAATCATCATGATAAATCCTGACCCTACATCCTGGAGAGAGGCCTGTGTGTGGGTTCAGCAAACTAGCCGTCTTCTGTGCGTCTACACTTATCTACCCAATCATTATGATAAACCCTGACCCTACCTCCTGGAGAGAGGCCTGTGTGTGGGTGCACCAAACTAGCCGTCTTCTGTGCGTCTACACTTATCTACCCAATCATCATGATAAACCCTGACCCTACCTCCTGGAGAGAGGCCTGTGTGTGGGTTCAGCAAATAGCCGTCTGTTGTGGGTCTACACTATCTACCCAATCATCATGATAAACCCTGACCCTACCTCCTGGAGAGAGAGCCTGTGTGTGGGTTCAGCAAATAGCCGTCTGTTGTTGGTTGTCCAGGAAACATGTATTGGTTGGCACGTCGGAACAATGGTCTGTCTGCAGGCAACATCAGTAAGTGGTGAAGATCCCGACGCTGGTTTTCTAACAGATAATTGAAATTTGAATTAGTGGTTTGTTTGAAGCCAAAAATTTGACAGCAATAACAAAATTTGGACTTCATTTTCCAAAGCAGCCAGTTGAACCAAGCCACCTCATCATGCTTGTTTTATTTCCTTATATAGTAGCAACAGGATTGTTCAATGTATCCTTCAAAATCACTGCCACACATCTGATCACCAATATCTACAAAACACATCAGAAGGTTTTCTTGTTGTAAAACTCTTCATGGAAATCATGTATTTCTCCTCAAGACATTCTCATGTAGATTCTGGATTCTTGCACTACGAAAGGAAGCAGCTCCACAATGAAATGAGATCCATTGGCAAACCGGGCCTCCTGAATTGTCTGGAGTAAAAACACTGCCTTATTGTGTCACAACTGTAATACAGGAAGGATAGTCTCACCCATATCTTCATCTGGTATTGCCCGGGGATACACATGAGTGATGAAGCTTGGTCCCCCACCAGGCCGGAAGTGGAAGGCTTCAGGGATGTGGAAGCTCTCTCCCTACAGCAGTAACGACCAGTGATCACCACAATGTATACTACATATAGGTCAACAATCACTGTCTGCATAATAAATGCTTTGACATAATGAGTGCCGTTTTATGCCACAGTCCAGAATATTGCTTCATTAATCATAATAGTTATCCTTTGTTATGAGTGAGTGAGTTTAGTTTTACGCTGCACTCGGCAATATTCCAGCTATATGGTGGCGGTCTGTAAATAAGCAAGTCTGGACCAGACAGTCCAGTGATCAACAACATGAGCATCAATCTGCGCAGTTGGGAACCGATGACATGTGTCAAACCAAGTCAGTGAGCCTGACTACCCAATCCCGTTAGTCGCCTCTTACGACAAGCATGGGTTACTGAAGATCAATACTCTAACCCAGACCTTCACGGGTTCCTTTGTTATGAAGACACAGACAGTATAATAACATTTACTTCTTATGATCACCTATTTTCCCCGAAATATCTCATTGCCAGTCCATACATTCGGGTTTAAAACATGTCAACTGAAAAACGGTTAAATGTTCCTGAGGAATATATTTTATTAGACTTTCCTGTGTTTACAATGACAAAATGTTTGAAATGTTTACCTGTTTGTACTGACACAGACAATCTTTCATTGATTCTAGTTGGCTCTTGACAGCTGTAGTGAAGGCGGCGTTTAAATTTTCTATACTCTCATCTGACTTGATGACTGACAAAACATCTAAAGGCAGCCGCATCTTAACGGCTCTGAAATCACCTGGAAATTTTTTTAAATTATTAAAATCTAAATATTTTAGATATTTAAATACTTACTTTACCATAAGTCTATTGCATATTACCTGAAGCTTCTCTTGAAAGAGATCAGATTGATTCGCCATTCCTCTAGAATGGCTGCCTCGTGTATCGACGGGTGTACAGGAGCGGAAGTGACGTGATCTCCCCTCACGAGCATGCGCAGGCTACCCAAGAATCACTTTTACTGACCAGGTCTGAAGATCCCAGAGAGGGGAGGAGCATCCAGCGTTGGAGTTACCATCCTATGGTAAGGTAAGGTAAGTAAAATATTTAGAAATATCTAAAATATTTAGGTCTTTGCAATAACTCAACAGTAGGACGGCGTTGCTCCATGAAGAAAACCATCCCATGAAGAAAACCGAGCCGAGGGAATCCTGGGAAACTATCTGAGTCGGTCGTCGGGCAGGCAGCGTCTGGAAGCGAGGAAGACAGATAGTAACCCAGAGAAACCCAAAGGAAAACATGTACACGCTATGCGTAAGTTAACCTTAAGACCAATAGGTAAGGAGTTGTAGATACCTAGTGAGCGGTAGGTCGGGTGAGTTGCTGGGCAACTCCCAGTGGACCAAAGGATTGGAAACCCTGCACATCCTCGACAGCCAAGTCTCGCAGGTAGTGGCTGGCGAAGACAGAGGATGACTTCCAGAAACAACCCTCCATGATGGCCGGAACAGTCCAATTTCTATGGAGTGCCATGGTTGAAGCCAGGGCCCTGATCTCATGCGGGTTGTTGGCTGTAGGGTGAGGGAGGTCTTCTGCATCGTAAGCAGCCAGGATGGTCATGCGCAGCCAGAGAGCAATGGTGTTCCTGTTGACCTCACCCTTGGCTGCAGAGGAGAATGGGATGAACAGCTTCTTGCAAGACTGTCTCCTGGACGATGACTTGGAGATGTACGCCTTCAGTGCTCTCACTGGACGCAGCAGCTGTTCCTCAGCATCATGGGGCCCCAAGATGGATGATAACAGTGGAATGGTGAACATCCTATCTGGTTGTCCAGGGAGCTGGTTCTTGGCCACAAAGTCCTAGAGTAGTCCTAAATGAACAGGTCCGTTGCGAGACTGCTCGAAGCAAACTCTGGTGACGTCCAAGGCGTGTAACTCACTAACCCTAGCCGCAGTGGCCAGGGCCAGAATGAAAACTGTCTTCCTGGAGAGGTTCTCAAACGAGGCAGAGTCCAAGGACTCGTAGGGGGACCTCTCAGATGACGTAGGACGATGTTTAAGTCCCAAGCAGGAGGGCGAAACTTGGCCTTCTGATCCTCAAGCTTGAAAGCTTTGAGCATGGCGATGAGCTCTGGCACCTTGGAGATCTTCCTGACAGATTATCTTGACAGCCAACACGGAGTTGAGGGCTGATAAGTGGGTTCTGATTGTGCTGCCCTTCAGATGCCTGGATTTCCTGAGGAAAAGGAGGAGCTCCGCCACAAACTGAGGTGAAGCTTTCAAAGGGTCCTTGGACTTCTGGGAGCAAAACTTCTCAAACGAAGACCACTTGTCATCATATAGTGATCTCGTGGAAACTCGATGGGCGCGAGCAATGACCTTGGCGACGCCTGTGGAGAACCCATTGGCCTTCAGTGCCTTCTGCAAATGTTCCAGGCGCACAGATGAAACCCATTTCGGGTTGGGGTGCAACTGTCAGGCTGTGCAGATGTCTGAGTGAGGTGAGGCTTCTTCGGCGAGGTGGAGCAGGTCTGGAAACCAGGTTCTGGTTGGCCACCAAGGCGCGACCAAAAGCAGATGTATCTTCTTCGTCTGCTTGATCTTTGCTACTACCGCTGGTAACAGAACTGGTGGTGGAAAAGCGTATGCGTCCAGACTCTCCCACGACAAGGACATGGCGTCGACTGCCCATGCCGTGACTGTGACATATAAGATTGAACGCTTCTGGATGCAGCATCCATTCTGTCGGTGACGGCTTGCCTGGCCTTGACAGAGCATCTGCCAGGATGTTCTTGCACCCTGGGATGTGCCGGGCTCTGGCTCTGATGCTGTTGTCGTCCAAAATACTGGCCAACAGGAAGGTCTGCTCCAGCAGTTGCTTGGCCTGGTCGTTCCCTGGTTGCGGATCAGCCAAACTACTGTGGAGCTGTCCGATGCAATCAGGAGATTGGTGTTCCTCAGAAGAGGTACCCAGTGTTGGACCACTAAAATGACCGCTTGTGAGTTCTAGGTCATTGAGGTGTGCTCCCCAACCCTGAAGGGACGTATCTACGAAGAACTCCTGGTCGTGTACAAACTCTGTCAAGGATACTCCTACGCAGACGTTCGACTGTACAGTCCACCGGCGGAGGTAAGAGTGAAGATGAAGAGATTGGGTGAACCTCGACTGTAGGTCGTCCGCCTGGATGTATGGCTGAAGGAAACGCTGTTGTGGCCGGAGCATCAGGTGTCCTCTGAGTGTCAACTCCTGAGCTGAGGTGAGGAGACCTCTGAGAGTGAGTGGCTGGCTGAGAATTTTGTCCAACGATCCTGGGGAACCCTGACAAGGTCGCTGTGAGTCAAAAACAGGCCTCCTATGAAGGTCAGTTCCTGAGAAGGCTCCAGGTGGGACTTGTCGCTGTTGACGATCCAGCCCAGTTGCTGTAGGAGGCGAATGGCCATGTTCGTCTGTCTGCGTAGCAACTGAGGGTGGTTGTGGTTCATGAGGCAGTCGTCTATGTACGGGTCGAAATCAATGCCCCTGAGGTGCAGGAATCGGGTGATTGGTGAGGTGATCCGAGTAAAAAGCCACGGGGCCGTGGAAATGCCAAACAGAAGCACCTTCCACTGGCAGTGGGTTCCATCGAAGACGAACCTCAGGTACTTCCTGTGGTGTTTGTAGATGGGTGTTTGTAGCGCCCTGAAGGTCGAGGCTGACCAACCAGACCAGGGGCGCCAGCTTGGAACGCAGCTGCTCCAGGGACGCCATCTGGAAGTGGGCGGCTCCGAGATTTGGAGAGTGTTGAATGCCACAATGTTGTGTATCATGAGCATCTTGTCGGAGTCCTTCTTAGGGACCAGGTAGATGGGTGAATAGAAACCCAGGGGCTGTTGGGGGTCTAGCACTGTCTCTATTGCTTGCTTGTCCAGTAGCGTCTGGATGTTGTCTGCTAGCAAAAATGCTGATCTCGGGAATACTCGCGTGTCCGGGGCATCGTGGTCAGAGGCGGTGACGCAGCGATTGGCAGCTTGTAGCCGCTCTTGAGGATGTTGGTAACGAAGGGATCCTCTAGGATTGTCCAGTTGGGCCAAAAGATCCCTAGTCTCTTGCCTACTGGGGTCTGACGGATCGGCACGGCTGGGGGGCGGGAGGTCCCAGTCGTGTTGGTCCAAAACTTCAACGTCCAGAGTAGGGGCGCTTCCCCCTTCCCCTGGCAGGGGTCGAAGGGGGCCCCCAGGATGATCCTGCGGGCGGCGCTGAGAGTTAGAGTCGGAAAGACTCCAAACATGGAAAGAGACACATCTATGTTGGTGAATTCGGCGTGTTCCTTGTAAACATCTGGGATCCTGTCGTCAAACAGTAAACGTGAAGCGAAAGGGGCCCTCAGTAGCTTCCTCTTAAACTCCTCTTGCCAAGTGCAAGATCCCAGGAACCCGGTCCTTCAAACAACCGTGGTCATGGCTGAGCCAGCAGATCATGCAGCACCTTGCCCTGCCACTGGAACAAGGTTGTGAGGTGCTCCGTCCTAGAGGTGGTATCCTCGGTGAGGTCCAATGCCGCTGCTGATGTGGCTGAGGCCAAAGCTGAGACAGGCTTCAGCATGCGCTTGAGTTCGTGTCAATGGCTTGCATTCTCGATTCCTGAACCCTGTAGGACTGAGGAGAATCTGAAAGGCTCTTGAGAGACTCATCTTGGGCAGGACCACCATCAGCGAAATCTGGGCTGTGAATCTTGTAGTCCGCCTTTACGAGACTTCGGGCTTTAATGGTAGTGTTGAGCGACAGCTTGGCGAAATCTGCGTCTAGGGAAGCCATCGGGTGCGGCGGAAGAAGGAGTTCCAGAGAGAAACAGATGGCCCTCGGGTCATCCTCGCCAGTAGAAGGCGAAGGGCAGACGGGAAGCCTGTCCGCAATCCATGTAAAAACCGTGGAGGGAGGAAGGTAACTACCCCCATCGTCCTCGTCTTCCATGACCTCCTCATCATAGTCAGGTGAGAAGTAAAGCTCCTCTGCCTCCTCCCATGTCACAGCAGACGCAATAATGGAGACCGGAAGTGGAAGGCGTCAGGCGCTAGGGAAAAGACGTTGGCTGTGGTCCAGCGTTGAAAGACGCTTCGGAGGAGAGAGCCGTGGGTGTCAGCGGCGATCGGCGCGTAGCAGTGGCGACCTTGAACGCGATCGTTGGTGGCGTCTCCCTGAAGCCCAAGTGGGTGATCTGGAGCACCTCTCCCTGTCGTCCGACCGCCTGGGTGAACGGGATCTGGAGCTGGACCGACGGCAGCGACAGTGGGCATCGGAGCTGCGACGAGGACTCCTAGAGCGGTGACGATGTCTAGGAGACCGGGAACGAGAGCGTCTGTAGCGACGGGAGCGCTTGACTTCCAGGCGTCAGGAACGTTCCTCAATCAGTTGACGCTGCAGGTCTTGCTCTCTCGATGCCGTAGACGAAGTTACTGTCTTGGGATGTGGTAATCCTGTAGAGGTGTCGGCGTCGGAAGTGGCGCTGGCTGGTGCTTCTCGCTGGACATCGAGGGCGTCAGCGCTGGAATAGTGCTGGCTTCGGTGTTGGCGCTTGCTTTGACGTGAGGTAGAAGAAGCGGTCTTAGGATTCTCTGAACCTCCGGGTGAGACAAAGCATCCGGTTGGGAGAGGTCAACAAAGTTGTCAGTCGGGCGCTGGGCTTCCAGCATCCGCGCCCGAGGCACAGGTGTATGTTTCCCGGTTGGAGCTCGTTCTGTCCGCCGGGCGTCCGTGGGAGTGACGTCCGGGAGTTGAGAAAAGTGGAAAACACCCCTGCAGTAAAATGGGCTCGCCCAAGGTGGTGAGACAGCAGAGTGTAAACAACCAAAATGGCTGACCCACAATCCTGTGAAAAGCGTGAAAAAAAGTAATAAATAAGGACTACCAGCACATTTACAACATAAACAAGCATGGATATTATGGTGTAAAAGTAGCACCATACAAGCATACAAGACATGAATAATATGAAAGTGAAAGTGAAACTAGCGACGTGGGACAACACCCACACTGAAGTGCAAAAAACACGAGGCAGCAAGGTAGGTGAAAACTTTTTTTTTTTTTTTTTTCATCCACACATAGAAGAAGATAAGACATACAAAGCATACATACCAAACAAAAAACGTATTTTATAACTTTAATAAAGAAAGTAGCAGCCAAAACAACAACGTCTAACTCGTAGCACGCTTTCAGTAAAAGTGATTTTTGGGTAGCCCGCGCATGCGCGTGAGGGGAGATCACGTCACTTCCGCTCCTGTACACCCGTCGATACACGAGGCAGCCATTCTAGAGGAATGGCGAATCAACGACTGTCTGATCTCTTTCAAAGCGAAGCTTCAGGTAATATGCAATAGACCTATGGTAAGGTAAAAATTTAATTGATATTATCAACATGTACGGTACATTTTCACTGAGACACACTTTTTAGACAATTATTACCAGTAGCAATATTCCCATGACTCTACTGTTGTAACCGTACCGCAATAAGTATTGTATCAAGATACATTCAGCGCAAATAATTGAAAACAGTTTTTCAGTGTGAGGGGTACAATTATACTCACACTCAAGTGACCACCACTGTACACCCAATATGCTTGGTTTTCTCTATGACCACCTTAGACTCCTGAGGTACATTTCTAATGAGCAATCCCATGGGTATACACCAGTTTGAGGTATGATACTTTGTAAAGATCAGAACACTTAAGTTTGCTTGTTATTTTTCTGATCGGCTGTCAGCTAAACTCACCTATACTATGATGAACAGCAATCCCATGGGTATACACCAGTTTGAGGAACAGCAATGAGGTATGATACTTTGTAAAGATCAGAACACTTAAGTTTGCTTGTTATTTTTCTGATCGGCTGTCAGCTAAACTCACCTATACTATGATGAACAGCAATCCCATGGGTATACACCAGTTTGAGGAATGATACTTTGTAAAGATCAGAACACTTAAGTTTGCTTGTTATTTTTCTGATCGGCTGTCAGCTAAACTCACCTATACTATGATGAACAGCAATCCCATGGGTATACACCAGTTTGAGGTATGATACTTTGTAAAGATCAGAACACTTAAGTTTGCTTGTTATTTTTCTGATCGGGCTGTCAGCTAAACTCACCTATACTATGATGAACAGCAATCCCATGGGTATACACCAGTTTGAGGAATGATACTTTGTAAAGATCAGAACACTTAAGTTTGCTTGTTATTTTTCTGATCGGGCTGTCAGCTAAACTCACCTATACTATGATGAACAGCAATCCCATGGGTATACACCAGTTTGAGGAATGATACTTTGTAAAGATCAGAACACTTAAGTTTGCTTGTTATTTTTCTGATCAGCTGTCAGCTAAACTCACCTATACTATGATGAACAGCAATCCCATGGGTATACACCAGTTTGAGGAATGATACTTTGTAAAGATCAGAACACTTAAGTTTGCTTGTTATTTTTCTGATCGGCTGTCAGCTAAACTCACCTATACTATGATGAACAGCAATCCCATGGGTATACACCAGTTTGAGGAATGATACTTTGTAAAGATCAGAACACTTAAGTTTGCTTGTTATTTTTCTGATCGGCTGTCAGCTAAACTCACCTATACTATGATGAACAGCAATCCCATGGGTATACACCAGTTTGAGGAATGATACTTTTTGTAAAGATCGGCTGTCAGCTAAACTCACCTATACTATGAGAACACTTAAGTTTGATACTTTTGTTACTTAAGTTTTCTGATTTTTCTGATCAGCTGTCAGCTAAACTCACCTATACTATGATGAACAGCAATCCCATGGGTATACACCAGTTTGAGGTATGATACTTTGTAAAGATCAGAACACTTAAGTTTGCTTGTTATTTTTCTGATCGGCTGTCAGCTAAACTCACCTATACTATGATGAACAGCAATCCCATGGGTATACACCAGTTTGAGGTATGATACTTTGTAAAGATCAGAACACTTAAGTTTGCTTGTCATTTTTCTGATCGGCTGTCAGCTAAACTCACCTATACTATGATGAACAACTGGAGCACAACACGGCACATCACTAGCAGCCTCCTCACTCACCAACAGCAGCAGCTGGACACCTATAGGTCCCTGAAACAGTAGCAGCAGTTACACGAGATAGGGTTCAACTGCATACAACATCACTAGAAGCTGGACACCTTTACACATGTGCAAGGGCATGTGTTGGAGGGATGGAGGTTATCCCAAAATGTGCAAGGACATTGGTTGGGGAGATGGAGGTCATCCAAAAATGTGCAAGGACATGGGTTGGGGGATCGAGGTCATCCAAAAATGTGCAAGGACATGGGTTGGGGGATCAAGGTCATCCTGAAATGTGTGCGGCCATGGGTTGGGCGAATGGAGATCATCCCAAAATGTGCAATGCCATACGTTGGGGGATCGAGGTCATCCAGAAAAGTGCAAGGGCATGGGTTGGAGGATTGAGGTCATCCAAAAATGTGCAAGGACATGGGTTGGGCGAATGGAGGTCATACAAAAATGTGCAAGGGCATGGGTTGGCAGGATGGAGGTCATCCAGAAATGTGCAAGGACATGGGTTGGGGGACAGAGGTCATCCAGAAATGTGCAAGGCCATGGGTTGGAGGATCAAGGTCATCCAAAAATATGTTAGGCCGTGTGTTGGGGGATTGAGATCATCCAAAAATGTGCAAGGACATGGGTTGGGCGAATCGAGGTCATCCAAAAATGTGCAAGGACATGGGTTGGGGAACAGGGCATGGCTTGGGCGAATGAAGGTCATCCAGAAATGTGCAAGGACATGGCATGGGGGGACAGAGGTCATCCAGAAATGTGCAAGGGCATGGGTTGGCAGGATGGAGGTCATCCAGAAATGTGCAAGGGCATGGGTTGGGGGACAGAGGTCATACAAAAATGTGCAAGGGCATGTATTGGGGACAGAGGTCATCCAGAAATGTACAAGGGCATGGGTTGGCAGGATGGAGGGCATCCAGAAATGTGCAAGGACATGGGATATTGGGATGGAGGTCAAATAAAAAACAAAGGGACATGGGTTGGGGGATGGATATCATTATAAAATGTGCAATGACATGCGTTGGGGGGGTTGAAGGTCATCCAAAAATGTAACAAGCATTGAGGACAGACACAGTATGTTAGTTCATCAGTAAATACTGAGCCCAACCCCACCTGAAATAAATGACTCCTCTCTACAGTGATCTAGAATTATTGTATCGTAGTAAATGATCTGGTTAGAAAGGCTTGACATCTACACTTCTGGTGAACGTACCTGGTCCTTTACTCCTTTCTTCTTACTGCGAAACACTGGTACATCATCGTCTGACTCGATGTGCTGGTACAGGACATCACATGACTGGTCACCTGACACACCCTTCACCTCGGAGGACGTCAGCAGGATGCGTGTGTTTGTCACAGAGTACACGCAGGCAGGAGACTGGAGACTGCGACATACTCGACTGATCTCACAGTTGATGGCTTGCTGCCAGTCTTCTGGCGAACACACATACTGTATTTCACTCAACGTACAGACATTTCCAAGATGTCGCTATATTTTGTTACTATAGATTGTTACTATATTTTTCACTGTTTGAGTAAGTCATAATGGGTTAACATCAAGTCAATTCCTCCAACATCACCCATGGAAACACTGTTCTTTCACTACTATCACATAATCAATAATCAACTGGTGAAATAGTTTCTTCAACATAGTAGAATAATTAAATAATATTCCCCGAAATACAGCAAGATGATGACAACCTCCCTAGCACATTAAAATCAGATATCCTCACATTTTATCTAAAACTGTTCATGGCAAAACTATATTACACTACTCTTAAAGTATCAACACAAAACATTTTCTCAATGCACATTTCATCACCTACATTGTAATTCGGGTAACTCAATCGATAAGTATGGAAGAGTTACTTCCCTTTCCCTTAAATCTGAAACTTGAAGGAAACAATAAATGGTTTCTATACTTTTTGAAAGCCTGATATCCCAGTTTAACCAAGTCATATCCCTGATTAGCAAAACATACAAATACTCGTACACCAGATTTCAAAAAGAGAGTGTCAGAATGATAAGTTTCATTTTATGATAGTCTCACACTGGTAACCTCGGTAACCAATCCAAAAGTAGACTGGATACTTACTTGAGCTAGAATCTATAGAGATAGTGATGGGGACATGTGCTTGCAGTCGGAACACCACGCTGTTGGACAGTACATCGTCCTGGGTCAGGCTGACCTGGCACTCTGACACCTCCTGGTCAGCATCTAGAAGGAGGAAGTTGTTGGTGCCAAGCTGACCAGATCCCAACTGGACATGACACACAATCAAAGGCCCTTCTCCAAGAGACTCCTGCAAGAATTAACACCTTCAACATCCTAATTTCAAAATAATAATCACCTGGACCCTTACTCTCGAAACGTTCGTAGCCCTAAGAATTCTTAACTTTGATCGTAGCCAATGTGTTAAGAATGGGCTTAAGAAGTTCGTAGGGCTACGAATGTTTCGAGAATAGCTCGCCTGGTTGTTAACTACATTTCTGCAATAACATAGAAACACTATATAAGAAATGGGAAGACAGGCAACTGCTCTTATCATATCTGAGCATATCTGTTCTTGTTTCATGAGCACCTTGCTGCCAATGAGAGGGTAACATTATCTTGTCAATTTCTTGCCTTCTTCTCCCGATAAGACCTTGTGCCTAATGAAAAAATATAATAAGCCGAAACAGTGAGAAGAATTTGTTTAGTATACAACTGGGTAGGAAACTGCATGCCTTATGCATATCACCTCAAGTTTTATCAACACTAAAATAACAATGACAAATTGCTTGTTCTTTGTAGATCTGACAGACTGACAGTGTAGCACTGACTTTAAACTAGTGTAAGAATGGGCTTGGGCATTGGACTACTTCACTGGGTATTTGTATAAATGGCTTCTTTCTCTTGTTCAGTCAAGATGAACATCATGTACAGAGAGTGAACCACAACATTGGCATTATGTTCAAAGAGAATAACATATGTATTTATGTCACCATTACCAGCAGCTTGTTGGAGATGTGTGCCTGTACAGCAGCTCTTGTGTTGGCTGGTCCAGCCACCTTGTCTGTCACAACGATCACACCACACAATTCAAAACCTGTGCAACATACAATAGCAACCATAACTCTATGATGATAACACATCCACCTCATCAATCATACATGAAAACAATTCTTTCTCAAAACCGAAAAATATCATAATGACAAAGAATTATAATACGGTGACAGTTACTATGTTTATAATTATTTTTGTAACATGTTTATTAACAGCTCTGCTTATGATGATTAAATGTAAAATACTATGTGGCTGGTTCAAATATACTCTGAAAATAATCTTACTATGAAATGTTACAAGCATGTCAAAGCAGCAGTCATACGTTCGGAGTTTGAGAAACAAAAGTTAATAACCAGTTCAAGTTCTCTATTCGCTTGGAGGGTATTATTTTCTTCAAAACTCCATATTAATTGCTGTTTGATAAATAGAAGTGGTATATACATGGGGAGCAAGTCAAAATGGCCAAACCTGTTTATTTTGATTGTTATTTTACAACCCACAACTGAAATATACATTGGGATGTCAGGGAATGATGTGAGGCATCTCTTATCTGCTATACATTGTCAGATTACCCAACTGGCAGTGGTAGAGCTGTAGTTTGTAGATAGGATAACATCCTATTGTGAAAAGCCCATTTTATCAACTGGTGCCTTTCCATGCTTTTGTGGATGAAGTCACTCTTCTCTATCTTGAGAGTCTTAGTATATGTTTTAAGAGTGACGTGAGTGTTTGGAGTTAATGTTGCATAAACGTTGTAATGATGTGTCCTTTAATACAGCAGAATGTAACAGTCTATTGTTATTAAGATGAGGTGCAGTTGTGCTGCATTGCTATTATAATATTTGATAATACAACCTATGCAAAAATTGAAGCTATTTTCAGGGTTTTACCTTGACCAATAAAATTAGGGGTCTACAAGACCGCCACTTCCTAATTTCAAGGATCCTTACATGAAATATGAGGGTCCTCTAACCTAACTTGATGTAGTAAGCTGTACTGTAAGGTTTAATAATAATAATAATAATAATGAGAATATTTATAACGCGCCTTTTCCAGGCTAGATATCCTACTCAAAGCGCACAATCTGATCATTATTACCCCGGATAACCCAAGCTGCCTGTTAGGTGCTAGAAGGTTAACAGTCTCACGACTTATTTCACCGGGTACCAATTTCCTGCTGGGTGAACAGAGGCAATTGTGAACAAACTCACTTGCCTAAGGTGAGACGACATGTATCACATGTGCTTCGTTGTGGGGCAGGACTGAAGTCCTAGAAACTCTCAGGAGTTAAGCTGCCAACACGGTCACCCATCCAAGGGCTGTCCGAACCCAAGGTTGCTTAAGTTCAACTGATTTGTGACCTGAGCGCTATGCACAGGACCACGTGCCACCACGTAATGATTACTTTAATTCCATAAACTTTATGTTTTTAGTCGCAAATCTTTTGAACAGCAAATATAATTGTACGTCCCAGGGGATGCAATATATAAATGTTTCTGCTCATGCTCGTGACAAAGCAAAATTATTTCACTCAGGACATAAACTTGATATGAAAGGGGGATGAGTTTTCTATCCTATTTATTACCCAAGTTCTAAAAATTATAATAATAAGTTAAATAAAGCAATATTTTGCTTTCCTATATGGAACCGCACAACGTGCATTAATACATGATATTGGTGATTGGAATGTCAACTGGTTCACTTCAGGAAAATGTATGCTGCATAGAGGCAATGTGTTGTACCTTTAACTAGTTAAGAAAATAAACAAATTAAGACAGAATCAAAATTTAATTACTTTCAATTGAGGAATTGGTTGCAAAAGCAATATTGTAATTCATCAAAACACTTGTGTGTACTGGTCGTACATTTCTGTGACACATAAAAACCTGTATTTTTTATTGGCCGTTTTGACTTTTAAATGGCTGTTTGGAATAGTTCCTGATATATGTTGAGGTTTGGCTGTTTTGACAATATCCTTATGTAAGTTTCCAACATCTTTATAATGTGTCAGTGACATCATTACCTCCTGGAAGAAGTTGTTGTGATCGTCTTGCTGTATCCGTTACAATCTCTTCATCAACTGATCGACAATATGTACTGAATAATGCTTCTACAGTAGATTTATTTTGGCGCCCAATGATAAACCCATGAAATCCCTTGTGTTTCCATGATGCTGTTTGTAGGAGCTTGAAATATAGGGAAAACAACACATTATTAAACATGAAACAACATATCGGACACTGTTCTGGCAAATTTAATTTGCTACTTACATGGTGCTAGGCCAAATTGGAATCAGAAACTTTGGTAAATATCAGTAGTCCAGCTAACCTTATAAGAAGAGGATGTAATAGGAAGATAAAACCAAGTGCAGCTATTTATAACACCAGCTTCCTGTGGCATTTAACTGTTACAGCATAAATTGACAAGTCACAAGTCAAATAGACAGCAAATGGCTGATAGCAACATCTTGTCAGTCTAGGTGTAGGTGGCATAAACATTTTTACACAGAAGAGAGTTAACGGAGTCGTAATGCGTACATCTATCGCTCAACCATCGCAATCTATATCGGGTACTGTCGCACCATCTACTTTAAGCTTCACCCCAATGTTCAGTTATGTTCGGAGTTACTGGCCGGACAGTTGTTTATTGTAAGCCACGCAAAGTTGACTATTGAGAAAAGCCAACGTCGTGTTCCTCTAGTTTGATTTCTACCAGAATTTTCCATTTGCTTCCTGTCAGATCGTACACAAAATCAAAACAATCCATATGTTTTCAGTTTACTAGCATCTAACTACAGTTTTACAAACAGACAGTCCCTTTACCTACTACCTTTTGAATATTAGGACATAACTCGGCTATCAAAAATCTAAAAGATGTTCCCGACACCACGAGAAGGCAAAAATATTATTTACATTTAGTAATCTCTCGTGGACAAGTACCGAGGCAGCCATCTTTTTAATTCACTTGTCCTTCCGGCGATTTTCCGTCGTATGGATATGTATATTGAATTACCGAAAGTAACGCCATGATTCTTTACAGTTAACATCTTACAATATTATAACATGGTATTATATTGGTGCCAATTAATACATTATCATCTTTGAAACTACCCCGTGATAGCATATGTGTTCACGAACTATTTGAGGCAAAAGGATAATGCGTTGATTTGGCGGAAGTTACGGTCTACTCCCTACAGCAGAGTACGAAGTAGGCAATGCTTTGAGTTTGCATGCACGTTCATAACACCTCACAAACACAACAACAGAATTACTTGCAACTGTCATCTCCAACCTTCACATTGGGAAGAGATCAGTTGGTATGAGAAGCTGCTTTACACATTACCTTGTAAGAGGTGTGAGAAAATCATAGCTAATAGTGAGTGAATATCCATTCGATCATGTCGCACCTTCGGATTAAGTCGAGGTGATGTTTAGAACTAATGCCAGTTTTTTATAGTGCTAGCATATAGCTGTTGGATACCAAACTCAGTGTAATGACTCCAAGCCAACCATTACTAATTCCATTGCCAGAATGACGACGCCGAAGATCCGGGTTTGATTCCCCACATGGGTACAATGTGCGAAGCCCATTACTGGTGTCCCCCTCCGTGATATTGCTGGAATTTCACTAAAAGCGGCGTAAAACCATATCCACTCACTCACTCACTGACGACGACCAGGCAAGGTAACAACAAGTACCATCTCTTAACGCTTCTTGGTATGACGCGGGTTGGGGATCGAACCACCGACTTTAGCCATTATCCACTGGACCACCGAGACGGCCAACCTTTCTCACCGCAAATAGTTGATCAGGATTTCACAACATTTTGCATCAATCGGAAAACATCAATGTGTATTACGTTAGGCAGATGTGAACTTGTATATGCATGCAAATTGAAACTTACCCAACTGTAAAATACTTACTTTGTTGCAATAAGGAAAATCTTTAATAAAAAGAAAAATGTTTGTCTTCATACACCTACAATAAGAATCAAATTGTAAATTATGTATGGAACACTGCCAAACAAATATTAACGAAAGTTTCCTTTCACTATGTACCATTTTGTCAATGTTGGACACATACAGCGAAGAGTATAAGTTCATTCTTTCCCGTGGGATTACGGGTTAGAACATGTTCAGGTTTCTCGTAGGAGGGGCGGTGGGGTAGCGTAGTGGTTAAAGCGTTCGTTTGTCACGCCGAAGACCCGGGTTCGATTCCCCACATGGGTACAATATGTGAAGCCCATTTCTGGTGTCCCCCGCCGTGATATAGCTGGAATATTGCTAAAAGCGGCGTAAAACTAAACTCACTCACTCACTCATTCTCGTAGGAACCCATCCTCGATAATCTCCAGGGTATACGTTACGATATAGTGGAGAGTGATCGTAACGTACCCTGGAGATTATCGAGGATGGTAGGAACCTAGTCTGTCTCACAGTCCCTGAACCACATTATTTTCCCTACTGCCTAGCCGTCTCGAGATCTGCAATGTCAAAGACCCATTTAAAGCAAGTCTAGATTTTCCCAGGTTCAGGTTCTGAATCTCTGGTCTGCCTGGGGCTCCTTTTCAAGTTTTTACTATCAAAATTATATATATAAATATTCAGAGACTAAGCGTTAGTCTAGTAGGAACCGAGTACAATTAGCACTGACGTGACCTGACTGGTTGTGCCTTCAGAGTCCGACGTCATGAGTCATGCTGTCAACCAATGTTCCACAATGTGTCTGGCTCGGACTGGCATATTCACAGGCCGCTGTGACGTTTTAAAAAGTTGCCATCTTCTTATCTTACCATAACAAGCCAAAAACTGCGAGCAAGGCTCACTTATACCCCCGGTCATGATCAACTTCACTTACCAACAATCAAACGTTATTCTTTACAAAAATACACATATCTGCAGTATACTGCACCTCTCCTTTAGACAAAGAAGGTGGCCCGTAGTTTTTTAAGCTATTGGTTGAACAAACATTTCTGAGTTAAAATTTGTAATTTGATGTAATTCTTTTAAAAAAAGAATTATCATAGGCAAAATACGCACTGCACCTCTCCTTTAGACAAAGGAGGTAGTCCCCCAAAACAATCCAACAACAATAATACTTAGAAATTATGGCATTAATATTGCGCTGTCTCCTCGCCATGAAAGTATGCTCAAAGCGCATCACACATTATTACCCCGGATAATCCGAGCTGCCTGTTAGGCGCTAGAAGGTTATAGTCACATAGACTAATGCTGTAGTTCCATAATTATTGGTTGTATAAAAGGTTATGGCCCGGGAAAGCGAAATCTGGACCAGACCTCCTCAATTTAGGTGTCGCTTTCGCGGGAACGGTCAAGCTACAGTGAACACAGAATTTAGCGTTCCCGGGACTCTCAATACACAGGAAAAAACAAAGAAATGTGAGTCGTCGTCTGATACCGTAGACGAAATTTAATATATAAATAAATAAATACGTTTAACATTAGCAAACCATGGTGAAGCATGTATATTATTTTCTAGCATTTGTGATAAAACACTGGAATTATAACTGACATTTCTTTTTTGATGTACATTAGTAGCAAGGTAAAACCAAACTGAAATGATTCACTGTTTAATATATACAGGGATGGGAATTCGCCCAGTCTCTCCGTAGAGCATTTAGGATGGTGTGTGTACTCTTGCGTAGTTTCAGGACAGATTTCATGAATAACCTGTGAACATGTCTATATTTGAATGTCCCCACACCTAGCAACCATATAACATGATTGGTAGGATCATGCAGTCAAAACATTTAAACACACAATCGATAGGAATGTGGAGATTTCTAGCATTTGAGGGGATAATAAACACTACTCTTTATGCTTGGTCGTGGAGTGCCAGAAAGGTTGAGTTGAGTTGAGTTGGGCTTTACGTCACATCGGCATTATTCCAGCCATTTAGTGACGAAATCAAGCCTGCATTCATAAACATTTAAAGTCCAAAGTCCAAATGAGTTTTATTTTAAAAACATATTTATTCATGACATTGTTATGTAAAAACAGAGAATGTCATAGCACTTAATTCAAAGGCACTCAATTCGTTATACGCATTACATAGTTACAATTTATGATACAGATCAACTTCCCTCAGTAACAGGTAGTTCACAATGATATGCCCGCTCACGCGGGAAAACAGATATCGGTGGTACATGAGTACAACAAAGGAGTAGCCTACATACAAAATGTACAACAAGATGACTAAATGATACATCAATTAAAGTGTTTACAAACAATCTTTAAATGAACTTGGATACATTTTAAGAGTAGATATTTTATTTGAAAAAAAGTTGACGGAGCTTTGACATATTCGGCCAGGAACAATAAGGTGGATTAACATTACATGGATTAATAAAACTATAGTTAAGTAGGGTCACGTACGTGCTGAAACTTGAAACAACTGAAACTTCATCTCAGTTAAGCGGCTCTCAAAACGAGTATTGGGGTTGCGCGCTAATCTGAAGTACGGTAATCCCATGTTTTCATAGCAATTCGCTTTCGCAGCACTTCTAGCACAACTTTGGTTTTCGCTTTACCGGGAATAGGGAATATTGAAATTTCGCTTTCCCGGGCCTACACCGTATAAAAATGACTTCGAACGGACGGAAGGACGGAATTCCTTGGTACCAGGGATCTTTATGGTCAGTTATCTCCCTTACCATGAGAAGATGGAAAGTTATTGCTGACTGAGGTACAAAATAGAAGCGGCAAAGTCATTTCCATAATCTGAAAAATAACTGTTTAATGCACAGTTCATTTAGGATTCCGATTATAAGCATGTGTTTTTATGAATCGCTATGATAACAGGTGTTCGAGAAAATACCTCCTGCTCCACCTGTTGCACGCATCACAAGCGGCACTCAGGCATTTAACGATGTCGTCTGCTCAAGCATGTCTGCACGATGCGCCTGCACCCGTAGTGCTTCTCAGAGTCTGTTTTCCCTTCCAACCTGTATCTGTAATATAAAAACCATAAATAAAGCGAGAAAAGATTTTCTTCGTGTTTGAACAGATTCTCAATCTCCCATCTCATTGGGGATCTTTTTGACGTTAAAAGTCTTTTTTAGAAAAAACACACAGATAGGCCTATTTTCTAAGCGTGGTATATCATGTATATGCGTGCCCGATACACAGATCTAAACCTGTGACACATATGAATATAATTGAGGAGACCACCTGTCAACACTGATTTTCGCTCCGGACTCAATTTCTCCATCAATATACGCCGTGTGCTTACTGACGAGACAGCTGGGCCATGGTGACTCATAGCACCGAACGGCCTGCTCACGACGAACGTGATGGAACTACACAACGAAACAAAATCCAAGACTAACTCTTAGTCTCTGAATATATATAGTTTTGGCAGAAACAAATAATTACTTTTGAATTGAAAATGAGCCCCAATGAGAGGAGATTCAGGACCCGAGGAAATCTAGACTTGTATCATTTAGGGTTTAAGCATTGCAGAAAGGGCGGAAGGGAAAATAATGTGGTTCGGGGACTTTTGAGACAGACTAACAAAGCCCTCATTCCACCATAGAAATGAGATGTTAATGTATTGTTTGAAAATAATAATAGAAATATAACAGTAAAGGGAACGTGTGGGAAAATTAATTCGATATATCTGATTACACAATGCCATTTTATATATGTTTGAGACAAATTTGGGTCTCACAAGTTCAGCAAAACCTTTCCAAGGGTATGGAACGGCGCATTTTTTACATACGCTGCACGGGAATCATATGGAAGGACATGAAACTTTTAGGGAATGAGTGTTCTTTTTTAAATCCGTTATCAGCAATATTCACGACTGCCCATAATGATGGTGCCTAGACAAAGGAAAGCTATTGACTGAAAGCGAGAGTCTGCACAAAACCAGTTTATAGATGATGACGACGTCAGTCACAGTATTGTTTGGTCCAGATTCGAGTATGTACAGACTGCTGTCACAAAGCTGGAATATTGCTGAGGGCGGCGTTAAGTAACAAACAAAACAGTTATTACGATTTCTCAAAACACATACAACTGTTCACAGGATATCCGCCGTCATTTCGGACATCATGAATGTGCTGATATTTGTGTTTTGAAATTTGAAAGAAATCCTTTTTTGTACAATCGTTTATTACAAGGCCACGTAAAATTCATCCTATAATTTACATATTTACATAAAATAATGAGCAAGATGGCGTACTTGTTGACATAAAGAAGGATAAGAACATATAGCTCAGTGTTATAGTGATATTTCTTGACTTCAAGACTTATATTACTTGAAGTTAAGATTCACATATCGTGAATTTGAGTTCGCTGTTAAATGGCAAAGTGAGTGAGTATTGTTTTACGCCTCTTTCAGCAATATTCCAGCAATATCAGGGTTGAAATGGGCTTGTATCCATGTGGGGTGATCGAACCCGGGTCTTCGGCGTGACGAGCTAACTGTAAAATGTCCATTATTAATGAACCCACACAGACATGTTTGTCCACAATCTGCTTCAGATTAAATCCTGCCTATTTCTACTTCTGAAACACGACTGACTGAGTTTGGTTTTACGCCGCTTTTAGCAATTTTCCAGCAATATCACGGCGGGGGACACCAGAAATGGGCTTTACTCATTGTACCCATGTGGGGATTCGAACCCGGGTCTTCGGCGTGACGAGCCAACGCTTTAACCACTAGACTACCCCACCGCCCCCTGAAACACGAAGCAGAGTGTGTATCACCCCTGTCTGAACAGAAAGCGTATGTGGTGAGTCACGCAAACGCCATTACAACCTTATTAAAGTAGGGGCGCCGTCTGTGGAATGTATGCAATCAAGTGCTGTAAATACTTGTCAAAGGAAGGAAAATAACACCCGATTGTTTCATATGCACATGAAAGCACTGTATGTTCTGTAAGTTCTTTTGGGTGGCATATATTTAAATAACCCAGAGTTATTGAGTCAATTTAAATAACCCAGAGTTATTGAGTCAATTTACGCTTGGTAATCGTGTTCTATTGATGCTTACAAATATCAGGCAATGAGAATACTATATAGTCTTTTAAGTTTACCCATGAACCCAATCACCGACATAAAATACATGCATTATAAACTACAAAAATGAAACTCTCGTAAGAGTGAGTGAGTGAGTTTAGTTTTACGCCGCACTCAGCAATATTCCAGCTATATGGCGGCGGTCTGTAAATAACTTAGTCTGGACCAGACAATCCAGTGATCAACAGCATGAGCATCGATCTGCGCAATTGAGAACCGATGACATGTGTCAACCAAGCCAGCGAGCCTGGTCACCCGATCCGGTTAGTCGCCTCTTACGACATGCATGGGTTACTGAAGGCTCATTCTAACCCGGACCTTCACGGGTCCTCTCGTAAGATCCAATGGTCGTATATTGGTGGAGCGAGTGAGCGAAGGGACACCAAAAACAGGTTTCACAAATTGTACCCATATGGGAAATTGATCCAACGAAAAAATGAACCAATGTCTACATGTTTGGTACGCGCCACTTCACTTTTTAGGGGTAGAATTTGACTTATTCAACACTAATAAATGAGTCTATAAACTTAAACCGCGGAATGGTCGTCCGGCTTTTTGACGTCCATTGCATTTCCTTTCTTGTAAACCCTGAGGCGAAATTATGTTTGGCTTTTGTTTAAAAGCACCTGCTGCCTTTGTGTATGTTCAAGTGTAAGGGGAGTGTTACTGAATGACATTCAGTAGGGGAAAAAAAGGTAGTGCTCGGCACTGTAGCCCACCTGAATACATGAATATTTAATTACCATGACAACACTGACGATTGTCACTGATGACAGTTGCTCTCAGCAGTTATATTCATACTTTCAAACGTGCCTTGAATCCCTAAACAAACTAAACATATCAAATCTGATTATATTTCCAACCAGAATGCACCAGTAACAAAATAAGCATGGTTGTCACGGTGGCCATACTGAAAACCAGATTCAAATCTCTTTCAGAGGGGTGAGTTAAAGCAATATATATAGTTTCGGTTTCTAATAATTCTGCACATGACCTTGTATGTTGGTTTGTTGTTTAGCAATATGCAAATTACATGGTGTGTAAATAATCGAGTCTGGTCCAGACAATCCTGTGATCAACAGCATGGGCATCGCTTTTGAGATGCGATGACATGTGTCAACCAAGTCAGCCAGCCTGACCATCCAATCCCGTTGGTCGCCTCTTACGACAAGCATGGGTTTCTGAAGACCAATTCTAACCCAGATCTTCACTGGTACCCTGTATTACAGTATGTAAATTTTATCACATTAAAATTTCAAGTAACAACAGAAAAAAGTATTTCAATGAAAAGTATATTTCAAAAACTTACAAAAAAACCTGATAAAGTAAAATAGTCTCATTAGGGAACCTGATAAAACCATGTAGCCAATTCATTATCACAGTCTCATACAAATATGACTGTTCACTTTTTGTAATGCTGGCTATTAAAGTTTTAGACAATCAGAGATCTATTCAGAAGCAGATAGAATATAAAACATGTCATGGTTTGATGAATAAATGTCAATATATTGCTGTGTTAATACATACAGTTGAAGTTAGGAAATAAAAACCAGTAATGGAAGTCATACAAATTGATAAAACAGTACAGTGATGGTTTGGTACATGTCAAACCAATTGGATGAAGGGTGACAAATGATGGTTTGGCACATGTTGAGCCAATCAGATGAAGGGTGACAAATGATGGTTTGGTACATGGTAAGCCAATCAGATGAAGGGTGACAAATGATGGTTTGGTACATGGTAGAGACAAAAGCCAATCAGATGAAGGGTGACAAATGATGGTTTGGCACATAAATGAGACTAGATTAAGTATTTACTTTCCAGTCTTCAGGTATCAAGGGAACAAAATGTAAAGCTAGGTTGGTCATCAAACACAAGAACTTTATTATAACAACATTAATTCAACCAAGCATTCACAGTGATTCATTCCTTAACAAAGACTTTAAAACATACTTAAAGGTAACATGCAACGTAAAACACAACTTTGCAGATTCTGATACCTTTCGGTATGGACTTACCGAAACAAATCGTCAAAAATGCAAATTCAGCTTATAAAGTTGAAAAATAACGCGATGAAAAAAAACGCGTGAAATCGGAGTTAAAACGTTTCACTAATTTTTTCCAGACTTGCACAGTGAAATAGGTTCTACAAGAACTTGGAAGCGGGCTGTCTGGTGAATACTAGTACTCGGTGAAGGCTTTGGTGTGAGCTATTTTCATAATGTTTTGTTGATATCTCACAGGCGCTGAAGCTTTTATATGTTATGACAGTAAATAAACTGTTTATATAATTTCATTTGTCTATTTCACCACACGCTCTTCTTACCGAGTCACTTTCTCAGTTCGATACTTAAAAGCAATGTCATTATTTAGCGTTGACACAATTTCTAACTGTGATATAGATATGTCGCTGTCACAGACAAAACTCAATGTCTTGTTTTATTGACACCTGTGTGTCTGCCTGCCTGTCTGCTAATGACAATATTCAATACACAACTGCGATCACTGACCACATGCAATTTGAACTTAACACCAATCAGGCTATACACCATAGACAAAACGCATTGATTTATGGCCCGAAAAGCGGTCTCTGTCACATTATGTAATTACACAGACAGGCAGGTGTGATACTTGAACACATGACATGTTATGATGTCTGTTGATTGCAAAATGTTATACACAAAAAATGAGCATGTATTTACAAAACCCAACATCTCTATATATACACACACAATGAGCCGTGAAGGCAGCATCTGCCAATGAACCAGCCGTTACACTTGAGTGCACACCCACCCGCTCTGACTGGGTTCGGTATCCGGCTGCTTCGTTTCGAGGGAGGTAAACCCAAGTACAAAATATTGCACTTTTGATTTGCGATTATACGCTTATAATTTTGTTTATTTGTTTTTTCATAATCAGCAATGCATATTATATGTCATGAAGAAGTGATAATTGTGTTTTAATTATGTTTGATTTTTTGGTTGCATGTGACCTTTAACAAAAACTTAAATGAGTCAAAGTGGCAAGAGATGCAGAGCAGAAACCCTGCTTAACATGAAATCTATTAAACCAGCAAAGCATAATTACTTTTTTATGCAAATTATGTAAAAGATGACTAGTACTGGTAAGGACATGAGTACCCATTTCACAAACACTTGGCCTCACCAATGATTATTAGCAAACCATGAACATGATTAACACAGCTAGTAAGTCCTTTAAGCCAAATGGAATGTGTTTGGACCAATTATTTGGGCTGATAATCAAGACTAATTATTCTCTTGTACTGACATTTATCATTTCTATAAACAGGGGCAGCATGGTAGCCTAGTAGCCTAGTGGTTAATGCATTCGTTTGTCAAACCAAAGACCCGGGTTTGATTTCAGCAAAAGTATTATTTTTTGAAAATTTGGTCTCTCATAAATACAACAAATGAGTACAATATCATGTTGGTAACACACTTCTCCAACCTTCATGCAGGACCCGAGACAGACTTGATCTCAGCTCAGCATAAGAGGAAAAGTAGGCCATATTGTCAGCCTCATCTGGGTCTGAGTCCCGGAAATACAGTTCTGTCCCATACACTTGAGACCAGTTCATGTGGAACGTTGCAGGATTGAACTGGACCCACTCAGTGTATCGATACTGCTGGGTCCTCATCGTGTACCCCATGATGCGTATGTCCTTCAGATGGGGCTTGTCACTGTTTTCTTGCGGCTCCACTGACGGACGCGGGTACTGACTGAACACTGCACTCTTCCATGACAGTCCGGTTTTCTGTCTGGATGAATCAGTGTGATATATCTTTTTGATTATCTTAGCAGCACTAGATCCCTCTGTACAGAGGTCAATCTTGAAGGGATTTGGCGGACATGTTGATGGCACGGGCAGTCCGGCCAGTTCCGATATTGTCGGAAACAGGTCCACTAGCTCAATCAAGTCATTGGAAACATTGTATTTCTTCTGTGAAAATTCTTTAGATCTGATGACATTATATTCCTTGACGTAATTTTTCTGTGAATCAATTTTTTTACGCTGTGTTTGAACAAGATTTGATCCGTTGTGATTTTGATTTTTGATGTGAACCTGTTTTAAAGGATCTTGATACTGGAAGGTCGTGTCTGTGTGTTTGTCGGTAAGCCCTGGAACATGTATAATGAGTGGCACTCGGACTGACACCTCGAAGTTACTGTACTTGGACCATTCCTGGTGCTCACCGAGGGACCAACCTGTGAACAAGAGTGAGTGAGTGAGTGTGTGGTTCAACTCCACTTTGAACAGTATATCAGTTACATCAAGACAGGTCAACTGACAGGTAAGTATGCAGTGAGACATTTATAACAATACTGAAACTACAAGTGCAAATGCTGGCAAACCAAGGATAATAGTTAGGGAGACAATAGTCACAGGATCCTGGCACAGCAAAGGGGTGTCACTCTATGATGTCATGAGAATGAAATGTGTCACACAGGAACAGATTAGAGGTCCTCTTGTCCACAGTTTTACAAAAGCATCTCCTTTCTGCTCCGACACGCCTGTGATTCATTTATCTCAAGCGTTTAAAAGGTATAGTCTGTTTGCAGTGAAAACGTACCGGTGAATTTCCCTTAAAAAAAATGTAAATCGAATAGTGAAATTAAGATTGCGAATCCTCATAATTCTACCTTTCTAATTTAAAAATTAAATCTTAGACGTTTATTCAACTTAGGAAAAAAGTTGTTTAACAAACGATCATTGTTTCAAATCGCTTATATTGGTTTGTATTACAAGGGGGTAAGCGCAGTAGTTGGAACAGTGAAACAAATCCACGTACGGTACGTGATGAGCGTTAACTTAGACCAACCCTTCTTGTTCTCGGTGTTTCATTTAATGTGCATACCCCCTTGTAATACAAACCAATAATAGCGATTTGAAACTATGATCGTTTGTTAAACAACTTTTATCCTAAGATGAATAAAAATCTGAGATTTAAATTTCAAATGGCAAGGTAAAATTATGAGGATTCGCAATATTAATTTCTCTTTATTTGATTTACATTTTTGTTTGAAGTGAAATTCATCGGTACGTTTTCACCGCAAACAGACTATAATCAGTTATCTAGTACAAAGTTTCCAGACATGAATAATACAGCTCATGTCTTAACATCTGATCTTATTTCAACAACACCTCAGAGGAGTACCAACTAAGAGACAAAAATTTAATAGGTAATGTAAGCTTCAGTATATGCTTGTAAAACTATGGACATATTTGTCCCAACTTTGCTAAACAAATTCTACACAACAATCAGTTAAAATACCACACCATCAAGTGGCATTATCTTGCTTCACATGCACAAATATTTGATTGCATTTGCAGTGTAACATATTTCATTTATTAATGTATTTCAGTACAGTTACTTAAGAGCACATGAACACATGTCATTCCTTTCCCTCATGCTGAGATTGAAGGTTCATGGGCGGATCCAGGAATTTTGAAAGTTTTCGAACCCCCTGAACCCCATTGGCTCTGCCAATGCAAAAAAAATCTTCAATGTGGTCTTAAGTCATTTTCAAAGTGGAGGGGTTCGAACCCCCTGAACTCCCCCTCTGGATCCGCCAATGAGGTTAAATATACATCTGCCAAATACACCCCAAATAGAGCACCTGTTCTTAAGAATGTTCCACTGAACACTACACTCAATGAGACTTATTAAATAAGGCTTGGGGCCAGCTTGTATACTGGCATCTAAAATTGCAAGAACTCTAAAAAATTACATTCAGAACTGCCTACGACATAAGCATGAGACAATGTAGTCTTTTCTTCAGTATGCTCCACTGCATAATATCTGCACAGCGCCACTTACCATGGTCCCCGACAAGAACCACGATGGTGTTGTTGGAGAAGCCGTGTGTGTGCAGAGCATCAAGCAGCAGTCCCACCTGGCTGTCCATGTAGCTGGTGGCAGCGTAGTAGCTCTGCCGCATCAACAGCTGCAAAAAAGTTTCACCCGTTACACAGCAGTCACATCACAGCTACACATCACAGCAGCCAGACGAACCAGTTATTCTCAGCCTGATCCACCTTCCACTTGTGAGGGTACAATGGCGCACTATCAGCCAGGCCACTTCTCGCAACCTCCTGATCTTCATTAAGTAGGATAAGTTATACTGAAGAAGAACTTCTACATTACAATAAGTAACAGGGCTCCAGATAATTTTTCAACATCAAGAGTACGTACTCTATAATTTTTCAAAATAGGAATACTGGAAAAACTTAAGAGTACATTTCCAGTTCTCAAATGAATTGAATGGAGTGTGACTATGACAAGATGAACGAGTGACACTAGTTCATTCATTATTCGTAATTTGGTTATGTGACCATTTAAAAGTTGTTGAGGCAGTCTTGTTTCTGAGAGACTTTTGTTTCTGTGCCGCCATGTTTACATACACATGCGTAATATTGACCAATCAATTTTAGTCCGAGATGATTCGCAGCAGTACGCGGTTTCCTTAGCAACCGGAATTCCCAAAATACGACAAGGAAAACCCCAATGTGTTGCTATCACGTAAATTCAAATATGGGAGACTGCTTGAAATCAGACTGATATGTTTTATATAAATAAGTCTGTAATTGATACTAAGACTGTACACCATTGCTGTGGTGCGTATCTCCTATGTTTTCTAAATTATTTCCTACCATATCTTGCATATTTTTTATCCGTACATACACCGATACGGTCCTTAACTGGAGCCCCGAGTTATGTATCAGTTAAGATCATCATCACTTGCCTGATAACACTGTTAGAACGTACACAGAAAAATCTGCCTTATTGTAATACAGGAGTTGTTCATCTTCAACAAGCCCCCAATCCATTTGGTTGACTCTTACTGTGTACATAGACTTCAGAATCTCCTTAGGGAGTAGAACCAGACATGGAAATGTGTATTCGTTTTTCACCAGAAGTTCAAGACCATAAGACATTGGGCATGTTTCTTACAATTACATTTCGATACCAGATTTTCAGAGGAGAAGTGTTTTTAAACTAATAACTCAAAATAATGCAGACCTAAAGGAAAAAGATACTAGTTCAAGGGTAGGTGATGATTTTCTTTTGTCTTCTGTAACAAAACGACAGCCTGGTAGTTCTGGCTTATCAGTTGACATAGTTTACATACAATATACAGCAAGGGGGAGGACCTGATAGTCCTTGGTGACAGGTCCGAATGGGAAGCTGAGGTTGAGACTCTTTACGTCATCCCTCTCTCTCAGGTCCGTCCACGGGTTCCATGCCACCAGGGGGAGCCGTAGGGGAAACGTGTGATGGCGGGCCAGGTGGATCTTGTTTAGAGGGTACAGATCTACAAATATAGAGTGTCATGCTGGATCGTATCTTTGGCTGGATGCCAATAATACAATATTTCAAAATTCATCTGAAGGCAATTTAGTATGGTCTAAAGGGAAAATGTGCAAAATTTTACATATGTCATATATGAAACAAGGATAAGAACAATTTAGCATTAAGACAGTGGTTACTATTTTGAACTACTTTCTCCACTCAAAAAAAAAGCCCTGAGATATTAGACAGCAACTTGACCTGGTCGGTACATATCAGAGATCACTGGTCGTTAATGAGTAAATATTTAAAACATTCAGATCCAAAACATTGCGAAACACTTGAACAAAATTTAATAACACAACTTCAAACCGAACTTAACTTGACTTCCGGTGTGAAAAACGGAAATATCCAAAGATTTCTGAGTGTTATGAAGTTTTCCGAATGCATTTGAAATACCGGTTTTCGATCAGCGTATCGCAATACATATCGATTTCATGTCTGAACGGTAATTACCGGTAAACCGGTTATATTGCGCAGCCCTAGTAAATACTACATCCTATCAATACCACAAACAATCTCATTTTGAGATAAGGAATCGACATGGGAAGTCACAGAATACTATTGTTTTCTCCTTACCCCTGAACTCCTTCGGGTATTTGAGTGGTATGTGGGGCTTATGGAAGCCCACTGCCAGGAAGAAGGGCTGGCTGTGATTGGCTGACATGTTTTTGAGAAAGTTGACAGCAAATTCCCGACTCTGTATGTCTGGCAGAGATCCTCCAGGCTGGTCCTTGACAGTCACAGGACACACTATGTCCATGTACACGTTGCCCTTGGGTCCAGGACATACCTGATCAGAGAGTGAGTGAGTTTAGTTTTAGGAGGCTTTAGCAATATTCCAGCTATATCACAGCGGAGACACCAGAAATGGGCTTCACACATTGTACCCATGTGGGGAATCGAACCTGGGTCTTTGGCGTGACAAACAAATGCTTTAACCACTACGCTACCCCACCACCCTGATCTGACAGAAATTCTTCATGGTGTGTTTTATACCTTGACTTCATATTACCATGTTCACTACTGCTTAATCTGTGACACTAATTAGAATTTGGTCATCAGCAATCCATGCTTGTGGTACATGTTGTCAGGTTCACTGACTTGGCTGACGCATGTCATCGAATCCCAAATGCATAGATCAATGCTCAAGTCAATCACTGGATTGTCTGGTCCATACCTGATTATTTACAAACGGCCATACTGCTTGAATATTGCAGCATCAAAGTTACGAGTTACGATAACTTTAACGCTGTTTTCATCTTAGAAAAACATTTTACCTGTACTTTTATGAATTTACATATTAGATTGGCACTTAGGTACAAGGAAGTTCAAACCCTGGCTAGTACAAGTGTACGTGCATGCTACAAGTAGCCTATTGACACAAACCTTGGCCATCTTGTATGCTTGTGTTGGGGGATGGTAGGCCGGTACAGACCAGCTGTAGGGGTAGTCGTCTGTGTGGCCAGATGACACACCTGCGTCATGACCATAAAACATGTTGGATCATACAGGTAGATAGTTACGGGTATGCTATTTGTGACTTTTTGTGCTGAACACCCATTGAGGACAATGTCTGTCTTTAACAAAGTTTGAAATAGTTTAGTTCTGTTTTGTCCCTAACTGTTTAACACATTCTGGCCTAGGTGTTCAACAGGTCCTTTCCTGTTGCATCCCCAGCTGTTCTACATTGTCTCGAGGTGTTCAGCATTGTCCCTGGCTGTTCAACATTGTCTCAAGGTGGTTAGCATTGTCAATGGCTGTTCTACATTGTCTCAAGGTGTTCAGCATTGTCCCTGGCTGTTCTACATTGTCTCAAGGTATTCAGCATTGTCCCCAGTTGTTCAACAATGTCTCAAGGTGTTCAGCTTGTCCCTAGCTGTTATACATTGTCTCGAGGTTTTCAGCATTGTCCATGGCTGTTCAACATTGTCTCAAGCTGTTCAGCATTGTCCCTGGCTGTTCTACATTGTCTCAAGGTGTTCAGCATTGTCCCTAGGTGTTCTACATTGTCTCAAGGTGGTTAGCATTGTCCCTAGCTGTTCTACATTGTCTCAAGGTGTTCAGCATTGTCCCTAGCTGTTCTACATTGTCTCAAGGTGGTTAGCATTGTCAATGGCTGTTCTACATTGTCTCAAGGTGGTTAGCATTGTCCCTGGCTGTTCTACATTGTCTCAAGGTATTCAGCATTGTCCCCAGTTGTTCAACAATGTCTCAAGGTGTTCAGCTTGTCCCTAGCTGTTATACATTGTCTCGAGGTTTTCAGCATTGTCCATGGCTGTTCTACATTGTCTCAAGGTGTTCAGCATTGTCCCTAGCTGTTCTACATTGTCTCGGGGTGTTCAACATTGTCTCTGGTTCTACATTGTCTCAAGGTGTTCAGCATTGTCCCTGGCTGTTCTACATTGTCTCAAGGTGTTCAGCATTGTCCCTGGCTGTTCTACATTGTCTCAAGGTGTTCAGCATTGTCCCTGGCTGTTCTACATTGTCTCAAGGTGTTCAGCATTGTCCCTAGCTGTTCTACATTGTCTCAAGGTGTTCAGCATTGTCCCTAGCTGTTCAACATTGTCTCAAGGTGTTCAGCAGCATTGTTCCCTGGCTGTCTCTACATTGTCTCAAGGTGTCTCAAGGTCAGCATTGTCCCTAGGTGTTCAACATTGTCTCAAGGTGGTTAGCATTGTCCCTAGCTGTTCTACATTGTCTCAAGGTGTTCAGCATTGTCCCTAGCTGTTCTACATTGTCTCAAGGTGTTCAGCATTGTCCCTGGCTGTTCTACATTGTCTCAATTAGCATTGTCCCTAGCTGTTCTAGCATTGTCTCAAGGTGTTCAGCATTGTGCCTGGCTGTTGTACAGCTCAGCATTGCATTGTCTCAAGGTGGCTAGCATTGTCCCTAGCTGTTCTACATTGTCTCGAGGTGTTCAACATTGTCTCAAGGTGGTTAGCATTGTCCCTAGCTGTTCTACATTGTCTCAAGGTGTTCAGCATTGTCCCTAGCTGTTCTACATTGTCTCGAGGTGTTCAACATTGTCTCAAGGTGGTTAGCATTGTCCCTAGCTGTTCAGCAGTTCTACATTGTCTCCGGGTGTTCAACATTGTCTCAAGGTGTTCAGCATTGTCCCTGGCTGTTCTACATTGTCTCAAGGTGTTCAGCATTGTCCCTAGCTGTTCTACATTGTCTCAAAGTGTTCAGCATTGTCCCTGGCTGTTCTACATTGTCTCAAGGTGTTCAGCATTGTCCCTAGCTGTTCTACAATGTCTCAATGTGTTCAGCATTGTCCCTAGCTGTTCTACATTGTCCAACTATGACCAACAATGTCCATAAATATTCCATGCATCCTAAAGTGTTCAACACTGTCTCAAGGTGGTTAGCATTGTCCCTGGCTGTTCTACATTGTCTCAAGGTGTTCAGCATTGTACCTAGCTGTTTTACATTGTCCAACTATGACCAACAATGTCCCTAGAATAAATCCATGCATCCTAGTCTTCAACATTGTCCGTGGAGTTCTACATTGTCCCAAGATGTTCAACATATTCCGTGGAGTTCTACATTGTCCCAAGATGTTCAACATTGTCTCTAGCTGTTTAATATTGTCCCTAGACGTTCCACACACGCCATAAGTGTTCAACATTGTTTCTAGGCATTGAACATTGTCCCTAGCTGATATACATTGAACATAGATGTCCCATAACCCTGGCTGTTCAACTGTCCTCTATTCCTACCTGGATGGAACACTTTGCCGACTGACTGTGTGAAGTAGCCATTCTGCTTGAAGTGCTGTGGCAGCGTTGTGAAGTTGCCAGCTGCCTTACGCCAGTAGGAGTAGAAGTCGTACAGGTGGGTGGTGTCAGGGCGTCGGCTGGTGAGGAAAGATGTCCGACTAGGCCCACACAGAGCTTGCTGGAAGACATGCACATACATACACTCAAGAGTTCGCAGTTAAAAATCATAAAACTATAACTTAACACAAAAATTAAAAATATAACCCTTGACTTTTAGGGCTCAACAGACATGATTTTCTTTCATGTAACTAACAGGACCAATACCAGACCCATCAGTGGTTCCACAACCAGTTTCACTCAACATACCCTATATTTGTGAGAGAGTGAGTTAAGTTTTACACCGCTTTTAGCAATATTCCAGCAATATCATGGTGGGGAACATCAGAAATGGGCTTCACACATTGTACCCATGTGGGGAATCGAACCTGGGTCTTTGGCGTGACAAGATAAAGCTTTAATCACTAGGCTACCCCACTGTCCCAATACCCTATATTAAACAGTGACATGTATACTGTCTGTGTGTTAAACTTCAGTTGAATTGAAAGTTTACATGGGACCAACATTTTGAAATTAATGATCATGCTTTCAGGAGTTTATCAAGTGGACCAGTGTATTTGTCAATCCCTGTCTTTGAAATGAAAATATCCCCACATACATCTGAAAGCATGCATATTTTTAAAAAGAATACTTTCATTAAAATGGTTGAGATTCTAGGGTAGTACCACTGAATGTGTTCAGAGTTGACATAAATGAGACATCTGACATGTTCACTGACTCGTCAGCGTGAACATGGTGCTCATTCTATCAATCACTAATTTGTCTTGCTGACTGATGTCGCTGGAATGTTACTGGCTGCTCTGTAAAACACCCAAACATTTATGAAAAATGGAGAAACAACTGAAACAACATAATTTGTACAAACAATATTCTTCATGAATGAACAAATATTAAGGTACAGTTAGTCTATGTACAGTTTTGTTAAGCATGAACATATCCCATAAAATCTGTTAGACAAGAACAGACAATGGTTATGGATGTAATTTCATGACAATATAATGTAATGAAAGACTGGGACATTAATTTTCTCTACATACCTGAACAAAAGTGTTATTAAACAACACTGATTTACTAGCCAGGTTGTCAATGTTAGGTGTGACCATCAAACTGTTGCCATAGCAACCTAGGGCTGGTCGCAAATCATCAACAACAATGAACAGGACATTTGGCTTGATTAAACCTGTAAACAACAAACAGTTCAACTGTGATGCCTGACAACACTTTTCACACGAAACAGATAGAATCTTTAATATGCTAATTACTTTACGGCTTAAGCATTGTACTAATCTCACCTATGTTTTTACAAATATATTTGGAAAAAAATGATTTTCTATATTATTTTCATTATTATTAGTTTTATTATTATGAAATGGCATGAGTTTTCACACTGACATTCACATACACCATAATTAGATAGCTGGGATTAAACTCGGGATTAGCAATATTGCAGGAATCAGTTTTAAAGCAATCAGAGAAAATTAAATGACGTAATTGTGACTTCTGATCGATACCCTACGTAAAAATACTAACGTACAAGGACATAGGACAAGGCATTATTAACAGCCTTAAGAGCGTACAAGGAACACGGGACATATGAATAGGCATTATTCCAACAGGCCTACTTAAGAGCGTACAAAGTAGTCTAGTTATATGCTGAACACGGGCTAAATTGTTTTTAATGTTGCTATTGCAGTGTGAAAGATAGCTCGTCCCAATCGTCCGAGACGGGTGAATTTTGTGGAGGACGGGTTAAAAATATTCTAGTCCGTTCTCATGTCGGGTCATTTTAGCAAACCAATGGTATATAATGATTATAACCTTTTTGAATATTTACTGCCGAAGGTGTTTTAGTTATATTTGCTAGATTTGGCAGGACTGGTGTATTTGACCTGCCAGTCCTGTGGACGGGCTAGATTTTCTACATCTTTCCTTGGTATTGGAACAGCATAGTTGTCCATCTGCAGATTCTGTAGGAGGAACCATTGAAACTAGTGAAAATGGGTAAAAATGAACTGTGCACCCCTCTTTTTCTCAAGCTGTATCTGCCCCTGATTCTATTCGCCGTACACTCACCTGCATTCGCTATCGTGCAGATGAGAGACAGGAAGACAACAAATACATCTGCACTCATTAACGTGGTCATTATTCATAATTTCACAGAGATGTAAGGAACTCTGCGGGTAAAAACCGGAATCGATCACGCCTCCTGAAAGGGGAGGTAACTCTGTTTAACGATTTCGACTATGAGGCAGGAGGATTTGTTTTGTGTTTAACACAGACTTGAAATTTGGGGTTATTTTTCATCTCGGGTCCGAATGTTTTGGGGGGCTGAAAATTGTTATTTTCAAAATTAATCACTTGTGGTTCCTAAATTATTTCTAAAAATATTGCTGGTGAATGAACGTGTCACTTCTCGTAAGAAATCATTTCGGGTACATTTCACCAGGGATACTCTACAACAGGCCTTATATAGTCTCCCTGATATCACATGTAAAATACAGATATAACAGCTACATGTATCGTCAGAATAAATAAGTAGATCTACAGCAGAATAGATTACATTTGTTGGGACATCATAGCATACACTTTAATTGCTGACACAAGCTGTATTATAAATTTGAACACGATTTGCAAAACTATGACAGTTTTCTATGACAGGAGATTCTAAGCTAAGGCCACCAGAGACCATTTATCTCTGAGGCCACAATAAAATGATTTTTTTATTTCTTTCTCACATTTTTTTTAAAATTTGCGGCGAGTGAATGGTAAAAATAAAATCTGTTCTGCATGTGTGTATGCACAGAAGCTATATATATAGAAGGGTGAAGCTATACAAAATGTGAATGTTTTCAGCAATAATCAAGCTTATCGATAATCGAATCTATTATGAAAGAGTGGTTGACGAGCACTACGTGGCTCCATCTGAGCCCGATTAAAAAATACGGAATCAAACAGGTTACCACCTGATTCCCATTTAACACTCAGGGGTTGAAAAATACTATTGCCCGACGCTCGGGTCGTGTAGAATTCTCCGGTCGGTCAAGTAAATATCCACACTAGACTTTACCTTAGTAGGTACAGTAGTGCCAAACTACTGAGATGTTTTGATATATGTATTTTGATGAATGCAATTGCTACCAATTGATAAAGATTTACTGAACGGTTTACTGGACCTGTGTCCAGTGGAGTTTTGGAAAAACCCACTTTCAACCCGACACAGGTGTTTGTGTTATGAGAAGCCGGGTTTAATGCGGGTGGAGGGGGTTGGGGTGTCTTCGGCAAAAATGGATTTGCATTGTCCGATTTTTGTTTTCTTCATAAATTTATAATAGGATTAATAATTACTGATTTCCGCAGTTTTAAGTACCCGGGAATCTTCACCCGTTCGGAGGAAGAAGGGCACGAATTTGCGAATGAATTCGAATATGCAAACAAACAATATTAAAAAAAGGTCCCAGTATGCTAATTCTTTTTCATCACAATCCTTTGAATTTGAATTCCGAATGTTATAACACTTATATATATATAACACGTACTTCACAACGTACTACTATTAATTACCCACGTGGTCAACGTATGGGTAGTTGCATACTAATCTCGTACGTCACACGTGTGTCGTATCGCGTTGACCTGTGTCGTAACTTGACCTGAGATCCTAACGATTTGATTGGATAACCGATGACCTCTCAATTGGGTCACATTCTGACGTAACTATTTTTTCATTCATAACAAACACGTGAATTCATTCATTCTACAACTTAAATGCATTGTGGGAATGTAAACATCGAGAACGTTGCCGTGTATTTGTTTAATTGTGAGTCGAACTGAGACATTATATCCGTCGAAGAACATAAACGCAATGTTTCCACCAGTGATGTAAGCCGAATGAAGCAACTGCAAACCAAGAAACGGGGTGCTACGGAGTAGTTTACTGTAGGAGGCTGTTCGAGGCGATGACAACTGACAGGCATCGTGACGTCGGTTACCATGGCAGTGACGTCATGTTGGTGTGACGTCATGCAAATATTGTACTGCAGTACAAAACTCTTCCGCAACCCCTTTATGAAACCGGTTTCGGTTTGAAACCAAAATATTAACAAAAATACGCTATTTTGTCAATTTAATGCATGTAAGACGTGGGTAATAAATAAAATACCACACTCGGTCTCATTACATGCGAATTATACGAAACTCGTGGCCTTCCTATGTTATCTGACCTCGCTTTCGCTCGGTCAGATACCATAGGAAGGACACTCGTTTCGTATAATTCGTATGTAATGAAACCTCGTGTAGTATTCTCTATATACTAAACATATGTCATCTGTAAGCACTACAAAAGATGTTTTCTCATTTAAAACCTATTTATACATGTTTACTCCCCGTGCTTTTGTCGCACTGAATATCCTTCTCGTATTTTGTCTTTAAATGTCTAGATTCCAAGTTTTCTAGTTCTTACCTCATTAGTAAAACGAGATTTAAAATTCAAAATTGAAATCTGATCTAAATTGATTTCGTAATTTTGAATTATTTTCTGACTATTCTATTTTATGTATTTTGAAAAACCTATGTCAGTTTAAAAAATCGGATTACAGGCAATCACCATGGTCATTAGAAACACTGTTTTTATTTTTGCCATCATAGCAACTGACAAGGTGCGACTTGTTCTGTCGAGTATGAATTGGCTATGACGAGAGATTTCATTGGTCCCGAGAAACGCTCAAGCCAATCACAGGTCTTTTACCACCCTCTTTACGGCTGCACTACATACCGGAAGTCGAGAGTGACGAGCATTAGAAGTGTGATTCTAAAGTAAAATAGTTCAAGTTGTTATTATTCGAAGAGACGTGTGTAAGTTATAAGGTAAAGTATAATAAATGTATTTTTTGTATAGAAAGTTATATTTCTCTCGGTGTGTTAGATTCGCAATGATACTACCAGAGACCATATACCGGTATGTGGTCTCTGATACTACCGGCTGAAACATCTTATAACTCATTAGGCTACTGGCAGACTGAGACTAGGCCCATCTACTAAAATGTAGAATGATCGTGATTATCACTGGCATCAGATCTTTAGGCCAGTAGGGAACGTGTACAGTGTATTTTGTGTTTTCTTGATATAAATGTGTGCGTTATTTATCATTCCAGAAAAACAGTTATTGATTATGTGATATCAAAACATGAATCACTGAATGTATTAACTTGAGAGTTCCCGACAATGTCAACTACATCTGTCACAAGACAAATTTGTGAAGAAGCTGGATTATTGCAGTTTAGCCTTGAGTGCAACTTTATCATGTTTATGACTTCTCTCAATCAAGCAAATTGGAACCTTCTGGCACCTTCTAAATTTACCATATACCACATGCAGATGTGAAAGAGTGCTCCTCTCTATAAAAAACACCTGGTAGTGCATTGGACTGATGAATCAGAAGTGATTAGTGTCTCATATACGGGGCGGTGAGGTAGCCAAATGGTTAAAGCGTTGGCTCGTCACGCCGAAGACCCGGGTTCGGTTCCCCACATGGGCACAATGTGTTAAGCCCATTTCTGGTGTCCCCTGCCGTGATATTGCTGGAATATTGCTAAAAGTGGCGTAAAACTAAACTCAGTCAGTAAGTCAGTGTCTCATATACAAAACGTTTTACAGACAAATAGATCTGTAAAACATAACTAAGTTAAGGGTAAATGGGGGTCACATAACCAAGCTAAAATGATGGGTTTCTAGGACAGTTGATTACTATTAATGAAATTACACTAATTTCCATTTGTATTCCAATTGTTTCTGTCTTTGAAAATCACACTGGAATGGTAATGAGAATGACAATGTCAGTCATCACTAATAAAGCTCTCTGGAAATGATAGGTAACATAAAAGAATCAATGCAAATCATTTGGAAACAAATTTTGTGTGATAAACATGTTTTGTCAACTGTCATGTGTTCTTTTTCATGAAAATGTATCACCAAATTATGGTATTTTTATACAATATTGCGAGTAGTATGTTTCAAATAGGATAGGCATCTGTGGCCAATGTTACGTTATTAGCCATTCACTATCAGACTGAATCTTGACCTTTGCTTCATTCTCCTTGCAGCTGCAGCCATGGCTAACATGCTTGAGAATCAGCTGCTTCAAGCAACCAAGGTCATTGAAGGCCAGGTGGATGCTGAGATAGAAAAACTGGAAAAGATGGACGATGATGATTTTGAGGCTTTGAAGAGACGAAGAATGGAAGCCATGAGAAAAGGAGCCCAGCAGAAACAGGAATGGCTGGCACAGGGTCATGGTGAATATTCCGAAGTTGCAAATGAAAAGGAATTTTTGACGAGTGCAAAAAAAGCAAGAAAGTTGTATGCCATTTTTACAGGGATAGCACATTTCGCTGCAAGATTGTGGACAAACATTTACAAATAATAGCAAAGAATCATTTGGAAACCAAATTCATCAAAATAAATGCTGAAAAATGTCAGTTCCTTGTGGAGCGTCTTCGTATAAAAGTACTACCCACTTTGTGCATTGCCAAGGATGGCAAAACTGTGGACTACATTGTTGGGTTTGCGGATCTGGGTAATAAAGATGACTTCCCAACGGAGATGTTGGAGTGGAGGCTGGGATGTGCCGACATCCTCAACTACCAGGGCGACCTAATGAACCCACCAACTCAAGATGGCAGCAGCAAGAAGAACATCCTGCATCAAAGCAAGGCAAAGAAGACCATCCGTGGTGGGAACGATGACAGCAGTGATGAAGACTGGTGAATGTTGTCATAGTAACAGTCTGCCATACAGACTTTGAAAATGGTGCAGAACTTTGGAGACTCTGTGTTTTCTCATTATGCAGGGCTGAAATGAAGCATTTGTAACATCATAATGGCAGGTTGGACATTACATAAGCGTCATTACATTCATTATTTGTAGTGATGACGAGGCTATGTTCATGAAAGATGTAATCTGCTGCATGACGAATTATTGTATCTTATCTTGGCTTTCATCTTGGTAAGGTCATCGGATTTGGAACCAAACCAGTCATTAAATTTATTTATTCATTGTAATTAGTGTAATCAATTTTTCAGAAAGAAAGCTTTGCACATCCACAATGCTATATTTTGTTGGCTTTATTGTTTATTTCTATGTTCTTACTCAAATACAACATGTAAAATATGAAAATTAAAAAAACCCATTACTACCTTAACCTTTTGTCTTTCATTATTCAATAGGTGTGTTGGGGTAGCCTTGTGGTTAAAGAGTTCGCTTGTCATGCCGAATGCCGGGTTCGATTCCCCACATGGGTACAATGTGTGAAGCCCATTTCTGGTGTCCCCAGCCTTGATATTGCTGAAATATTGCTGAAAGCGGCGTAAAACCAAACTCACTCACACACTCATTATTCAATAACTCTGTCATCATTTTTCAACCAATTGTTTCTTTGCAAACCTAAAATTTAGGTGAACATGTTTTTCTTAAACGAGATACATTTAATCCTGTGTGCCAGAACATTAAATCATAAGCTCTCCTGAACACTAGATTTAGTGTGAGTGGCTTTGTGTAATGTTATCTATGGCAAAAGTTAAACAGATAAGCCTATGTCTCTTTTATCCGTCTGTTTACGGGGCAGTGGGGTAGCCTAATGGTTAAAGCGTTGGCTCGTCACGCCGAAGACCCGGGTTCGAATCCCCACATGGGCACAATGTGTGAAGCCCATTTCTGGTGTCCCCCGCCGTGATGTTGCTGGAATATTGCTAAAAGCGGCGTAAAACCAAACTCAGTCAGTCAGTCCGTCTGTTTACAGATTCTGCTCACTCCAAATCAACCTCAATCATAACATGAATTTAAGACTTTAAGTTTAGTTCTATTTTCATGACAGCATCATCTTTGGTAGATTCGGAAAAAAAATAGACACATCTGGAAATATGATAAAAGATTAAAGAGGCCATTTACATTTTCATAAATAAATAATTAATTAAATATTATACACTATGTGTATTCTCTGACCTCTGCCAAATTAATGTTAAGAAGAAAACAACCCAGAAGTATATAATCATATAATTATTTTTACTTTGAAAATACTGAAATCCTACACTTTAAAAATGATCAGCATTTATTTGTTCCAGGTACACCAATCAGCTCTAACAACTCCATTCTAAATGAAATACAAAATACATGAGCTACACAAATATATTTTTAATTGTCAGCAAAAAGCATTAAACCAAAATGTAAAGTAGTGTACCATAATAGACGGGGTACTGTCAAGAGAATCTATGGTTTCTGTTAAGGACTCCTGATTTGAACTGGTCCCCTGTTGCCTGAGCTGGATTTAGATGCACCTCAACGGATCAAGTGGTAAAGGTTCATTGTGTGTCATCGTCATGGTACTCATGACATCAATCACTAGTTAGTCTGGTCCAGAGTAGTGGTATTCCGATTAATTGAAAAACCCCGAAGATCGGTCGCAATGATCTCATTTTCTCATAGTCGAATACAAACGATGTGTGTGTGTGTGTGTGTGTGTGTGTGTGTGTGTGTGTGTGTGTGTGTGTGTGTGTGTGTGTGTGTGTGAGAGATGATTGGGAGGGGGAATGGTTTCTCCCATTATGCTCTGGGGATGTAGGGGGGTGATCAACTTTGTACACATGTGCTAGGGGAGGTTTTGTACATGGAAATATCTAAAATTATGCTTAAAAATTATGGGAAGGTGTGTGTGTGTGTGTGGTCATTGGTTTTGAACATGACATGGGGGTGGGGTGTCACTTACTTTGTACATAAATTTTAGGGGGGAAGGGTCATTCACATTGTACATGCTTCTCCATAAAAATCATCATCACCTCCTCCTAGCCATATATTATGAACGGTCCCTTAGAAGTTGTCAGGGCCTAAAAACATGTTTAGTTCTTAAAAAACTTGCTACACTTACTGACTTACTGAAAAGTCATGACTGAATATTTCGTGAAGACTGTGAAGTTTATGTTCATGATATATTAGACATCACTTTAAAGTAGCAAGTTGCATAATTTTACATTGGTTGTGAAATTTGCAAATGGAACTTTGCAGTTTCTAAATATAACAAAAAACAACAGATAACATGTTTTTTCTTTACACTTATCAGCAATAACAACATGAACAGGAAAGTCTGAAAAATGGCGCTAATGACTGCTCGTTAGTAATGAACCAATCATCAAACGTGAGATTTTAACCAGTTCCCAACACTAGTCCAGATACCATTAGTTACAGACCGCTGTCATTTAGTTAAGTGTGGTGTTAACCCAGAAATAACAAAAACTGGTTCCAGGCAGCTGGAGAATAGAATTGCAATGAATATTGAAGAAGGATGAGAACAGCCTATTGACCCAAATCAGCCATATGTACATACTTAGTAAGTAATTGTAGGAAATACAGCTGATCAGTAAGTCAGATCACAGATCATCACATTGATATGGTACATGATATGAATGTAAGATACCGTCACGTCAACTGGGAGCCTGCTAGAACTGGTGCAGCAGTAGTCAGCTGCCAGGTCATGGAAGGTGGAGGTTTCTCTTCTCATGTGATAGCAAATCCCACTCCTACGCTGGTCAGCACTTCCTACAAGATTAGAACATAGCCTGCATCAGGTAATTTATATCTTAACATGTTCATACATTTGATCTGAGTTGTACTCTGAGCTATGCCTGTGAGGTCACATGTCTGCCTCCCTGTAGCCAAGTAGAGCTGTCATGCATCACCAACACTTTTCAATGGTTAGTGCATCTTTTTTGTGATATTCTTCCATGAAATTTTCCAATTTATTCTTGAATGAATATGTTGAGGTGTCAACCAAACCAAATGGTTTTCTCACCGCTGAATTTGTTTATAATTTTCACAAATAAACAACTTCCAAACTGTGGTCAGTGGAAGGATACGGGTAACCAGATGTTCTCTTTCACTATTTCTGGCTGTAAGTATGTTGAAAATTTATTTTCTATTTCATTCTGACCACCTTGAGAATAGTGTCTGTAAACCAAGGAATTTGAATGAAACATGCAGCTTGGGATGCATCATTACTAAATATACATAGACAGCTTTTGTGAACAATGATTTAGCTTTCTGTGTATAAATTATGAAAACCTCATATTCAAAATATGTGACGAACATTATTAACGTTTTTCCATTTATCCTTTTTCCCTATACCTTGAAGGATTCTCTCTTACACTTTATCTTAAGAATAATCTTTGTTGTATTGCAATTAATATGCTGCAAGGAGGAACTTTGACTTGCATGATTTTCCATGATTTACAATGCAGCCATATCGGTAGAACAGATCCCATTTTCCATGTGAGAACTGAGGAGTTTATTCAGCTCTTCCAATAATCGTCAAGTACAGGGGGTATGTTCTGAACCAGATTCGCCAGTGTGGTGAATCATTACGGTTAAACTGAGAATTGCTCATGGTTTATATACATTGGGTTGTGGTAACAACACCAAACGGTTCATGGGACATATACAATGGTTCATGCTAACAACACTGGTATGAAGTCCAACACTGATTCATTTGACAAAGCTGTCTTTGTCTGCTGTGATGCTGGAATATCGTTAAAATCAGATGTTAGTTCTCGCTACCCCTCAACAAAAGTGCGAGATTGCATGATGCTGTAACACAAGGTCAGTCACATTGAAAATGAATCCAGGGCTCCAGATAATTGTTGAACACCAGGAGTACGTACTCCTTATTTTTTCAATATAGGAGTACTCGAAAACCTTAAGCCTACATTTAGAGTACTGAATGGAATGTAATGGAGTGTCAGTAATCTTGTGTTTCGTTTTATATATGCACCACAACATTGCTAGTCTTGTGTAAACAGGTCAATATACAATAAAACAATACTTTTTCAGATAAATACGTCTGTAAATGATTCTAAGACCGTACACCATTGCCGTGGTGCGTATCTGCTACGTTTTATAAATTATTTCCTACTGTATCGTGCAAATTTTTTATCCGTACATACGCCGATACGGCCCTTATCTGGAGCCCTGTGAATCGTAGCAGATTCATGACTGCAGCTTCTACAGCTGTGCACCTGTGGTAACTCTCAGTTAGTCACAAACATGGTGACATTTTGCTTTCAACAGGTGTCTGTCCCAGATGGCTTCTGTGCAGGGGGCCTGTGTCTATCTCAGTGTAACACTGTTTTTCTATGACAGTGTAGTTCAGGACCTGTGTTTTTTTATCTCGGTGTAACACAGGACCTGTGTCTTCCTATCTCAGTGTAACACAGGAGCCATATTTTCCTATCTCAGTGTAACACAGGAGCCATATTTTCCTATCTTGGTGTAACACAGGAGCCATATTTTCCTATCTCAGTGTAACACAGGAGCCATATTTTCCTATCTTGGTGTAACACAGGAGCCATATGTTCCTATCTCGGTATAACACAGGACCTGTGTCTTCCTATCTTGGTGTAACACAGGAGCCATATTTTCCTATCTCGGTATAACACAGGACCTGTGTCTTCCTATCTTGGTGTAACACAGGAGCCATATTTTCCTATCTGGTGTAACACAGGAGCCATATTTTCCTATCTATCATGGTGCCATAATCTTGGTGTAACACAGGGCCTGTGTCTTCCTATCATGGTGTAACACAGGGCCTGTGTCTTCCTATCTTGGTGTAACACAGGGCCTGTGTCTTCCTATCTTAGTGTAACACAGGGCCTGTGTCTTCCTATCTCAGTGTAACACAGGGCCTGTGTCTTCCTATCTTGGTGTAACACAGGGCCTGTGTCTTCCTATCTCAGTGTAACACAGGACCTGTGTCTTCCTATCTCAATGTAACACAGGACCTGTGTCTTCCTATCTCAGTGTAACACAGGACCTGTGTCTTCCTATCTCAGTGTAACACAGGACCTGTGTCTTCCTATCTCAGTGTAACATAGGACCCATGTTTTCCTGTCTCTGTAGGTCAGGGCTTGTGTTCTTCTCTCAGTACGGCACAAAGTAGGGAACAAGGGATAAATTTCCCCATCATGTCAACCCAATTAAGGCAAGAAAAGGTCGTGATGTGTGACCCCCTTGCAGCATAGTACGGACTAGTCAGGTAGTCGGGTGACTGCTGTCATATAAGCTGGACATCATATCTTGCATGAAACACTATACATTGTATATGTAGGGAGAAGATAAACTATTATTATGCACCGACAGCATGATTAAGCAGAATCACTGAGAGTCGGTAGCTTGTCATGGTTAGGATTGCGAAGTGGGAGTATGGTAAACAGAACAGTCTAGCATGTACCCATGGTTCACAGTGTGACACCCACGGGTAGGCTGGACTGACAGGTAAATACTGCAGGTGAATCCCGTGCCCCTGTATTAGCATTACTTTAGACAATAACAGGTGGATGAGGATGAAGTGGGATGTGAAAATTGCTGCATGTGAGTACGTTTATTTGAACACTGTTCCATGTATGTCACCCCCAGTCCACTGAGATGGTTTGAAAACCCAACTTGATACCTTACCCCTTGGGTGAAACCTATGCGAACCAATATTGTGCAGATAAACCTAGATATAATCTGGCAGTACAGGGATTCGAGTATTTAGAGAATTTTGGGTTTATTAATTTCTTTTTCCCCCGACCGACCAACACATGTTCAGAATTTGGTGGCTACGTGAAACACAAAAATGAAAAATGATGCCCTTGCGTTGATCATTGGATTGTCTGGTCCAGATACGATTATTTACTGACCGCCGCCATGTAGGTGTAATATTGCTGAGCGCGGCGTAAAACTGAACACAATCAATCAATCGTAGATTGATGTTCTTGGATTTTCGGACTTTGCTGTTTACATGAAGCGTGAATGTTGAACACATATAGCCCTTGCAAATCTGTCTCTGCACTCTAGACTGTTATATATAACTTGAAAATTAGTGAGTGTGAACTCACTCATTCACTCAATACCCAGAGTTCTGTGCGGCCAGCATAGTACTACGTTATGCCACTCTCATACCCAGAGTTCCATTCGGCAAGCCAGCATAGTATGTTATGATAAGTCATCGCTGCGCCGGAGTGTGACGTTATGCTATGCCATCACTGCAGTGTGTCATTCACTCACTCACTTATGGAACGTAAGGACCGCAATATTCCTTGACGTCGGAAAGAATGACATAAGAATGACGTCAGTATATGAATCGCGGAAACGTCATCGAATGTGACGTCACACCATCATGCGTTTCAAAGTGACGGTATTATGAAATTTGACGTTTGACTGAAAGGACGTTTTTGTTATCGTATCATCTGATATCTTCAAGTAAGTGTTCAGTACTGGTTTTAGATACAATATGGTGGAATCAGATCTGTTATGTGAACCTGAGGTAGCAACAAAACCTTTTGTAATTATGTTTTGACCTCTGTGTTACCCTGAACTTCCAACATGTTGCTTCGTGTTGTTTCTATGTGGCCATTCAGACAATCCCCGTCAAATGTACACTGAATGCATGCTCATGTTGAATTTAACTAAGTGACCCCAACGACCAAACTGTATACTGAATAGTACAGATAAAAGTAAAAGGTGCAAAAATGCATGACAATCAGCAAATGCATGTACGTACATTATGTTAGGACGTACTGACATCAGACCAAAATACATCATAACACATGCCTACACTGTTGACAATACGCTTACGCCCTTCCGTATGTTGTGTTTCCTATCTCTAACCTTGACCAGCAAGAGAGCAGGCGGAAGATAACAAAATAGAAATAGAAAAAGATATTCTATTTTTCACTGACCGTGTAACTTATCACATGAGCTTTTAAAATTTAGATCACATGGTAATATAGAATTTAAATGATTTAGTATGTAGATCAATTAGATTTGCTTCGGAAACAAATGATATTAATGAAGAAAGGTCAAGATGACCTGGTTTTCTGAATATGCAATTGTAAGAATATTATCACACCAGGGCGGCAAAAACTGAGATAAACGTTTTTATTATTTCTCGTCAAGATGAAAATTCAGGGCAGGTGGGCAATGTGTAACACAGAAAACAAATACAGACAGCCTGGCGTAGAGTTTTATGGAGATGTCAGAGAAGCAAAGGTTTTATGCCCGAACCGAATTTCATTATAAGCTTTTCCGCTTAAATATGTGTATTCACCTTTGCCAATACTATCTGTGCCCTTATGAATCATTTTGTTTTATTTAATTACCTAACAGACCTGGTGTCATCAGCTCCATATTTCCACAGAACACTATTTTGATCTGGGCTGCTCCAAAACTGTAACAGTGCCACGTGTCTCAGGGGCAGGATTGCAACAGTGTCCACAGTGCAAATGATAAACAAGTAGCAATGTAAGTAAGCATCGTGGCAAAATGCCGTAAATCCTTGAATAAACGCCTTTACTGAATAAATGCAGGTTCTGCGCGCTGCTGTCTCTGACATTTAGAAGAGTGAGATACAGAACGTGAGACCCCCCAAAAAACCACCCCAACCCCCAAAAAGAAAACAGGCGATGTAATAATCCCCTTCTGATAAACATAATCAACTACCTTGAATAAACGCCTTTCGAAATCAATAAAAAACTAGACGTTTGTTCAAGGTTTTACGGTACTAACTAGTGACTAGAGCAGTAAAGCTGTGAAAAAGAATGTATGGCTTACACAAAAGGAAGAATTGAATACACCCATGACTAATATCCGTCGGTCTTAAGAATACATGGGTCATAATGGACAGAATTATATTTCCGCTGCGATTCGAACTGTATTTTCAGTCATTAGAACCCGAGGCAGAACACATATGGGAAACACGGTCGATGAGTGGTAATTGAAAAAGTATTATTTAGGTCTGAAGTATTTTCGTATTTGAACACGAACAAGGTCTAAAATATGTGGATGAAAAAAGGACAAGATCTATTGATAAACAAATAACGATTGGCCACGAGCTTACCGGGTAAGTTCACGGTTTTTCTCAGACTTACTCCTTCATTTGAAAACCTGACCGGTGTCGCTCGTTTTGGTCCTTGTCTTGCACTTGAACCATGTCAACGGTAAGATAACTACAATGGGGAGAGGAGTAATTATAGGCGTTGCTTCAAACTCGAATCACAACCTGTGGAAATTCTCCGTAAGAATATAGATTATTGGTTCCAGCAGCACTTGTACTTATAATATAACCTTGATTTATATTGATAGTGAGTGAGTGTGTATGGTGTTACGCCGCTGTTACCAATATTCCATCAATATCACAGCGGGGAAGACACGGGAAATTGACACCACACATTGTACCCATGTTTACAATCGAACCCGGGTCTTCGGCGTGACGAACGGACGCTTTAAAAAAACAACCATTAGGCTGCCACACCGTCCTTTATATCCATAAAGTATATACAACGCTCTGAAAGCTTGGTTGTACATTGTATTTGTAAAAGTCGCTTAATTTCTGTGTAATATAGCCTGACCTGAAGCTGTGCATATATTATGCACGTGTGTGATAATGCAGCCAGGTGTAATTCAATATTCTGCAGACTGGGTACGTTTTTTGACACGTGACCTGCGTAACAATAATATCTCACTGTGACTTATCGCGCATTTATATACAACCACAGTTAACTTACTTTCTGTGAGTGATATAAACCAGTATACTTTCACATAGTTTAGTATGATGTCAGTAACGCGTGTATTTGAAGTACTGTAGTAGTCACAACAACAGCGGGAAAAAACTCAGCCAACACATATATTTATATTTCCAGCGCTTTCATTTCTTTGCATGGTGTAGCGCTGCCACATACTTTGTACAGGTGATGCGTACAATGTCACGTGCACCTCCAATTCGTGTAGAAAAAGTGTACATTTCCAAAGTGCTAGTTGCAGAGATGCCATGTCATTTGACAGTTTGTTGTATCGCGCCGCACACACCAATACTACGACCTGCGCGTAAACAATCGGGGCTTGTCCAGACAGTCCGGTACTGAAAATGAAAAAGACCCGTAAAGACCCGGGACAGAAATAGTTTTCAGCAACTCATGCTTATTGTAAGAGGCGACTAACGGGATCGGGTGGTCAGGCTCGCTGACTTGGCTGACACAATCATGTCATAGTATAACAATTATGTAGATCGATGGTCAATGTGTTGATCACTGGATTGTCTGGTCCAGACTCGATTGTTGATCGGGGCCAAAGTGAACAAGGATTGGGATAGAAACACACCTGAATTACTGAATCATCTTCAGAAATACGTCAGAATATAATAATCATTATAAATATTATATAGAATATATAATTGTTAATGTAGCGTAAAATAACGAGAACATTGGGAGATAAAGCTATTTTGTTTTCCTTTTTGTGGCTCTTTAGCTTGTGATTTAAGACCTGTAAGCGTCATTTAAAGACGATCGTAATTTGCGGTCATATCTTTAAACTAATTCAAAAGTAAAAACTTCAGTTACACTTTGTGAACAGTTTACGTTATCATATGACTGACCTGTGTAAGTGCGTATTATCTGATTTACGTCATATTTCGGTTGACCAGGTTGCCATAGCTACAGTACTAGGCTACTAAACCACAGGGGTGCGATACACAATTTAGCAACTTCCAAGTGACGTCACCGTAAAGTGAAGTGAATAAGGCAATATTATGCCGCTTTTTGCAATATTCCAGCAATATCACGGCGGGGGGACACCCTAAATGGGTATTACCCCTTAACCACTCGTCTGCCAGACCACCCCTCTGGGTCAACTTTAAAGCTAATTAGTTTAATTCCATGAATACATGCATTATTGTATTTTACTAAGTACTAATATCATAGTGTTATGGGTTCCGTATTAGAATATGCAACCGAGAAATCTAACTGTCCATGGTTGACATAATATAAAGCCTTATGATTTTCTATGCATTACTTTGAATATTCTTGTCATTTTACATGCATTCATAGAAAATATAACATGGCAGCTTATCAAACATTAAAACACTTGTATATTTATTGATATCACAAGCTCGATTGTTAGATATTCATATTGTATTTTTTGATATCACAGATATAACTCCTAGATATCAATAGAACCGATGCATAGAATTTTCAAACGCGTATGCATAGAATTTGTGATATCAAGAGTGATATAAAAAATTATCTCCGATTTTCAAGCATCACAAATTGTAAAATCAAATTTTAGATATCACAACATCCATCTTTTGACATCATATTCCATTTATTGAGATCTAAAAATCGCATTAGTGATGTAAAAAAATGTAATGTTAGTAATTATCTTCGTAAAATCAGATGTTTGATATCAATAAGTAATTTTGTGATGTTATTTTACTAATTATTGATATCATAACATAGGAATACATAGCACGGTACTTTTAACCCCTCATTTTGTTCTTCTATAGCACAAGGATGGAGAGTAATCAGTGTATGAAATGAGGCCCGTCCGACCGCCCGAGACGGGCTAGATTTATGCCGGACGGTCAAATTTTACAGCAAGCCAGCCTGATGGACGGGTGACAAAAATATTCAGATAACGTGTCCACTGGCACTGTCTATTTAGTATTTAAGGAATGGTGGCTAAATCTCTTCTGGGCTGGTAAGTTTTTGAAGTTACTAGCCCAGATGTCTGGCTGGGGTTTTGGCGTATTTCATACACTGGTGTTATGCGTTCTCATGGCAACCATTTTGTTTTATATCTACGTGTGCTTTTATTACGCTTTATATCGGGTACTGCCAGATGTTATGCTTTAGTGACACTAGTTACCTCAGGTTGAACTCAAGGAAACACTCCTTTCCTCAGTTCACTCAAATTTTCATAATTCAAGAATCGCATAAATATGGGGAACGTCCTGACTCCTTCGCCTTTGGGTACGACATCAGGAGTCGGATCACCCGGTACCTCATGACGCATTTTAAAACAAGCATATGTTGCTTGAAAAATGCAGTTCTAACCTTCGGATGTCTTTTTATATATAATTGGTGGTACTTAGGGCGTATATCAACAAACTGCCAATTAGATGAGCAAAATTGTCATGCACTATCTGAGATGGCTACGGTTAATCATGTACAAGAGAAAGATTACTTAATGGCGAATACCAAGTCAGAGGTCTATTAGCGTGTCTACAGTCGTGGATCGTTTGTTAACAGTCAAGAAAACCAGTCACTGAATCTGCTATATATATAATGACGGCTTTAGGTACTTCAACCTTAACATATATACTGAACTATCTACATCATCTAAGGCACTCTGGGCGGTGGGGTAGCCTAGTGGTTAAAGCGTTCGCTCGTCACGTCGAAGCCCGGGTTCGATTTCCCACAGGGGTACAGTGTGTGAAGCCCATTTCTGGTGTCCCCCGTCGTGATATTGCTGGAATATTGCTAAAAGCGGCGTAAAACCATACTCGCTCCTCTAAGGCCCTCTTAAATAGTAGTATAAAACAGGCCTTAGTCTGCCTCACAGTCCCTGAACCACATTATTTTCCCTACTGCCTAGCCCACCCTGCAATGCTAAGCCCTATAAGTGAAGCAAGTCTAGATTTCCCAAGGTTCAGAATCACCTAACTCTCTGTGGCTCCTTTTCAGGTTAAATAGGTTTATTTTGTTACTATCACAATTATCTATAGTCAAGGACTAACCGTTAGTCTATATACAGGCCTTGGATAACAGCATCACCACCACAGCTTGACCTATTTGCAGACTCCTTGACCTGTATTATGTACTATGCACAAAAGGTCATAATGACCTCTGAGACGGCAAGCATTGTTACAGCCGACACATACAACCAGTCACACATACAAACCCAGGCGAATATATCAAGGAGACCAACTCAAGTCCACAGAGGATTGTAACGCTAAAACTGCTATCAGGTATGAACTGTCACTGACAAGGTCTTAGCACTATATAAAAGCTTGTATATATTGCTAAGACCCCGTCAGTCACAGTACATACCTTGATGGCAGTTTTAGCGTTACAAGCCCCTGTGCTCAAGTCAAGAATGACTGAGCAAGTCTAGTTTGCCTCAACTCCTTTGAGAGTTCATTTATTCCCTGTATTCTACATAGATACATAACTTTTAAATAAAATAATTTTATTAAACATTGATGATAAAGACAAGAATGCCAAAGAATTAAGTCCCTTAATGCATATCGGATGCAGAAAGCATGAAGAATACTTGCATGTATACGTGTGTGCGTGCGTGCGTGCGTGCGTTTGTTCGTTTTAATAAATGGGCCGATTTGTATTTGTATATGCCAGCAGTACATGAGAGTTACTACCAGAACTTTCTATATTTCCGATACTGCAGCACGGATTGTCTTGTGTCTTGTGATCGGTATAACTTATCTATTCAGAACTATCACATGTTTTTATTATTTATTAAACAATTTGAGAAATCGTTAGTCGTCTAATCATGAAACAGATAATAAACACTAAAAATACTAACAAACGTACGACCACATCTTATTATCAGACCTATTTTAGCATCACAGATACTCAAAAGTTCAGTCTGAAGTGACAGACATCTACCTTTTTTATGCCCATAAACCAACAGTGGGCTTTTGTGACCTTATGGGATCACGTGACGCGTCTCTTTAATTATATTCTACCACATAAATGCATCTGAAAAAACGAACACAAATTAGAGGTGGACATGTGAACAATTATTATTTCCTTGCAGATAGTACATGCATGTAGTAACACATTGGACAACGTAGAAAATAACCTTAGAAATATATCGTTTAACTTGTCACAAGCCTACCTATTTTCCATTTTAGACACATGCCACACTGTATTCCAAAGGGCGCACCGGTGCGTTCAGGCATTAACTCGAAACGCAAACACCCGTGTATAATTCCCGACATAAGGATGCAAAGTGTACCTCCTGGTACATATTTTGGCTTGAGTATATAAAATCGCCTTAAAACCCTACACTATACATGTGTTTACTTTCGAAAGATTTAATGCATATATTTGGGATTACACCTTATTGTAGTAAAGTACTCATTCTATACTTTGGGGGGATGTTGAGTCCCATCCGGGTTTCAAACGCACACTCTCGGAGTGAGACACCAAATCGCCAGGATACAACTAAAAACTAACACTCACATGTCACATGCACGAATGTCTTGATCAGATGGCTATAGCGTTAAAACGGTGCGAAACAAGAATGTTATAACGAGGTTGTACTGCTCAGATTCCTTGGGAAAGACATTAGGCCTACGAATGATTCCGGAAAATATATAGACACTGACTGAAAAATTTGAAAACTGAACTCGCCATGGACTATAGCTTCATACAGTCTCCATCTTGTTTTAAAAAATCTCTGACAATAAACAAAAATAACTCATAAATATGAAACAATGTTCCTAAAATATTTTAAAACATGCGGAACATGCAGTGACAAAAATCAAGCATTTGGTTTTCCAATTCTTTGAATTTATTTGTAAAAACGAACGACTTCCAGTCTAAGTCAGTGCATGTGCAGTCGCTCAGTATTTTGTCGCTTGACATTTGACGGGTAGGAATTACCAGTGTCAAATATGGCGCCAATACGAGTCAATAAATCACGCAATTCTATGAACGCCGTTTTATCGGTGTGGGGGTAGTGTGGAACTATTCAGCTCTGTAAAGAGGACGTTTGTAACGCTCGCCGTGTTCTCACAATCAAATCTTTAAAACAGCCCGGAAATTTTGAATGGAACGGAAATGAACAAATGGGCAACTGGATTATGGAATAAACTAAAATTGTCCTTTTTATACACCAGCCGTGTGTGTAAATTTTAGGGAGGCGGTTCCGGCGAGGTTTTGGGGAAGTGGGGTTGTTTATTTAATTATTACCTTCAGTTTCAGGAATTTGTAAGGTTCGTTTATATGTAGAATTTGTCACAGAGTATTACTGTGTTATGGGCTGTAGATCTAACGTGCCGAATATCTTGGTTTAGGTAATTTTCGAAAGGGTGGGATTGGGCTCGTGAGTGAAAACCTTTTGGGTTAGTCAAATCCAGTGGAAACTGCATATCATGTTAGTGAAATAGTGCAAGAAGGTAAGAAGAAATTCACATTTTCTAGTTCGTACGTCATGAAATTAAGTATGTAAGCAATATTTATCTTTTAAATTCATTGACATATAAGTGTACCTGTACATAGATGAAACTGGCTCTCGATATGACTAAAGATGTGCAGTAGGCCTACAAAACATGCTATCAACCGCCCATCTTGCATTTAATAGGTCATTTATAAGCTTTAAGAAAAATAATTTCATCAGGGCATGAGACCTAACTATATCAAACCCTTTACAATCCACTGTTGTAAATGTGTTGTAAACATAAGATGTGGTGATAACAGTTGGTAGGTTAGCTGTTTCTGTGAGTTGTGCAATTACTTCACACATGTGGAACTTCTGTAATTTTGTCAACCACCTGTTCCACGTGATCGACCGCATTTACTCTTCCCGCCGCGAAGGCACTAGTGCGCATGTGCATTGAAATTTTCATCGATCCAAAGATGGCGGGAAGTAGATCGGTGTCCTGGTGGACGTGCTTCTATTTTCCTTAATGTGTTGCCTAAACATCGCAAGTAACAGTAACGAAACATCCCTTCATGCATTCCAGGTAGGTCATTTTCCTGCACGCACATCCAATAACCTTGCTTGGACGGGAACGTGTGGAGATTTCTTCCAAATTCCGCAGTCGACTGTGTGCTAATGAATCCCACGAACAACGAGACAGAACGTGACCTCAGAATGTAGGTCTTGGAAATGTTTCACGTCTGCCTGCGGCAATTTTCCAGTGTCCCCGTGGCTTGTTACTGGACCGTGCATCTGCGATTTAACTGAAAGTTTATATACGTATGTTTATTTATATATGTTGCATGCAACAAGTGTTGATATCTCGTGGGCGGTTTCGTCGCACATGCGCGCGCAAGTGATGGAATTTTGCGATTTTATTTAGATGATATTGCAAATTATATTTTCTTCACTTTTGTAATCGATTGAGTGAATAATGTATGAAGAAACACAGACGTGTCGCCAGGGCGTAGGTAATAAACACTTATTTGCATAAACCTTTTGCTGAGGCTTCTTGTCGTGCCCCGTGCATTCGCAGGAAATCGCACAGGGCAGAACGGAAACAACCTGTTTATCGAAATACTAAGAATCAGGAAGTAGATATGGGTCCGTTTTGTTTACATTATCATTAATATGCATAATATGAATTTACGCTTTCTTACCATAATGGGTATTATATTAGTTTAGAGGCCATATGGTAGCAAAACGGCGAAAATATTATGTGAATTGAAAGGGTTAGCATTGCCCAGGTTCAAGGTCTTTTGAGGTCGACATTCTATTTATGGATCCTTATTTATATATATACGAACTTGGTAGGCATAGTTTGTTGACGTGGTGATGGAATGAGTTAATCCGCCTTCCTTTAGCGTATTGTTCTGTGGAGGCGACTCACGCCACTTTTCGCACAATGTGTACATACCACAACGGAGCAGCGATGCAAACCAGCTGACTTCAGTTTCGCACTGACAGGAATCAGTGAGCAAAGTAGGTCACAGCTTGGTTACAGATTGTTTAGCAACAAGCAGTGCCATGGTTATATGCATTGCTATATGTCAAAGGTAATTAATTCACATTTCATATATTTTCTTCACATTCACCAACACGATCAATATAGTAATAATGATTTTATGGTTGTGTGAATTTTTTAGCGAGATATATATTTGCCTGCATTGTAGCATGTCTGTGGATAGAAAACATATATGCTTTTTTTAACATCATGGCTCTTGATGTGTAAAATGATATGATAGCATGTTGAGTATTTGTGATTTAGAAGGTCTCCTGTGTTAATGTTGGAAGATGGTGTTTAGATGTTGAACTGATAGGGTACACCAGTGTTCATGAATGGTGTTTCAAAGTAACAGGACATTGGGTCCTGTAAGTTTCAGATGTCTGTCTGACCCATTGAAAATTCACAGGACCCATAGAATAAAATTAAACACACATTTCAGATTTAACATTTCTTATAATTGGCATTGAAATTATTAACAAACATAATATTTATAAACAGCAAACAAGTGTCACATGTCACATATAACAACTTCAGTCAAAGTCGTTGTGAAATATACAGTCACACTGGGGCTGGCGGGTTGTAGACTTCTATCGGGCCATTGGCAAATCTGCCGGATTTGTCAGAGGGTCAGACGCTATTCATGAACACTGGACTACATTCATTGTACTGATTAAACTGTGACATTTCATGAAGTAATTCAACAGTTTGGATGGAAAAACAGATTGAATTATATTTCTTCCATTATTGATGGTTGTGGGGTCAGTTTGTAATTTCTTTTGATATTATGACAAAAATATATTTCTTGTTTAGTGTTATTCAGAAACTTTGCAGAATGCCTTGTCCAGTCATACACTACTGTTGAAACGAGATTGTCGCAAAGTAAATGCTTGGTCCCTGTGTAGTCCTTATTTATCATTCATCATTTTGTGATTGTGTCAAATTTTGGATAACTTGAATTATTAACATATGTCCCTTCAACTTTGACACAACAGTGTTTGAGTGTTTCCCTTATAGTATTGCACAATGTGGTGTTTCTTAGTTTTTACAAATGAATGATGATTGGCTATATTTCTGTTGGCCTTTGGTAGGATCATTTCCTCTGCAGGGATTTTATATTCTATTGACCTTACCTATGATTGTTCCCATACATTTGTTGTTAAAGCATGCATACATGGTATGATACAACCATATTAAGCTGCCTTTTTTTTAAATACTAATCCAGAGGACTTGAGTGAACCTTATTTCACTAAACCTCAGAGCTTGTAGTTTGTCCTGCTTGAATGGGACAGAAATGTTCAGTGTGTTAACATTTCCTGTCTGGTTATATTTAGTTCTAATTTGTGTGTAGTGGTTAGAGCGTCCGCCCGGAGAGCGGAAGGTCGCGGGTTCGATCCCCGACCGCGTCATACCAAAAGGCGTTAAAATATGGTACTTGTTGGTCCCTGCCTGGCGTTCGGCTTTAATGGGTACAACAAGGACTGATCGGCTCGGAGTCAGTATAATGTGTCTGAGTGGGGTATTCATGCTTCACTGCGGCATGGTATCTCAGTGGGCTAGCACTATAAAACCAGCTTCAGTCTGGGCTAGTACAAGCAGCCGCACATACATACACACACACTCATGCACGTCATCATATGAGCGAAATATTCTCAAACACGACGTTAAACCCAATTTCACCTCACCTAATTCTAATTTGTAGCAGATCTTATGACTGCATCAATGACTGACAGCAAAGATGACCTGCCTACAATATAGTCATCCTGACGACCAGGAGTTCCATGCACTTTTGCTCTTCTGAAAGGTAGAGGCAAGGGTATAATATTTTATCAGCTAGTTAGGCTTGGTTACCTTGTGGTTTTAGTACCTCTGCCAGTGTTGGAAATTATGCCTGGGATCCTTGTCATAACTCTATTGTTATATACTGAAAGTTTTGGGTTTACCTCTCTGTATGTTTTGTTTGTTGATAAACAGGCCAGGCATTACCTAGGTTGCAGTACCAAAGATCTCAAAGACCTGTGGCTCATTTCGATCTATGATTACAGGTTGAGGCATGGTATATACCAACCCCTCTTTATCTGTCAAGATTAACTTCAGACTGACATCAGATATTCAGAATGTCACAAAGTATTGCTAACTGCAATATAATGCTATTTATAATGGGAGACTTAGATTTAGGTTGTAAGTTAGAGAGCTTCATAATAGTCACTACTGCTTTGTTTTCAGGATCTTGTGTAAGTAATGGCCTCTGAGGACGGTTCACCAAAGGAATCACCCATTTCCTCTCCGCTTCTGACTTCTTCACTTGAAAATGAGGAGCAAAAGTGCCCAATCTGTGAGGAAAAGTTGAAGAAGCCCAAAGTGCTGACATGTCTACACGTCTTTTGTGAGGCATGTCTTGACAAACAGATAGAAGAAGACAAGGACGAGGATGAAGACGACGGGAAGGATTCGGCCGTCTTTGTGACGCCATCTAGTCCGAATATAATATGCTCGCAATGCAAGCAGGAGACAATCATCCCCCCCACGGGGGCCAGTGGCCTGCCCACAGAGCATATTTTGTCCGACATGCTGGACATGACCGACATGGGAGACATGCAGTTGGTGTGTACCAGCTGCAAAGCCAAAGAGAAGGCAGTGGCCAGGTGCAGTGATTGTGCCAGCTTCCTGTGTCCAATATGTGTCACTGCACATCAGTTCATGCGATGTTTTGAAAATCACAAGGTAGGCGACATGTACATATTCTGTCATTGATCCAAATAAGATTTATTGTAAATTGGGTGCATATTTATATCTGTGGAATGGAAAGGTGATTATGCACACATACGTTGTCTGTTGTAAGTAAATAATTGCAACAGTGTCAGTTTATTGAAATTTTGTCATAATTGTAGAAAATAGTGCACTTTGAGACCAAAGGTATACTTTAAAGTGTCAAGAAGTAATCTTGGCTGTATGGTAAAATATGTTGTCTTAATGAAATATATATTGATAGTCATCCCTCGCCGAAACGCAGGTATCACGTCCCCCCTACCCTGCATTAAACAACACGGAATATAGACCAAGTAAAATCATATTTTCCATGGACATAACAGAACTGCTATTTTATGTTTTGTGCCCAGTCAAAACTGTATCGTATCGTCAGAGGTGAAAAAACAGACTTTGTAAATGATAATAGATATATGTATAGGAAACTTGCAATCAAACATCACTAGACATGATAGTTCAATTATCGTTCCTGTTATGCTTCCAATCATTCAACTAAGCCGGAAATAGCAAGAGGCTGTATACACATGTTTTTTTCCAATGTAGTAGTGATTCAGTTAAAAACGATCCCGAAAATATAATATCAAAGAATTTGTATTCCATTGTCAGATTAATTGATATTTTAAGGAGTTATTTTAACAGATGATCTATGCTAACTTATTTTCCCTTCATAAGTAAACGTTTTCTCGGAAATTCATGCGTCAAGAACTGTGTCAGACATATGCTTGCATGTTATTAACATTCACAAAGTCCTTGTATAAACTTTATTATCTCGTTTCTGAATGAACATTGAAAAACGCTGGCTGAATTGGACGAAAGATTTTAAAATGGTTTTGTTTTTATCTTAAGGTGTTTTATAGTTGGTGTTAGAATTAAAGATTTTAGTATCGTGATTTGTATCGTATCGCCACCCTTATATTGGGATTCGTATCGTAGTTGTACGCTTATAGAATGAGGTGATTTGCAAGTTTTCTCTGATGTTTCTGGAAACAGTTTTTATGAATGAAAATGGGATTAAATTTAATCAAATATGAAATCGAGGAAGATGGTTTCATTAAATGTTTTCTGACATACGTTTTCGGATGGCGGGGTTTACCCGTGCTATAAGGCAGTCTGTTGCATCACAGCAAACAATATAAGTACTTGGCTGATAGCATGCAGGGTTCGAAATACCCCATGTATTAGCGTGCCATGGCACAGTGAATTTTGAAATGGTACGGATAAAAAATGTTCTCGGTGCCCTTATGGCACACCTAATTTTTTAGAGACATAACTCACTTTAGTCATTTCATCCCCCAAACAAAACACTTGCGCAAATGACAAACAAGTAAAAACATTTTTTGACTTTATCGCCCAGGAAATCACTGGAATTATGATGGATGATGTAAAGAAATGTGGTTGTTTTTCCATTTAGAGTGATGGGAGTACTGAAAATTTGGTTATTGAACAGGAAATTGTGCATGCTAGATATATTGAACAAGTGAACCTGTCACAAAACTCTTAGCTATTAAAGGTGTTGGGAAAGCAGAACAAATGAAGCTTAAGAAAGCCATCTTAAACAGAAGACATATCAGTGATAACAGAAAGCAGGTTACATTTGTTGTTTACTAATAATAAATTTCAAAAGATCATCATCACTGCTACAGTCATTTATTCTAAAAACATATGGGCACACTTGATTTCTGAAAGGCACATCTAAAATATTTGTCTGGTGCCCTAAGGCACACTTAGAAAAAAAAGTATTTCTATCCCTGGCATGTCTTTATGATAAAGTAGTTGTTTATAAGTTATTACAATGTTCCACTGTTCATCTGATTAGCTGAATGTTTTTAGGTATCTGAAAACCCACGGATATGTACGATGAACACTGTTCATTGCAGTCTGCACTGAATTTCGCTAGTTTACAACAAGATTAACCTGAGCTCAACAGCAGGTTTGTTGATATGCTATTTCCGATGATGTGTAATTGCTGGGCAACTTTCTTTTATGGGACCCTCAGATTACCCTGCGGTTTAACCGAAACCACGGTATCGCAAAGAGCGTTCTTGCGAGGGATGACTATGTGCCAAAAGCATCTGAATAGTTCCGACACACATAATGACATTGCCATTAACATTTTTGAGAGTGATATTTGAGACATGTCATGATGCAGCTTATGCATTGTGTTAAAGTGTCGGGTAGATAGTCATCATCTGATTGTGCAAATTGATAATTTGTCAGTTGTCCGTTGGATAAAACACTTCCCCTCAAATGATACTAAAACCTGCAACCTCAGCAAAAAGCTTGGGGCCAGATGGTCATGGTTTTCTCAGCAAATGCAGGTTTTCAGATAAGATGAATATCACCAGACGGGCATTAGCCTTTACAAATACACCGCTGAGCTGCAAAATTGCTGATCAGGTGTTAAGCAATATTCACTCACTCACAAATACATCTATGATTTTGATATTTTTCCACAACTTCATTGGCTATATTTTGATGTTTACTCTAGGTGGTGTCTTTCGAGGAACTACAGAATGGAGGTGGCTTAACAATCCACAAACCGATTTTCTGTCCAGTCCACACAAGTGAAAACCTGAAATACTACTGCAATACTTGCCAGGTCAGTTAAATCTGTATGTTCTTGTCTAGAAGACGTGTGACAAAATAGCATCAGGGATTGACATGGCCAATAGTCAGTGACTATTGGCAGACCAGTTTTATATCCCCCAAACCTAGGGCATATTTTAAACCCAAGTATCTAACATGTTGCATTATGTACAGTCAGACCTCGTTAATATGAACACTTTGGTTTTTTAAAAAAACCGTTCGGATAGTGAAACGTTCGTACTGCTGAAACCACAGTATATGCACCGAGTTACTTCCCCTTGATACAACTACAACTTAAATAAAATTATTTTTGAATGAAAATGCAAACTTACATTTATAAATTGGCGTCCAGATATGGCAAAAACTATGGCGATTTTTTTCCATTTGTGACATGTCATAACATGCCCGTGCCTTTTTCTTTTATATTTTCATTTTTACGTCATCAGAAAATTATTATAAAAAGATTTCGTAAATAATATGTATGGTCGCCTATTTCCCGATATCTGTGGCTTTCCGCTCGGTAACATGACATAACAACGGAAAATACCTGCGTTTTGAAGCATTGTATGAATAACATGGGAGGCGAATCGTTTGATGTCGGGTATCGTTCGAAAGCTCTGAACATCAACAACATCACTGAACCCTTGCCGAGTATTTTCACAGTTGTAAGAAGCGATTTTATTGGATACAAATTGGTTTCTAATGACGCTTTTCGCTACAGTCTGCTATAAGGGTGCGTGATTGGTCAAAATCAGACACGTGACCTAAGGCAGCCAATCATATTACGGCAATGGATACCGCGTCCGTAAAAGCGAAAATTTTTAGATTTAGACTAAAGTTTTGGCTAAAATAATGCTATTCTGAACATATTAAGCAAGAAATCGCTACCTATACGTAAATTATGGAACTTATTGGATGTATCGTGCTAGGTTATGACCTGTGACAAAAATGCTTCATGTATATATTTTGTTGATTTTATTCATTAGTTTATTCAATTTATTTAATGAATTCCTTGAAACATCGTTACTTTGCTCTTTGACAATGTTATTGTGGACCCGCTGCCGAATCATGTGTCCGAGAATCGTTGTTTTCAATAACATTGTGAAAAATAGTTTATAATTTTAATTCGTGTTGAAACGGTACCGAGCATATATTTCTGGATTGAAGTCTTTCCCAAAACAGCGTGGTCGTCGAAATTTCCCTATCACTTATGATAAAGGGATCAAAGGGATGAGTCGCTAAGTAGCTAAACAAACAACGTGTCACTTTGGGTGGACCAGTCAGCAGCGCGGTCAACTTCAATCGTTCGGATTAACGCAGCTGTTTACAACGTAATTAGTCCAATCCGTTCTGACTGACCAGCGTTCGGAGGCGGAAACTGAATCATCGGACTAACGAGGTGTCAATTATATACAATATATAGGGAGATGATTTGGTGCCCAGTGAGTAGCGTTCGGAAGTCGGTGGATTCGGATTAACGAGGACCGGATTACCGCGGCCTGACTGTATATGTCTGATTAACATTAAAGGGGAAGTGTGCACAAAAATAACAATGTTATTTGAATTTTAGAATCAGTTACCATTTTTGAAAATACATTACTCATTTTTCTGACTTCGAAAGTTTGCATTATGGGATCCTTTTTCACCAACCTAAACAGACCAATCACCCCCTAAGATAACAAGGTAATTGATGCCAATTGATTTAGACTGGTCTTCTGTCCCAAAGCAGACAATATGCACAGTGAAATTAATAGTGTGAATAAAAGATATCCAAAGTATGAAAGGTGCATGCAAGTCAGATTGATTGTGTATTTTCATTCATAAACCTCACCTGAGAATGAGTTTGTCAGGCTTGTCAGAAACCAGAGGTACCGATAAGCTGCGTATCTGCGTAAATTACACAAATACTTATGTAAAAACTCAATTCCTGTTAAGTCTATTGCGTACAAGTACGCTTATGTAAATACTCAATAAATGTGATCTTACATGCGTACACACAAAAATGTCAAATCATAGCTTAGGTACCAGTGGATAGATAAAATAACTGAAGTATATTGAGAGGTTCCTATCAGAAAATGAACTTGACAACTTGCAGTCTTTCTTATCGTTTCCCATATTACAGATCAAATGTAAATCAAAACACTAACATTTAAACTTTATTATATTTTTTAAAATTAATGGAAAATGGCAAAATACCCAATTGAGTTTGAGTGAGGTGGGTACAATTTATATTCGTTACTCAAAGAAAAATTAGGATATCCAATTGAGATGAAGACAAGGGAGTACATAACTCGATGACCCAAAAAGTTATCTGTAGCTCTAGAAACTCTTTGTTGAATGGGGGGCGGTGGGGTAACCTAGTGGTTAAAGCGTTCGCTCGTCACGCCGAAGGCCTGGGTTCGATTCTCGACATGGGTACAATGTGTGAAGCCCATTTCTGGTCTTCCCCGCCGTGATATTGCTGGAGCATTGCAAAAAGCGGCGTAAAACCGAACTCACTCTCTTTGTTGAATGTACCAAATCATTGAAATACATCTGTTATTATGTCCCTAATTATCCCCCGCAACACGTTTTGCGGGGGGTATTAAAATGGACTCCGTCCGTCATGGCAACAAGTTCGACTTTGACTGAAATTAGTGGGAGTGCTCTTTTCCGGAGCAGAACTCTAAAACCGTTCAATATTTCTTCACCAAACTTGGTACATACATGGATCTGGTGGTGTACTGGTGTCTTTTGGTAGTTTTGGAATTCTGAATTAAAATATTTTTGGCGTTTCCATGGCAACAAGTTTGACTTAGCCTGAAATTGTGGTAGTGCTCTTTTCCGGAGCAGAACTCTAAAACTGTTCAATGTTTCTTCACCAAACTTGGCACATAGATAGGTCTGGTGGTGTACTGGTGCCTTTTGGTAGTTTGGGAATTCTGAATAAAATATTTTTGGCATTTTCATGGCAACAAGTTTGAATGAAATTGGTGATAGTGCTCCTTTCTGGAGCAGAACTTTAAAAACCTTTCAATACTCTCCTTCCACTTTCCTATATACACACCTAAATATTTGACATAATCATAACTCGTAGACATAATCATGAAGAGTATTTTGCCATTGAGGGGGATATTGATGACTTTGTCTTCTTGTTCTTGCTATTCCCTTCCCATTCTGAAACTAATGAGGAAGTGAATTCAAGATTAGGCACACAGATCTCTTGACAATATGCCAAAATATTTTTGTGCAAAATCTGAATTTTGATTTGTTTACATTTTTAACAAGTGCTCTTTTCAGAGTACATTGTTTGTTTTCACACCTGATGTATTTCGCTTAATTTCATCTTGACTGTTGACATAGACTAGTTGTTTTATTGTCAAATGTATGAGGAATTCAATGATTGATGTAAGGTTTATTCATGCTGAGTTTAAATTATTTGTGATGTCATGGGTGTAACCTGACTGGCATAAATGCAGTTGGATTTTATAAACACTCTGCAATGTTGTGCAAATTCTCTTCAGCGTTTGTGTCTGAGTATTTCCAAAACCTGGGCGATTTAAGAGGCATCGACAGTCACTCAGGATGAATATTTTACCAGACGAGCTGAAGTATTGTAAGCATCAGTGGCTCACATTTGTTGGTGTGGTTGTAGGTGCCCATCTGTAACGATTGTATGCTGAGTGAGCACCGTCAGCCAGAACACAGCCACGAGAAGATCTCTGACGTTGAGGAGCAGCAGAAGGAAGACCTCAGGTCGCTGGTGACGGAGAGTAAGAGCAAGGTGACCATTTGTCAGGAGGCTACCTCCAATTTGGAGAACGCTCTGTCAGAGTTGCAGATACAGCGCGACAATGCCAAGGGCCACATCCAAGAAACATTCCAGAGCTGCAAGGCTATACTAGAGAAGAGGAAAGTAAGTTTACCTGATTGGTTGACACGTCTTATCTAGTATGGTTGTTTGTCAATATTTCACTATACAGTTATCAACTTTATATGGGGTTATGGACCTTAAGTAGTATTTCGAAAGTACTTTTTAATACTTTCTTTAGGTTAATACAATACATACATTGACATGAACATAAATCTGATCAAATGTATAAAAAGGACATAAAAATAGATTAGAAATCTCAAGCAATTTTAGCAACTATAATGTTAGGTTCCAACAATCAAATTCATCCGACTTGGTTAGGTTTGGGAAACTGTTTCAGGTAATTCTCATTCTGACTTTGAGTTGATCGAGTGGTACATGACTGCTTTTAGAACAGTGAATTTTGGGAAGGCTTTATATTATGTAACATTAGTAATTCTTGTCAGTGCATACTGTGGCACAGAAAACAGTTATGAACAGTCATCTTGATGCAGATACAGAAGTGTCTGTCATCGATAGCAATTTTAATAAGCTTAGTAAACTGATGCTAGCAGTAGCAGGTTATGCTGAAAGTGATTTGGGGGAAGGGGGCTAGGGCTGTACTGAGAAGTTTTGAATGTCATGACTTGTCATTATTTGTGCGAGACTTGTATGCTTCCCTGTGTAAGTCAGTTTATCACATTGTCACATCCATTGGGTAACAGTCAATGTTTGTTCTTCCAAGGATGACCTACTGAAGGAACTGGAAGACATGCACTCCTCACAGGAACTGGGTATTATGGAGATGTTTCACATCGTGGGCAGCACAGTGGAGAAGATAGAAGATGCTTGCAAGTTTACAGAGCGTGTGCTAGAACACGGAAACAGTGTTCAGATGCTACTGGTGAAGCAACTCATCACCAGCCAACTGATGTCCCTCATCAACAACACCCCCAAGTTGGACGTCTCAGTGGATATCAAGTTCAATGCTAACACAGATGTCTTCAAGGAAGCTGCTAAGAAAACCTTTGGGTCTTTTGCCAAGGAAGAGATGAAGGTATGTGAAGTTGATACTTCTTGATTTTATGTGCAAGTGTGTCTTCATTTGATGTGAGGAAAAGGATGAAGCCTGTTGTGATTTTACTCTAATAAAAATGAAAAATAAACATGATGGGAGATATTCTCTCGTTTCTATTTGAGGCCAGGTATCGTTTCTATTTGAGGCCAGGTAAATTTCTGCATGCATTTATATGAACTACATGAAATACCTGAATGTTTTCCAAATAAGTTGATGACTCAAAAGGGTCCTAGTGCTTTGTTGAAAATTAAAAAGAAAAGCCTTTGAGTCCCATTTCGTAGCATGCAGATTAGTGAAAGATTTAGAGGTTGACTTATTGAACGGGATCGGGTAGTCAGACTCGCAGACTTGGTGGACATGTGTCATCATATCCCATATGCATAGATTGATGCTCATGCTGTTGGTTGCTGGATTGTCTGGTTCAGACTCGATTATATACAGACCGCCTCCATAAAGATGGAATATTGTCGATTGGGTTGCAAAACTAAACTCACTCACCATTCTTTTTTCACACATGTTCACAATTTCCTATAACAGATTGACACTCAGCTGTCATCACTACACTCATCATTCGACAATGATGCCTTTTCCCTGCCCCATGGAGTTCTCAGCCCAACCAGCTCCATGATGGCTGCCCGATCAAGCATCTCGGAGTTCATGCCATCACTGCGATGTATCACCCCCTGTCTCAATCAACGGTAGCGTTGTTGACTCTCTGCAAAACATGGTGTCTGTGCCTCCTCCTATTGGGCGGTGCATCTCCGGTGTTGGGCACCCCTCGAGTCAAGACAGCAGTCTATCCCGCAACTCCCACAGCCCTGCAATGTCTGACAGTGGGATATCCGTGGACGCAGCCAGCACTGGTAGCAGTCAGAGTGCCACCATGATCAACATTGCGGCCATGGCTAAACTTGGATCTGTTGGGTTCAACAATCAAGGTAAGGGACAGATGTTATGCATCCTCAAAGTGAATGATGTTATGATAAGTGTGCAGTCTTCCACTTGAACCACTTGTTGAGAGCCTGGTCCTATATATTTTTTCAGCAGCCCAGTTTCACAAAGCGATCTTAGCAGAAAGGTGATCGTGACTCCCACATTTTAACATCGACATACGAGTGTTGTAGAACTAAGATCCGGGTTAGAATTGATCTTCAGTAACCCATGCTTGTCGTAAAAGGCAACTAACGGGATTGGTTGGACACATGTCATCGCATCGCAATTGCATAGATTGATGCTCATGCTGTTGATCACTGGATTGTGTGGTCCAGATTCGATTATTTACAGACCGCCGCCATATACCTGGAATATTGCTGGGGGTCGGCGTTATGTAACAAACCAACCAACCAAGATCGCTTTGTGGAACGGGTCCCAGTCCATTAGGTCAGCTAAATGCAATGCACTGAATGAAAGTGAAATCTACAGGAAAAGATACCAAGAGGCAGGTTCAGGCCTGTTACATAGACTTAGATTGGTCATACTCTGCTAAGGATCAGGAGCGAAAGTAAGCTATGGATAGTTGTGCCCTTAAATTGTACAGGCATTTACTAGTCATTAGCATTTAGGATTAGATTGCTGGATGCACTGTTTCTGTATCTTTGTTAGCATCAGAATGATCGTTTGAAAAAAGTGGGGCATTACTTTCTGCTTGAAGTTTGTGTGCAGATTGACATGAGAATTATGATGTGCTGCTGCATACCAATTATCAGTTGTGATTTTGTTACTTTATCCATTTAACATTGTTATCAGTCATGATGTGTTGCTGATAAAATATAGAAAGATTATTACACGAGCAAGTGTCATACAGTAGAATACTTTTATAACGAGACTGCCTCCGTGGTGTAGTGGTTAGAGCGTCCGCCTGGAGAGTGGAAGGTCGCGGGTTCGATCCATGACCGCGTCATACCAAAAGACGTTACAATATGGTACTTGTTGGTCCCTGTCTGGCGCTAGGCATTAATGGATACAATAAGGACTGGTCGGCTCGGAGTCTGTATAATGTGTCTGAGTGGGATATTCATGCTTCACTGCGGCATGGTATCTCAGTGGGCTAGCACTATAAAACCAGCTTCAGTCTGGGCTAGTACAAGCAGCCGCACATACACACGCATGCACGTTGTCATATGAGCGAAATATTCTCAAGCACGACGTAAAACCCAATTTCACCTCACCTTTTATAACGAACACAGATATAACGAACTGACGGCTATAGCGAACTGTTTTAAAAGTCCCAAATAAACCTTATATATTTTTCCTTATCCTGACTCATGCTCTTTTTGCTTGTCTCCTTCCTCTTGCGAACATAGTGGAACACTTGTATCTCCCTAATTGAAGTTCCCTTCAATGTAAAATCACTAATTAGTACACCACGAGTTACCTCCCTTCCACAAGCGCGGGAACGAGGGCGCCACCTCTACCCATGTGCCTCACTCTCTCCTTCTTCGCCCAGTGAGCTGGACGTGAGAGCGCCTGTGTCTCCCGACACACTATATCCTTTGATTATATTTAGTTAGTTACCTCGTGTATAGAGATCTATAGAGGTTTAGCTAGTATCTTTCAACAATTATATATTGATATTTAGTAGGTGTTTCTACTGTTTATGCACGGGGCGCCGTGCTGTTGCAGTGGATTACGTTGATAAAAATTCTGTACTGTTGCACATTACGTTTTTATTCTGCTGCTGATCCGCATTTAATATGCCCTAGCTGTACTGCGCCATGTTTCATGTGATTCACGTTGCAGTTTGCGATACTAATTTATCCAATTCTACCTTTAATAAATAATTACTACTGCGTTTGAGACGCAGCAGCAGATAGGTCACGTTATGCAGAGTCTAGCATGACTGATACACCTGAACCCCTCGCCAGTCTTCTGCTGTTGGTGACCCCCTCCCGTCTGGTTTTCCGCTAGAATGGTGGAGAGTGGGGCGAGTCGCCGCCTCCAAGCGTCCTGCTTCCCCAGACATCCCTTCGTCGCACTGAGGGGTATTCAAGCGAAGTCTACTAGAACTTTCTCAGCGAGATTGTTCTCATCGCAGATTTGGGCCTGTATGATGATCAGCCGATCATCATTCCTGATGTACATCAAAGAATGACTGATGTCGGCAACAGTGATGTCAGCGCGCAGATCAACATTCGATGATCTTCCTGAGGGTCCCGTCGCTACCAACACTCAGCGCAGACTTCGCACCCCAGGGCAGCGTCGACCTCTGAGGGAATTCAGCGAAGTCTACTAGGACTTTCTCAACCGAGATTGTTCCAGCCGCTGAACTTGGCCTCTCACGATGATCAGCCGATCATCATCCCCGGCGTATGAGACAAGTAGCGACCGGTGACAGCTACAATGACATCAGCAGAGATCGTCATGCAGCCTGATGTCTCTACACTGATGTCAGGCGACTTACCTGAGGGCCCCACCACTAACAGCGCAGAGATGGCACCGACTACCGCCGCAGACCATCCCAGGCGAGCTACTACGGCAAATCATGGTGCGTGATGGAGGGTCACTACAAACTGGAGAAGCAGCCAGCCAGAGTCACGAGCCCAGCCGAAGGCTCCAACTTAGACAACACTCTAGAGGCACCTCCAGTCAGCGTAGCAGCCAAGGCGATGCAGCCTTCGCGAAGGAAGTCGCCAGACCACCTTGACGAAGGACCCAGATGTACAGCCAGCGAAGGCCTTGCGCTGGGCGGATAGATCATCACATTCCTCGGCTTCATCCTTAGATGCAGACTCAGCCACCAGACCTCCACGGAAGCCTTAGCGAAGCTCAAATCGCCGTTCCCCAGCACCGAGCATGAGAGGAAGCGCTGCGTTCCATGGCGCTGAAGGCATTCAGCGAAGGCACTCGGGAAGGACACCCGAATATAGATCGTCATTTAACAGAGTCAAGGGACTACTCAAAGAGCGGCGAAGCTGTCAATAGTCTCCGATCTCCTCGTACATCACCACATCGATCGCCTCACAGGGTTACACACACAAGTCTGCACACAAGTCTACATCACCTTCCTAGAGTGGCAGTGCGGACGCAGACATACCTGATGAAGGAAGGCGGCGACGCAGATGCTATCACCCTACCTCCGATCGACCGATTGCTCTGCGGTAGCACAGAATCTAGACATAGCATCCCATAAAGCCACAAAGTTCAGACACCATAATTGCCGAACTTTTCAGCCTAGAAGTTTTCCACGCACAACATGGACCCCTTCTTCAATGCTTAAGACATCGATGAAAACTACAAGTTGATCATCGATATCAACAATAAGAACTACAATCGTAAATTGGTTCAGTTGAATCCATGGCGAGGCGTATGTTCGTTGGCCTAAATAGATCTAGAACGATCATTGAGACACTTATCGCCAGATTTGGTAACGCACGACTTCTGAAAATGATAAGATGATCCACTCGGCCCTACTTATGCAGAACCAGCAAGTCCCAGGCAGCCTCAGAAGGAGCTAGAGCCTCACCAGCTACAAGGGGCGTCGGAGGAGGAAGCTTCGCCGACCCCACATCCTGTTAAACACAGAGGCCATTCGAAGCTAAGCGCTCTTATATATATATATATATATTCTAATCGGGACTTTGACTCGATACCTTAGCGCGAAGGTCGCGAAGGCTAAGTGGCTCCAAGTCTACTTCACCAGTAGATCTAGAAGGGATGCTTCGAGAGCTTACGTGAAGTCTCGGCGTTCACCGAGGAAGTCTCCTCCAAGGTCTCCATATACTAGCCACTCGTCATATATAGCTACTCCTCAGTCCGTTCAAGACATCGCATAAGTTGTCTATCAACTGTATGCCAGATGCCGTCTATAAGCCTGGCGAAGACAATTGCACAGGCTATTTACAACACAGAACGTCGCTGTATTAATTTGTCAACGGCGTTTCATAGATCTTCACAGAAATCAACTATTCATTATAAATTGCTAGTATATGCAATCCCGGACGACGATCACGATTATCTACATGCGTGACCATTACGCATATCTGCAGACAATTCAATATCGAAATTGAACAGCAGCCTTGTTACAGCAGTATAACTCATAATCGTCAACATTTCTGAGAAGAAATATGTACAACAAATTCAGCTTTAATTCTACAATTATGACGATACATTCATGTATACAGTCTACAAGCTGACAACTTACAAGTTATTGTACCTTTATATATAAAGAAGTCGAATTATATTCAAAACTGAAGCACTTTCGACAGCCAGGAAAATAACCTACCCAGCATTAATATTACAGAGCGAGGTATTTTTGCGCTTGAAGCTTCAGCCAGCGTTTACCATTAATCCTCGAAACACGTGGTCACTTTCGGGTAACCGGGGAAGTTACGATGAAGACCGGCGATTGTTCTAATATCAGCGGCGGCACTATATTATACAAGGTTCCTTTTCCTGCTACACGGTGACATCACAGCGGGTACTCTACAGAATCAAAATGCCTTATTCTGATTGGACCCGATGAACAACGCCCTACACAGAGGTCGAGCATAGTTCACAGTTCAAGACATAGGTTGCAAGTGACAACTTTATATCAATGAGCGAGCAAGCCTCCTTACAGCCCACTTAACCTGAACCTTCAGGATTAGGCTGCTTTCTTCAGGTTAGAGACCTCCCCTGTCAAGTTTAGACAAGGGCACAGCAGTCAGGCGATTTTACATAAAGTTCATCGAGGACACAAACTCCCGGTTGTGCACATACATCGTCAAGGACATCATAGCGATTTACCTAGACGGCGTGATACAAGTGGATCGAAATCCACAGCGTTTCAGACTACACCTGAATTTCATCATCAAGCTACTAACACAACTAGATGGTTAGTAAACCTACTAAGTTTCTGTTTGGAGAATAAAGCGGAAGTTTCATTACCAACTTGGGGATATGAATATAGTGCTACAACAACTCACAAGTGAGGTTTATGAACATGCCTGGATGACATACTTGGACTCCATGATACGATGATGCTATCACGCTGGCCAGCAAGAGCACTGTAAATTTATCTCCACCAAACCAAACAGGAAGAAAAATACAACAGATTTTTTTTTTCCTCTATCATCAACTTACGCAGAGTGTAGTCTCAACGTACTATATCTCCGTTTGGATCAGAACTGTCAAACTACGTGCATACAAGACAGATGGACCTAATCCGACCCTCCATGAGCTTTAATACTCTTGATATTAGAGCTAACTTCTACAATTTCATCTACACAAATGTTATTTGAAATAATGGAGGGTTTATTACTGTAGATCCGATATGGTGGTTGCCAACCATTATCTGAGAGATATCACCACCGAGGACATCTCAGGTATCCACCAATTTGATCCCATGGTCCTTGCACAACAGTTGACAGTTCTCGGAGAAGATAAGTCAATCTTACAGATTTTTACTTATCTTATAACAGTACTAAATAGCTTCATGCTATATATAATTTGCTTAAGCTCGTTTTTTATCATCACAGTGGTTACATGATAAATGCATTAGCTAACAAACTCTACAGAGTTTTTTTTGGCTATTATATCGTAGCTTAAGTCAAGTATATTTTAAGCATAGTACTATACTCATATTGTAAAATACATTAGCTAACAAACTCTCTGAGGTTTTGCTATTATATAGGTAGCTTAAGCTCATTCATATCTTAAGCTCAGTACTATGTTTATATCATATAACTATATTAGCTAACAAATTCTAAAGAGCTTTTGCTATTTGGCTTAAGTTTCATCGTATCTTAAGCAATATGGTTACATTATAACATGTATTAGCTAACAAACTCTATGGAGTTTTTTGCTATTATATATGTAACTTAAGCTTATTCATATCTTAAAAAGCAGTACTATGTTTATAGCATATAGGTATATTAGCTATCAAAACTCTAAAAGAGTTTTTGCTATTATATATTGGGCTTAAGTTTTCATCATATTTTAAGCTTTGTGGTTACATTATATCATGTATTAGCTAACAAACTCTACGGGGTTTTGCTATACATATGTAGCAAGGTTTCTTCATATCTTAAGCTCAATACTATGTTGATACCATATAAGTATATTAGCTATTAAAACTCTAAAAGGTTTTTGCTATTATATATTTAGCTTAAGGTTTACTTCATATCTTAAGCTCAATACTAGGTCTAAATCAACATAATAAAATGTATTAGCTATCAAACTCTCAATGAGTTTTACTATTATATATATATAGCTTAAGTTTAATCATATCTTAAGCTCAGTACTATGTTTATAACATAAAAGTATATTAGTTAATAAACTCTAAGGAGTTTTTGCTATATACATTTAGCTTAAGTCTAATCATATCTTAAGCTTAGTACTATGGTTACATTATAAATCTATTAGCTAATAAGCTCTACAGAGTTTTGGCTATTGTATATGTAGCTTAAGTTAATTATATCTTAAGCACAGTACTATACTCATATTGTAAAAATATATTAGCTAACAAACTTTACTAAGTTTGGCTATTATATATGTAGCTTAAGTTAATTATATCTTAAGCACAGTACTATACTCATATTGTAAAATATATTAGCTAACAAACTATACTAAGTTTGGCTATTTATATATGTAGCTTAAGTTAATTATATCTTAAGCACAGTATTATACTCATATTGTAAAATATATTAGCTAACAAACTCTACTAAGTTTGGCTATTATATATGTAGCTTAAGATAATTATATCTTAAGCACAATACTATACTCATATTGTAAAAATGTATTAGCTAACAAACTCTACAAAGTTTGCTGTTATATATATAGCTAAGCTTATTCATATCTTAAGCTCAGCACTGTCTATATCATATAAATATTTTAACTAACAAACCCTAAAGAGGTTTGTTATTATATAATTAGCTTAAAATTAATCATATTTTAAGCTTAGTGCTATGTTTATATCTTTATAGCTATCTTTATAGCTAAGTATTTTAGCTAACAAACTCTAAGGAGTTTATACTAGCATATTAACAAGCTTAAGTCTATTAGTCTTAAGCATTGCATTAATATTATATATACTTATCATAATAAGTACATTGTAATAACCTCTATATGGCAGCTGATAAGCTGGCAGCAGGAATTCATCAGTTCAATGCCTTTATGAAGTTCCCATAGGGTTATTACAATCATCACAGTTCAAATCACTAATTATTAAAATCCAAAGTATTATATATTCCCACCTCGGCTCTGTTGGATTCTACAAGCAAAAGAGCATGAGTCAGGATAAGGAAAATATGTAATTTTTGAGTAAAATTGATATTTTATACTTATCCTGACTCATGAGGTCAGCCCTCCCATCCTCCCCAAATAACACTTTGGATTTCCCTGTAAATTCAAATGTTGGGCTCAGTATATGAGGAGAGAGTGAGGCACATGGGTAGAGGTGGCGCCCTCGTTCCCGCGCTTGTGGAAGGGAGGTAACTCGTGGTGTACTAATTAGTGATTTTACATTGAAGGGAACTTCAATTAGGGAGATACAAGTGTTCCACTATGTTCGCAAGAGGAAGGAGACAAGCAAAAAGAGCATGAGTCAGGATAAGTATAAAATATCAATTTTACTCAAAAAATTACATTATCATATAAAAAAGTGAATAGTGAACTACAGATAGAACGAACTAATTTCAGTGGTCCCTTAGAGTTTGTTATAAAGGTATTTTACTGTACTACTGCACAAAATGAGTGTGAAATTTTGTATTGCGAGAACGAGGGCAATACATAATTTTACACGAGTTTCGTATAAATCGATGACACACTTGCTCGAGTGTAATTATTTCTTTATTATCCATTTTATTCATGTACATTTGTGCAGTAAAACAAGTGACGGCCCTCTTCATTGAAGTCACATTCAATTGTTTAATGACGTCACAGGCGACGAGATACAGAAACAGTGGTTGCTAGGCAAAAGTGATATGTGCAGACATGATATATATGACACTGGTTATGTTTCATGGGTAATAAATGTCCATATGACCCATCTGCATTTCAGGTCAAGTGACTCTGAATGGTCAGGTGATATCGGGAATGAACATCAACAACCCCTCCACTGGGTCTGGGGGAGGTAACTCGAACCCAAGCAGTCGCACGCAGACCCCGCTCTCTCAACCGGACCCATCCCTGAACATTCTCACAAGCGCCCCTCAGCGGTCCCCCAACTCCACCAACCTGGATACACTGGCCAATCTGTTCAGTCAGTCGTCTCAGCAGATGAACGGTGTCAGCAACGCACTTGGTAATCTCAGCAATCTGACCAGCCTGGCCAACCTTGACACCATGGGACTCGGGAACATGAGCAACTTGATGAACTCTCCAGACGATACAGATATTACCACTTTCGATCCATCTGTGGCTGGTGGCAGCAGTCAATTCCCACCAATGCGACGTGTGAACAAGATGAGCGCAATGCAGATCAGGTATGAAGTGTTCCTTTTGTTCTTTGCAGGCTTCTCAGATGTCATTTTGAGCTTACATACATATTTGACATGAATAGAGAGTGCCTTTTAGACATTGCAACTAAAGTTAAATTTTTAAATTAAACTTTTTTGGGTAAAATTCAAATTCTAGTACTTCATTCGGTGGCGTTACATCTGGTTGTACAATATAGACAAACTTTATGGTTAACAACTTCTTTTATTTTGTGAGTGCGGCGTTTCGATTCAAATTCAATCAAGAATATAAATAAGAATCTGTAACAGAAACTTCACACTCATGAAGTAAAAGTAATTGTTATCCTTACAGCCTATCTGTATTGTACTTCTCAGCTTCTATAATGCCACTCAAAGAAGTTACACATCGGAGGTGCACACAAAGTATGCAGTCTATGCTGTCAGTTGTCTGACATGTGCTGGTGATAAGGTCTCTCAGTCCGAGTGAAGGTTTGAATTAGGATGTGATTCCTTAGAAAACAATTTATACTTTACTGAGAAAGTGTAACCCCAAATGTAACATGTTACATTCTTTCGACATGGTCTTTTAACTTGTTCGAAATAAAGTTGTCCGTAAATATTCTTACGATAGTATTCAACTCTAGTGACCCCTTTAATCCCTAATGTTCAAAGTTTGGGTAAACACAAGGATCCCTTGGCACTTAAGTTTGAACACTGGTAGGGTACAGACCAAATTTCTTCATTTTGATTTTTTGTGTGAGCTTTCACAATGCTGAATGCTTTCACAATGCTGAATGCTGTCACAAATGTTGAATGTAAAAAAAATATGAATAAGCTGCATAACAGTCCAATCTTTTCTTTATGTCATTATGCTGATGTTTATCTTGGTCCAGATGCAAGTTTGGACAGCTGGGTCCAGGCAAGGGTCAGTTCAACTCTCCCCATGGCTTTTGCTTGGGTATTGATGAAGACATCATTGTGGCCGACACTAACAACCATCGGATTCAGGTGTTCGAGAAAACTGGAGAGTTCAAGTACCAGTTCGGCATACCAGGTGTGTACATCATACATCTATTGACTCTGTTATGTGATGACTCATGATCGGAATAGTACCCCAGGACTATGCTGAGTGCAGCATCAAACCACATTTATCGGATTAGATTCAAATATTTACAGTCCGCCATCATGTAGCTGACATATTGCAGAGAGTGGCATTAAACAATGAACCTTGTCCTGGAATATGGGTCAGATTAATGTCGAAAATTTGCGATGACTACATCTACAGTAAAACACTCGCAGATGTATGAAAAATGAAATGTCTTGTTTAAGATGTTCCTGGCTCTACTAATAAACCTCCATGTTTAATGTATGGCCTTTGAGTTGGAACATGATATCATGATGAACAGAACTTTTGGATCCTCCCACATGAATTAATTTAACCCCAGAGTAACTCCATCTGCTGCAGGTCGAGAGGAGGGACAGCTGTGGTACCCGCGTAAGGTGGCAGTGATGAGGACATCGGGGAAGTATGTTGTGTGTGACCGTGGTAATGAGCGCTCACGCATGCAGATCTTCACAAAGAATGGACATTTTGTCAAGAAGATAGCTATCCGTTACATAGACATTGTTGCTGGACTGGCTATTACACAGCAGGGTAAGTAAAAATTGAAATGCCACTGAAGGTTTTGCTTAACTTATTCCGAAAAACAAACTAACTGCATATTAGAAATATCTTAACATGTATTGATCAGTGTTGCTTTAGTATGTTCAATGTTTTTCTTTCTCACAGAGTAAAACTGTACAAATATAGAAAATGGAACCGAATTATGTCTGTAATTTGCCATTTTATTCTTGCAATGCAAACTTAAGTGTCCACTACAAAATAATTTTGCGTTCGAGTTGAACAGGAATGCTGTTAGTTAAAATAGGTTAAAAACCAAACAAGCATTGCTATAGCTGCACAATTCTGATATAACACTGAAAAGTGTGCTGTTACCTTTTCCTATGTAATGTCTAGGGTGTTTCACAAAAACTGAAGACCATTGAAGAGTCCGACCTACCTAGGAATAGTCCCTATGTGTGGAAACTATAACATGGTTTTTGTAATTTTGAGAGGTAATATTTTTTTCACAGGTCACATTGTGGCGGTTGACAGTGTTTCACCAACAGTTTTCTGTATCGGTGAATCTGGAGATCTGATCAAGTGGTTTGACTGTAGTGACTACATGCGAGAACCATCAGACATTGCTATCAGTGGGAAGGAGTACTTTGTCTGTGACTTTAAGGTATGTAGGTTTATACATCCAGTGGGACTGTTCAACATTTGGCTTCCTGTGGAGAATCTGGGTGAAAAAGATCACCAGTACCTCAAAAGGTCTAAAGTGGGGATCTGGTGGTAATGCTGTGTGATATGTTTGATAGTTAATGCTGGTTAGTGCTCACAATATGCAGATCGATAATCAGAGCTCAGTAATCAATTAGTATCTGTTATCATTGATAAAACTCGTGTGGGCAGTAATGAGACACAATCATAACATTGTGCAAACGAAACACGGATTAATATCATGATCAAGACGATCAAGAATACTTCCAGAGCTACAGATGACTTTTTGGGTTATTGAGTTATGTACTCGCTTGTGTTCATCTCCATTGGGTATCCTCATCATACCCCGCAACGCGTTTTGGGGTGGGTGGGGGGTGTGTGTTTTAAAATGGACTCCGTCCGTGCGTGTGTCTGTCCGGCCGTCTGTCCATGCACATTTGTCTTTTCCGGAGCAGAACTCTAAAACCATTCAATATTTCTTCACCAAACTTGGCACATAGATAGATCTGGGGGTGTAATGGTGCCTTTTGGTAGTTGGAATTCTGAATAAAATATTTTTGGCATTTCCATGGCAACAAGTTTGACTTAGACTGAAATTGGTGGTTGTGCTCTTTTCTGGAGCAGAACTAAAAAAACATTTAATATTTCTTTACCAAACTTGGCACATACATAGATTGGTCTGGTGGTGTACTGGTGCCTTTGGTAGTTTTGGAATTCTGAATAAAATATTTTTGGCGTTTCCATGGCAACAAGTTTGACTTAGACTGAAATTGGTGATAGTGCTCCTTTCTGGAGCAGAACTTTAAAAACCTTTCAATACTCTCCTTTTACTTTTCTATATACACACCTAAATATTTGACATAATCATAACTCGTAGACATAATCATGAAGAGTATTTTGCCATTGCGGGGGATACTGATGACTTTGTCTTCTTGTTTAACTTTGAGTTACCAAATAAATTGTACCCACCTCACTCAAACTCGATTGGGTATTTTTGCCATTTTCCATTAATTGTAAAAATATAATAAAGTTTAAATGTTATTTATATTGGCCCTGTTATATGAGAAACGATAAGAAAGACTGCAAGTTGCCAAGTTCTTGTGTTGAAAAAGAACCTCTGAATATACCTGTTATTTTATCTATGCACCGTGTGTACTCATGTAATATAAAATTTATTGAGCATTTACAAAAAGTCAGGCATACTTGTACGCAATAAACTTCATAAGAATTGAGTTTTCACATAAATATTTGAGTAATTTACGCAGATACGCAACTTATCTGTACCTCTGTACTTCCTGTTGAGACACCGACACAAGTATCTTCCTATCATACTGGGCGTGGAAATGAGCCACAAAGTTCAACATCTCTGTGTCTCTTGTAGGGCCACTGTGTGGTAGTGTTCAACGAGGACGGACAGTTCATGAGACGCATTGGTTGTGAGAACATCACCAACTACCCCAACGGCATTGACATCAGCGACGCAGGCGATGTCCTTGTAGGTGACAGCCACGGCAACCGCTTCCACGTTGCAGTGTTCCAACGGGATGGCTCTTTGATCGGAGAGTTCCAGTGTCCCTACGTGAAAGTGTCACGTTGCTGCGGGCTGAAGATCACCTCGGAGGGATACATTGTCACACTTGCCAAGAATAACCACCATGTTCTGGTGTTAAACACTTTATATATCACTTAACTCATGTGCCAATATTCCTCAGTGTAACTGTGGGGATTTACTATTGGATTCCTTTAGTTATATTATTATATTACTATTATGTTTACTGTTTATCCTTATATTATTATATTACATTTATTTAGGTCCACAATTAATACTGAATACAGGATAATGATTCCTTGAGGTAACTAACCTCTGTTGGCAAGATATATAGTTTTTTAAGCACAGATTTATATAACTGTATCCAATAGTCAGATTGTTAACATTTTGTCACGTTTTATGAACAGATTGGGTGTCCAGGGACAGTCAGTCTCCTAGCAGTAGATAAAAGTAACCATATTTGGGCTCATAATTGCCAATCAACCTTATGCAACATGCTTTATTTCTAGTCACATATACTCAGTCTTAACATGACCATTATTTTTTGCTGTGCCTTAAGGGATTATTGTTTTTTTTTCTGTGTTCATAGTATAAAGCTTTACAAGAGATCATATTATATTTTCATTGGTGATGTTGACCAAATTATCACTTTTGTGTTGTAAATTTATTCACCTTTTTTGAAGTTATTTGCATATACTATAGAGAAGCCAAGATTGCTCATGCAAAATGTTTGTATATCTAAAAGACCATTCATAGTTTTACCCACCATACTTATTTAGTGTATGCATCTAATCAAAATGTTGTTGTTTACTACTGTGTTAATTTCATATTGGTTTATGCCATTTCCTAATCTTAGGGCCATTTCATGGAAGAGTTAAATGTGAATATTTAGTTTTTCAAAGGTATTCCAGAAGATATATTTTATCCAGTAAATTTTTGGACTGCAGTTTAATGATTGAAGAGGTGTTGCTCCCTTTTGAGCTCACCCTCTTCTGTGCATTGTTTAGTCGTCTCCAAGTGTTGACGTTTCGGAACATTTCACTCCAGACAATCTAGTTTTAGCGGTCATCACAACGAGCTTTTCATTCATTTAGATGGTGTTCATGTTCTTTCAATTCCAGTTTTTGAATTTAACTCATAATACTGTAAAAAAAAATGTTAACTTTTTGAGATACTGTTTTATTATTGTCAACTCCTTTAAGGTTTTTGAACTGTTTGCATTTAGAGTTTTGAAGATTAATTTTCAAGTTTACCAAGTTTACTTTTGAAAAAAAAAAAAAGAAGAGGATTTCACATCCGTGTAAAGACTGATATTTCCATCTTGGTCTGGGTTCAATGAAGGGTAACGGGAGAAGAGTTGACATGTTTTAATAACAATAGATCAAGAAGGGTTTGTTATGGCCATCACTGGCAGAGGATGAGGAGAAATGTAACCAATCGTAGATGGCTAACGTTTTGCGTGCATGTTTTGAGACCAGACTGTTTTTATTATTAATATCAGGGGAGGCAGCGAAGTTGGCCTCCTCCCTCCTCTCCCTCCCTCCCTCCCCCTCCCCCAACTTCACAGGTACTCTGTGTCGGAGCTAGACAGGGACATTGTTATACATATACACATTATATATATACATATACATATTAATTTTTGGTGCTCTAACTGTACAGCTCTATTCAGGCTTTTAGTTTATTACATTATAGTTTTATTTCGTGTAGTTACAGTGTGGTCAATAGATGTCACACCTATACATGCGGATTATTCAGTTGAGAAACTTACCATTCTTATTATTGGAGAGAGAAGAGAGAGACAGAATTTAGTCAAATAGCACTAATCACTCCTACCTTGCCTGCCCAGTATTTAGTGACCAGTCAACGCTGACAGTTGTGGTGAGAGAAGAGTCAGCAGGTTGACGTGTCTACAATTAGGCGTTTTCTTTTATTTGGTATTATTCTGTATTATTTTTGAAATACTTTTCTATTAATTACACTTTTCATATACAATTATATATTTAATTGATGTTTTGCAATGTTATTTTTCCTAATATTCAGCTGATATTTTTTGATCATCTCCCTTTCTGTTGATTTTGTCAAAGCAATGCCCATTGGAGAGAGCTGCCATCTGATCACCGTGAAAAGACGACGGAATTCCAGGATTCACATTGGGCCGGCCACCTCTTGAAATAACACTTTACACTGTTGCAGGAGAATTGCAGTTGGTACTACTTGATTTTAACAGTTATTCATGTTTGGGTTGATCGTTCCAGTTAACTCAGTGTTTACTTACAGTTTTGCATTGAAAAATGATTTGTTTATCAATTGAAGCATGTGCTTTTTATTTTTTGCCATTCCCTAGTTTATGTTAATTTTTGAGAAAATCACATTGCAATGATATACAATGATACACAGGTAAAATCATTGTATTAGTTATTGTACACTGATTTTACTGTGTGCCGACTCCTCCGAGGCTTGAGTCTGTACCCCATGACAGGTATGCAGTTGTTTTGAGTCGTCAAAGTCGTCTTTTATGGGAAGGGGGGCGGGAGGGAGGGTACAGGGAATCAGCATTTCAACTTATGATACTTATTTACTCATATCTTGCTTTTTACAAACCGTGCCATATTTTAATGGCGGTCCTTGATCAAATTGTGTGTTGACCGTGATCTCTATTTTCCCTACTATCAGTATTTACTATTTACAATACCCAGTGTTGCTCATTCTTCTCTTATTGACATATATTTATGTAATTCAGCCTTCTTGCAGAAGCAGACGTTCAGAAATAAGCTCTTGAAAAATTATACATTGCCAAAAACTTTCCTATGCAGAGAACTGTTTTGTAAGTCCCTGACGCAGTTCAGAGTTTTTGAAGTTTTTGACAGCACTACTGTTTTATGTACTGTCATCTTCATCAAGACGTGAAAGAAGAATTCCTCATGTCGTCTTAGAGAAGCACAATGTAGTTTCTGAAGAAATAATTTGGATGTTTACATCCATCAGAGTTGTGATCTACATAATTGTTTTCAATAAGTGCCAAAATGATATACTTTACTTTTTTCCTATTTTCATAGCAAACATATCAGTCAAGCTGTCCCTTTTCATAATAATTGTTTTAAGTGACATTGGCATAACACCTGTTGACTACATGTACAATAGGCAGTATGCAATAGAAAATCAAATTAGAAGTAGTTTATGCCTCAGGTTAAATGTACAAACAAGATAGAGACATTTCGTTCCACAAATACTGACGAAATCATTGATGTAACAAATGTTTCAGAGTTCTTACTGCATTTATGCTATTTCAGGGGAGAAGAATTCCTGAAGTGTATTTCCAGAGTATTCTTTACACAAAAAACAAAAATTATTCTGTGAATTGAAGTTGTACATCACATTGTATGTTGAAAACGAAACATTTCATTTTGCGGAGGTCATTGCAGATATTGGCATAAGTTCCATATGAACAGGTCAGTTTTAGCCATGGTACAGTGCACTAAGTAAAATTTGCATTCATTTACCGAGTTATTTGAAGAAAAAAAATATATAGCATTAATGCTTTATGAAGTTCGTTTCACAAATAAAATGAGTGCCCAACCAGACTGCTACTTTAGACCTGTAGATTTAATATGAAAACGCATTAGTTTCTGCTGGTGTAGTCAAGAGTTGGAATACCAGTCCAGTGAACTGGTACATAATTTTGCTGCTGAAACAATGAAATCTTACACGGATCTGTGATGTGGTTTTGAAAATGTTATATTATACAACAGGATAGCAATAAACCTACCCTCAGAACTCAGTCAAGAATTTTCACATCACCGATTTTAAGATAAATGATTTTAATGGGAACCTGGCCTTTTGCATCCTTTTGAGTTGTTTTATTCACAGCACATATCTTCTATATTATATATATATGTTTATGTATAAGAAAACAGGGAGAGAAAAGTGATGTGAAAATTCTGATTGTAAACAGGGATCATTTTTCAATGATGGCTAAGGCTATTTATCCAATAGGTGCCTTGATAAAACCCAAATCGATTTGGTATCCCTTTATGTTTTTTCCTTGTTTTATATAAATTTACACTAACCGTGATGTACTGGTTTGCTCAATTGTCTGTTTGGATTTGTTTTCCTAAAGTTTATGTAGGACAGTTCTAAAGTAAAGCATTGAAGTTGTCATGTTCAGGATTCTGGCCATAGAAGATTTGTTTCAATCAGTTGACGTCTTTGAAGAGTTCTGTTAAGGAAGTCATTCTCCTTGTCCATTTGGATGATATTTGACGATTGTTGACAGGTGTCAACATTTATACAAGTTCATTCTGTTCCTGTGCTGGCTCCCTAGACAAGTAACCACAGGGATAAGGTTACAGATGATTGGCTAGCACAGTTGAGTGATTCTGTTCCAAGTTTATGACACAAGTTGTTTTTGTACTTGGGTACACTGCACATTGGTCTTCAGCATTCTTGTGCTTCACACTTTGCAATATTTTATTTTGTCCATGATCTTGCATACCTTCATTCCATAGTCAAATTGACAAAACTGTACAAAAGATTTGAGTTAGATTCTGTTGCCATGGTTACACGTAGGTTATAAGAAATCCACAAGTTCAGGGCAATTGTATTCCAAAGAGTTTTCAAAGATAGTTTCGGCCGTGACTTGGAAGAGGTGTGATGTAACCATATCTGTGTATTTTCTCCCCTATGCTGAGCCCTCCCTGTCCTCGTATTGATGCCAAGTTTATCTGCTTTCTGGTCCTATATTTTGCAGTCGCCCTTTGGTCTGTCATGAACCAGTCCGCCTCCCCCCAGGACTTCTTGCACCCCCTGCCCATCTTCTCTATCCCTGTCTGTTCTGTGTCTGACCCACCAAACAATGTATAAAGTACTTAACGCATTCCCATATAGCCCAGACGTGTTAAATATATGTATATGTTGTATTTTTGTACATTAGTGCTACCAGAAATTGTTACTTGTGCTGTTGTATAGTGTCATTTAGTTTCTAGTGCGATGTGGAAAATGCAAGTACTGGTCCAGCAAGTATAGTTGGAGGTATTTGGGACCTGGGTAGCTTTTGCTAGTGGGTCTTCCGGAAGTTCATGTAACTGATGCCCTTTTGGGTGGAATGTACTTGACTGGACTGATACAGTGGTGGTTGTCGTCGTTCTTTCCAATATCTAGTGCTATGGTGTAACATGTGGAGAAGATTCATTAGTCAGGAGATGTTGTAGGATAGAAAATTTAGTTTTGAAAGGTTTTTACCCCTCAGTGCATAATTAACAAGGTATTGGTACAACCTCTTTGAGTTCCTTTTATCAAACATTTTACACAGACACCCGTCTGATTTGCCAAATTTAAAACTTTTTACTTTTCTCATGAGATTTGAAATTTAGAATGAGTTTTATTTATATTCCAGTTGCATATATTTATTTCTACAACTAATCGTTATTTAATAATGGCATCGTTTTTATTCAAATGCGAACAATACCAAATTTTATATGTCACCTAATCCCCTTTTCTAAATATCGACTTTATATTTTATTATATGCATTATATTCCTCCTGCATGTGCAGAAGCAGTTTGTGCTGTCAGGAGAACAGGGTAGAGAATGGGGGGAGGGGGCAGGGGTGGTGTGTGTTGGGGACACAGCTAATGACAGACTGTTGGCATCCAACTCAGCATTACTCTTCCAGCCCTGTCATGGGGGTCCAGTAAAGCCTCGGAGAAATTGGTGGCAATATACACAAGTATTCATATACATATATTACTATTTTTGGAGGAGTCATCTGCGATTTCTTATATGTTTATGTGAAGGAAATTGTATGCAAAGTGGAATAAAGGTGTTCTTTCATTCAATGTTGGAGTTGATGAATTAGTGATTGTTGTTCAATTTGTCAATCAGCAATGTGGACATTCGCTAATATTTTGGTGATATTTCACATACTCTTGGATCCATTCCGACTGGCCAACATGAAGGAAATGCAAGGGGCATAACTCATGATGGAGAAGCCAAAGCCATATTCAGTATTAATCGACGGGTAAACATATTTTCCCAAGGAAGAATGATGTTTTAGGTTTTCTGTCCATTCATTTTTAAGTGTAAATTTCTTGCAAAAGGGGAACTGGCTGCTATGTTACTGAACATCTTTGAGTTGGGTTTGTAACTTGCATGTATATTGGCAACTAAAAGGGCAAATTGGCACTTGCAGTTGATTTGAGATTGCAAGAATGGAAAGCTAAGAGTTTGTATAGCCCAGGAGATTGCAAAACACTTGGACCTGAAGCATCATTGGAGTGGCGATGCTGTGAAAATCCTGCAGTCAGCAATTTCAAGCTGTATTTGCCTGCAGATGTTATGTTCAAGCTTCGAGATTTGATGCATCTTCTTGTTATGCACAAAATGCTCAAGATCTCATTGAGTCCCTGTGCTGGGTTCATCTTGGGAGAACAAGCTGTTCAAGTTCATGAAGCATATCGGTGTGAAATAATTCAAAACAGTTGTGATTAAAGCGTTTATATAAACAAATAGAGTACTAGTCCAGCCATGAATAAAACATATATAACATTAAAATAACCTTCTTTCCTTAAATAGTGTCATAAATATAAATGCAGTTGTGCAAAATACACCTGTTCTGTGGATAACCTTGCTCTTATGCAATGGGGCTCACTTGACTTCCACATAAAATCCAAATTTTATCATCCGGCAACAAATAAGACTAAATTGGTGTTTGATAAAACCTCTTGTATGATGAACATAAGTTGCTATTCATATATATTTTGGGTACACTTCTTAGTTCATAGGGGGCGGTGAGGTAGCCTAATGGTTAAAGCGTTGGCTCGTCACGCCGAAGACCCGGGTTCGAATCCCCACATGGGTACAATGTGTGAAGCCCATTTCTGGTGTCCCCCGGCTGTGATGTTGCTGGAATATTGCTAAAAGCGGCTTAAAACAAAACTCGGTCAGTCAGTCAGTCTTAGTTCATATGCCAAAACTAATCATTTTCTCATCCTCATGACCGCCTCCGTGGTGTAGTGGTTAGAGCGTCCGCCCGGAGAGCGGAAGGTCGTGGGTTCGATCCCCGACCGCCTCATACCAAAAGACGCGTTAAAAAATATGGTACTTGTTGGTCCCTGCCTGGCGCTCGGCATTAATGGGTACAACAAGGACTGGTCGGCTCGGAGTCAGTATAATGTGTCTGAGGGGTATTCATGCTTCACTGCGGAATGGTATCTCAGTGGGCTAGCACTATAAAACCAGCTTCAGTCTGGGCTAGTACAAGCAGCCGCACATACACATACACACGCATGCACGTCGTCATATGAGCGAAATATTCTCAAGTACGACGTAAAACCCAATTTCACCTCATCCTCATTACCTCAAAGAATTGCTGAAATGAATTAGTTGGTTACTTTCTGAATATTTTCATGGTACAGTCATGGTGTGTCTACAGTCAGCCTCAACGGTTACAAATCATCTACATAGCTTAATACTTGCCTGAAACAGGCATCCTCGACATTTGTAGGATATCCTGAGTTGGGGCGATATGTTAAGCCATATGTGTTGTGTGACAATGAACTGATGCAGTGGTCATGGGCTAGTGTATTGCCAAATGTTCAACCCATTTCACCTGATTAACGCAAACAGTGCAGGTATGCATACATAGCAGCTTAATATATACTATTCACACTTTGATTCAACAGAAAACTATGATGTGGGGTCTAATTTGGTTTAAATATCTAAGCTTATTGTAAGTATGGATCCTAGGTTTCAGTATATCATTTCATCTTGTGGATCCCATACCTGCTATTGACAGGTGCTGTGTACTTGTAAATGACTCGTTCCCAAATGGTTGATTGGTGCCGTGAAAACCATTTTTATGGTTACTTATGTATCAAGTGCATAAGTGGTTGTTTGCCTAAAGAAGGGTTACTATAATATTATTTATCCAGTTTTAAATGGATACAATTTCAAATTTTAAATCTTTTAAGTAAAATTGGGAATTTTTGTGATCCTTACCAAATTGTGAGTAGTATAGAATGTCAATATGCATACAGAGACAAGTCAATACCTGGTCTTTCAACTCTAAATATACAATAATTGTTTTCAAAACCTATTGAGAACCAAAGAATGATGAAGTCATACAGCTGAAGCTAACAAAAAACTGGCCATCAATGCCACAAGACACTTTAAGATCCGGGTTAGAAGTTGTCTTCAGTAACCTGTGTTTGTCATGTAACAGGCCGCTGACTTGGTTAACACAGGTCATGTCCATGCGTAGACTGATGCTTATGCCGTTGATCACTGGGTTGTTTGGTCCAGGCTTAACTGCCACCATATATATGGAATATTGCTGAGTTCTGTGCTAAACAACAAACACAACAAACATGAATATGTCAACCAAGTCAGAAAGCCTGACCACCTGATACATAGTTGCCTTTTGCAATAAGCATGGTCACCATTTAAGCATATCACTTGCAAATGCCATTCAAAGACTCTAACAATTCTTTGTTAATCTGGACATAGTCATTCTGAAAGTCATCCCACAGATTTACATGGTTTCATAGTGCAATACTTCTCTCACCAAGAACGCATGTACTGCTGAAATATTTATATACCTATTTATACATCTTGGCAATAGAAGTGGTAGGTTGCACAAAAGGATAAGATGTCAAGGCATGGAACTTGGGTTGTGATATCATGGTTATGTATAGTCCAGCAATTTCAGACAATGTAGCTTCAGGAAGGGTTGTCTCCCTTTGTTGTATTGGGTGAACTGTGAGGTTGCGTCTGCTCCCTGGCTTTCTGTGATTGGAGGTTGAACAGGAACTGGCGCACTTCTGGTGACCTCAACAGTGCCTGTGTAAGGAAGCAATGTCATACCTTATTGTGTTAAGCTTTTTATGTGAGAAAAAACAGGTACATCTGAGTATTGTAATAGGGTATATGATGATGTTTGTGGCGTTGCACAAAGATTGGGCTCAGCAATTCAGTTCAATCAACATGACAACAAAGCAGTTGTAAACAACATACTACATCCCTTCAAAATAAAATAATGAATGCACCATTCTCTGGAAATGAATTTTGCTGTCAAATCTCAAATACATCCTTTATCAATAAAAATTATTTTTAACACAATTCTCAAATTAGCAAAGGGCACCATTTCATCACTCTTGTATACAAAGTTCTATGAACATTTCACAGTATTAGGTGCTCTATGTAGAAACAAATCCCAATATCAGCCCAAATATAAGTTCAAACTTAATTCCATGAAAACTGCACTGAGACAATGAATGAATATTTTAATTAATCTTGACCCCTTTTGAGAATCAAATTACATTCAGTACTGAAGGGCCAAAGAGGTATGTAGGGTCTTAAATATGAGTGAGTGAGTTTGCTTTAGAGCCTCTTTGATCAGTATTTCAGTTAAATCACAACTTGACAACCATGAGCTAGATGACCATGAACATGGAATCATGAAAAACAGGCCAGAAATACACAGTTTGAAACACACCATTTTCTTCTCCGTCAACACCGCATCAAGCATACTGGGTTGGAAGCCGACATCTGATGTGTCCGGTGTCACAGAACCTGTCATCTGTCGTCGAGTGTCGTCGGATGTGTAGGAGCTCAACATGGCTATATCTGCCACAGTGTCTCCCTGAAGACAAAAAAATATGGGAACAGGCATCAGATGATTGTGGAGAATGAAGTCAAATACCATAGTACAAAACACAAGTACTCTTGACAAGGGTTCAGTTTGTACAACTATTGCGCATCATACTGTGGTTCATTATTGAAATGTCCCTTTGGTATGTGTGTGCATCTGGCTTACCATGCTCTGAACAGTAGTAATCAGTTGTATCCCAGAATACCAGTTTAATGTGGGATGTCAGCCTGAATTGACAAACTTTTTACACCTTGTTTCCTCGAAAACCAATGAGCACAGGTATGGCGCTGACAAACCTAGAAAGTGGGATTCGAACCCAGTATCTTTTGTCTCTGAACTCCGCTGCACCTCAGAAGACTGGACCACAAAAGGTGTCATTCAGTCTCGGTATGTTATGAATTTGATTAACATCTGATGAACATTTTATTTATTCCTACGTCAAATTGATGGATGTTTTTATGATGCATGAAAAATGGTTATGATGCAATGGTTTAACGACCATTGAGAAAATATGAATGCATGAAAGTGCAAGAATGAAGGTGATTGCTGGCTGGCTGAGTATGGTTTCATAGCCATTCTTAACAATATTCCAGCATGAATACCCCACTCAGACACATTATACTGACACCAGAAGTCCTGGGCATTACCCAAGCACCAGGCAGGTACCAACAAGAACCATATTTTAACGTCTTTTGGTATGACGTGGTGTCGGGAGGACGCGCTTTAACCACTAGGCTACAACCATTTAAGATAATGGCAAGTGCAACAATGAAGGTGATTGAAGGCATGATTAAAGGTGATGGAAAAACAACACCCCTGAACCCCAAATGGAAGAGCCCATGCATGTGCTATTCATGAAAAGAAGCTGTCAGTGAGGGTGGAAAATGATTAATTCCAGATGCATGGAAGTTGAAAGTGTGATGATCTATCTGTTATCATCAGCACGAGCCCTCAATAATTATGCTGTGTATATATGCTTTTCTTATCTACAAAGAGCTACTGGACAGCTGTGTAATGTTTTTTCCATAATCATGATAATGAATTCATGCAGAGTGACTATTACCACTAATATCATTTGACTGAACATGTAACCTACCTCGCTCTCACTTCTCTCTCGGGATCTGCGACCTCCTTCAGAGATGTGGCTCCCTCTACGACGTGAAGTAGAACCTGTGTCCACACCATCCCTCTTTTCTTGATTGGATGATACACAACTGCTCCCACCATCACTGTAGGCATCCATTCGATCATCACACTGCGACTCGCGCCCAGACATACGACTCTCACACTGCGACTGACGCCCAGACATACGACTCTCACACTGTGACTGACGCCCAGACATACGACTCTCACATCGTGACTGTTGCCCAGAAAGACGTTCGTCACACTGCGACTGTCTGCCAGATATACGAACTTCACCTTGTGATTGACGCCCTGACACGTGACCTTCACGACTGTCGATATCAGTACCTGATTGTTCCCGTCGGGATCGTTTCTTTGGTGAAACAGATGATCCACTTGATGAGTTGCTGCTTGTAACAGCAACAGGATGACTGGTCACTGACTGGCCAATGACATTAGAGGATACACAGGTTGTTGCTGACTGGCCGATCACTACACACGATACTTGAGGAGGTACAGACCGTACAGCATAGTTATCAGATCCTGTGTCACTCGGCATCTCAGACTTCATGACAATGCTAGCAGGCATGGCAGACTGCACAACAACAGTATCAGTTCCTGGAACACTTGACATCACAGACCTCATGACAACAGAGTTAGTTTCTGCATCACTTGGCACCGAAGACCGTATCCCAACACCTGGCATATTACCAGATACAGGCCCATCATCAGATGCACCGAGTTGTTGGTCCATCCAGTTAACCTCACCAGATGACATGTAACAATCTGACAACAGCTGTGACCGAGATGACTGCAATAAACTCTCAAAGAACATCTGTGCTGCCTTACTCTCCTGGTGGATGTCGTCCGTCACCATAAAGGTTGGTTCCAGCGCTGAGGCTGGGATGTCCTCAAGGCCAGATTGCTCCCCTTGCATCATGGATGAGTGCTCCGGCCGCTGGTTGTCCATCAAGGTGCTGAAATATACACACAACTAGAGCAGGTGAGTGAGTTTAGATTTACGCCGCTTTTAGCAATTTTCCAGCTTTAGGGACCGGATAATTTATGGCCAGGGGGGGTGATGATGATTTTTATGGAGAAGCATGTACAATGTGAATGCGCCCCCCCCCATTTTTTTAATGCATTACAATGTAAGTGACCCCCATGCATGTCATGTACAAAATCAATGACCCCCCTCCCCACCAATATTTTTAAGCATAATTTTAAAATATATTTATGTACAAAATTGCTGACCGCCCTAGAAACGTGTACAAAATTGATGACCCCCCCTACCTCCCCAGAACAAAATGGGTGACCCCCTCTTAAAATCATCATCACCCCCGCTAGCCATAAATTATGAACGGTACCTTATAACACCAGTGGACAACAGAATTGGGCTTCACACATTGTACACTGTCTGTGGGGAATTGAACTCTGGTCTTTGGCATGATGAGTGAATGCTTTAACCACTAGGCTACCCCACTGCCCCACAGACATATAGAAAAGCATTTGCATGTCATGCATACTCAGTGACAGTCCAATCCCCAACACTTCCTCAAAGACATAATTTTCCCATTAGAAAGCAGAAACAATGAACCATTTCAACTTGACAACAGGTGACAGATTACATCACACACGGGCCAATGCAGTACAACTTTGAAACGGAAAGTCCTGTGCCTCCTGATACCTTAATCACAAAGTTATAACCACCTCTTGTTGAGTGTATTAATTTTGATAGATTGATGTCCAATGCAGTTCAACTTTGAAACAGAAAAGACTTCGCCTGTAGACCTTAATACCAAGGTTTGAAGCACTTCCAGTCCAATGACCTTCAACTTCGACAAGAATGGGTTACTGAAGATCAATTCTAACCTGGTTCTTCACAGGTTTGGGTGAGTGAGTTGGGCGTCACTTTCATAAGCCCTGCAGCAATAACAGTGAATGGGTGAATTTAGTTTTACACCGAACTCAGCAATATTCCAGCTATACGGCGGCAGTCTGTAAATAATCGAGTCTGGACCAGACAATCCTGTGATCAACAGCATGAGCATCGATCTGCGCAATTGGGAACCGATGACATGTGTCAACCAAGTCAGCGAGCCTGACCACACGATCCCGTTAGTCGCCCCTTACGACAAGCATGGGCTACTGAAGGTTCATTCTAACCCGGACCTTCACGGGTCCAGTGAGTGAGTATGGAAATTGGGCTCAATGCCACTTTAAACAGTATTCCAGTTCTATCATGGCATGTTAGCTTCCTGTTGGAGGACAGCCTAAAGTCATGCAGGTGTTAGATGTTTACAACCTTAATGAAACCATCACAGGCATGGTTCCGACAAACCTAGAAACATAGTCAAGTTTGTTTCAAATATTCCGACACGTGTCACTGCTTCATTGTTGTGAGATGTAACATTGTCTGTTATAACCCCATTCAGGGATTTACATGGAGTACTGAATTTGAGGGTCCCTGGAACTCATACTCTTAATTTTCAGGGGTCCTGGACAACAAAATGTGGGTCCCAGACACTTAAATATTATTATTAATACTGTTATTGTATTGTGTATCATGATCATCACATTGTTACAGTAATTACATTGCAAATGATACCATAACCCAGCTGATAGCAAACTCAGTGATAACTTATTGTCACTTGATTGGAATTTTTACAAAATGTATTCAGACCTTTTCTGAGTCCCTGTGGATGCGTTAATACATTTTGTTGCGTCCATTGTCAATTTTTATGTGTATAAGACGCAGGAATTCGCGTCCTGTAAATCCCTGCCCCTTCCCTTTTTCCAACGCCATGTCAAGAGACACAAAACACACAATAACAAGGAGAAAATGACTTCTTCAGACATGAAAAATTAGAAAAAATGGCATTTTCAGTTAGGTCAACAAGTATTATTCCACAAATCCAACTTTAGTCAGTTTCTTTAGAAAGTGTTTAAATTAAAATTTAACATACATTATTTTGGGAATTACACATTTTTAGTAATTAACACCTGTAAGACATTGTAATCCCAATCGATGTTTAAACGGTTTTAACAGCTTTTGAAACGGTTACATTTATCTTAGACATTAACTGTGCAATAAAACTTGCTCATATCATTTGTAGTAAGAGGCATTAGTTCCAAGAAACTCACTTACCACTAGTCCATGAATAACATCATTTATACATAAATTTGAACTCTTTCACTACCATGTTTTCTAGACCATCAACACGATCTGCACCTGATCGTCACATTAACCTTGTGATCTTCCATCCTCAACAGAAGAAGCAAACAGTGCTAAATCATCCATATCATTATTTATTTATCTGGCGTAACTGCAAAATTTATATTGAGCCATAAAGAAAACTACTTAACATAGTACCCGAACACATGTAGCCTGAGCACAATGTAGTGTTTGAATTGTTAATATCCATGCAGAAAGAGCCCTGCCTATGATTGTGGAACACAGGTCAACCGAGACTCGGTTTCTGAACCTAACAATCACAAACAGCCATACATTATTAAAGCGTAATAGCATTGCCTAAATTTGCTTTTGCCAGTCTATAATTTGTAATATCATTCTTGCGTTTATCATTCCTTCATTCTACTTAATATTGCAAACAAATTGATAAGCTTTACCTTGTGTTTGGGTAAATTTCTTCTTTGAAGAAATACAAATTTAATTATGCAAAATGCAGCATCTAGTATTAATAATCATTGATGACTTAGCAAGAATTCTTCCACCATATGACCAGAATGAAACCCGTTTCAAATGCAGATGCCATCAGAGTTGCTGTGAAATTCACCAACATGTACATGTTCCCCTGTAGTACTGTCAGTTTGAGAAGATTTTACTGTGATCAGCGCTTCAATAAACCAAGAGTTATTTCCCTTTGACCATATCATTCTAATAGGTGAAGCACTGTCCTGAAGCCAGTCACCATGCTGTGTAATGGGTCTGAGATGTGAGGTGAGGTGAAATTGGGTTTTATGTCGTGCTTGAGAATATTTCGTTCATATGACAACGTGCATGCGTGTGTATGTGTATGTGCGGCTGCTTGTACTAGCCCAGACTTAAGCTGGTTTTATAGTGCTAGCCCACTGAGATACCATGCCGCAGTGAAGCATGAATACCCCACTCAGACACATTATACTGACTCCGAGCCGACCAGTCCTTGTTGTACCCATTAATGCCAAGCGCCAGACAGGGATAAAAAAAACCCAAGTACCATATTTTAACGTCTTTTGGTATGACGCAGTCGGGGATCGAACCCGGGATCTTCTGCTCTCCGGGCGGACGCTAAAACCAATACACCACGGAGGCGCTCTATGGGTCTGAGAATGGGTAAAGGATGCCCAAACACACAGTCAACAGCCAAACTATCAGTGCACATCATAAAAGTGCCACAATACGTAACAGTTAGAAACTAAACTTAAAAGTCAAGTAGTCCTTGTGATAAGTCAATGCTAAAAGATGAAGATTAAGGTTGTCCCACAGTTCAATACAATACAGGTAAGTCACACATCACCTGCTTATCATTCTCACATTTCTCACATGGCTGATCCACCTTTACAAGTATACTGGCACATGTAACGGTGAATGATAATGAGACATCCCCTTTAAGACACGAATAAAAAAAAGTAAAGCAATATTAAAGGGATTTTTAACCTACATGTCTTAATTACTGGTTTTGTTGCATATAATCAATCCTCTTGTGGCTTTAGTCCATTGCATAAAACAGGAGAGCAGAATAAAGGGAAAGTCTCATCTTTCTTTATAAATTGTATTCATAACTGTTCACTGCAAAATATATCATATTATGTAGTGTGGCCTGCCTCAGGCAGCATCTGCAGATTGTAGACAAGGTGCTTGTGGCCCAATTCCTCTTTGTAAAGAAACTTCCTTACTTCAGTTGTTATAACCTTGTGTGAGTTTATGCTGCATCATACAAACATTTCACAAGCGTGTGATCATGGCATGATAACACTATTAACAGCATTTGAACCAAAACGTCACATATATTGAATTAAAGAAGATGTATATCCACAGAACTATCCCCCTTCTTAAAGAACATATCAATTTACCATTCTCTATATTAAACCATTACCCAATATGACAATACAGCTAATTATAGATGTGCCTTAAATAAATCCAGCAAACTAACCACGATTAATTTCATCCTACTCAGTAGGCAGCCATACAACATGTTAAACCACTGAAAACACTTCAATAGAAAATGAACAAGCTAATAATGGCAATGTCGCTGCAGCAATATGATCAGGCCAAAATAAATAAATTATTTGAATTTCATGCCCACTGAATCACTACAAAACACCCAATCTTGCACCATCTTGTGAACTGACCCGTGAAGATCCGGGTTAGAACTGGTCTTCAGCAACCCATGCTTGTCATAAGAGGCAACTAACGGGATCGGGTGATCAGGCTCGCTGACATATGTCATCGTATCCCAATTGTGTAGAAAGATGCTCATGATGTTGATCCCTGGATTGTCTGGTCCAGACTCGATTATTTACAGACCGCTGCCATATAGCTGGAATATTGCTGAGTGCGGCATTAAGCAACAAACCAACCAACCATCTTGTGAATTTCAAGTACCGGTATCTACAGATGAAAAACTCCTAGTGTGTGTACTAGCATTCCATTATTTGCCAAAATCCATCTTATACGTGGAGCTGTTCATAATTAATCTCCACAAATGCCCTGAATAAATTGTTCAAAAGAAATTCAAATATTAAACACAAAAAATGCCCCCAAACTCACACAAAATGAATTTAGACTGAAAGCCTCTCATCAAGAAAGCGACAATACCCAAAAGTTATCATTAATCATAAAGGCAATAACGATTCTTTAGATCATTTTCTCATAACTGCCAGATAACTTTGTCATTCATATCATAACGTTTTTCATTTGTCTCTCTTCTTGAGGCTCTGGAACACCTCAACTGGAAGTTTAGACCAAGAAGAAAGGTAATTTTCAAAGGCCATTTATTGACACAATCCATGAACAATTTATAACTGTTTAGCATAAAAATGAAAACTACACGATAAAATACAAACAAAATCAAAATCAAAAACAAAAATACAATGCCTTGGCTCAAATTTATACAAAAATGTCAACGAAAAGTATAATTAATGACTGCTGCCTTGCACAGGGTTACACACCCAAGCAAGCACTCCACCATATCCAATAATCCCGTTTATAATTGACTCAAGTCGGCACTTTATTTCCGCTCCAAGAACTTTAAGTAAACACCCAGCAGATTACCCAGCGTCCTGTATGTGTGCTATATTGTGCTGTATGTCCAGAATAGGCACTATTACACTGTTCTTCTACATAAAACAAACTAACATACCCGGAACCGCGCAAGGGGGACGCTCCATACAATGGGTAATATAGAGATTTGTGTATGACGTTATGTCAGCATCAGTCTGACACTGATAGGGGTCAAAGGCCACCGGCAGGCAATACTCGCAGAAGTCTATGCTATTCAGATGATAAAATTTAATCAGGAATTTCAATTGAGGCAAAAAGCTTTAGGACTTTGCGCTTCATTTATATTCATTAGTTTTCATGGGAAAATTTGGCCAGCGAGGTCTGTGCCTCAGGATATTGAGGTGACTTATCTCAAATGCTTTTATTAAGAAATGTTTGCTCTGTCGATGCACTGAAATATTCTGTAAGATATATGAATATGTTTTACACGTTGTATGCTCTTTTTAAAGGAGGTATTTATTCCAATCACTCCGTCAGAGATATGTTTGAAAAAAGAATGTTGGTTCTAGAGAGATCATGGTGAACTGAATAGTTTAAACGTGCTGAAATGAAATGAAAATTATGTCACCATGTTAAAACTAGAATATGCAGTTATTGGCAGGATGGGAGATGCTGTTATGCTGATCTGTGTGTTACATGTGAATCTGAATTAATACCAACTGGAACTTTCACATCTTAGATTAGCAGTTTGATGAAATAATAGTTTTCAAAAACTCATGCTGAACCTGAACTATACGTTGTCATTCACTGCACCTAAAACATACACAAGGTGTGATACTCGGGGTAACAAATTGATTATACTTATCAGTCCCCCAAAATAATGTGCCACAGATTTTCCAAATGGTAAAGTCGATCTGCGCAATTGGGAACTGATGACATGTGTCAACCAAGCCAGCAAGCCTGACCACCCGATCCCGTTAGTCGCCTTTTACGACAAGCATAGTCGCCTTTTGTAAAGTCCCCCATGAAATGCCACTAGTCCTTCCTGAATTGTACTAGTCACAAACAAGCATAATTTCATCAAATCCTGGTGTAATAAAATCAGTTGGAAGTCAAAATATTGCAAACCATTTTGTTGTCCAGCTGTTTACTTAAAGAACAGAAACTATCCCAGCTGGCATGCTTCGTCCACTATATTCTGCCCCCTGGTTTAAAACACTTACACTCATTTTCACTTGAAAGCGTGAAAGCGGAGACAGGTTAGAAATAAGGCGTTCCTCTATCAAAAGAACAGTATGTGTTCATTAGGATTCAGTCTTGGCAGTCTGAGGACCGCCTCAGTGATGTAGTGGTTAGAGCGTCCGCCTGGAGAGCGGAAGGTTGCGGGTTCGATCCCCGACCGCGTCATACCAAAAGACGTTAAAATATGGTACTTGTTGGTCCCTGCCTGGCGCTCGGCATTAATGGGTACATCAAGGACTGGTCGGCACGGAGTCAGTATAATGTGTCTGAGTGGGGTATTCATGCTTCACTGCGGCATGGTATCTCAGTGGGCTAGCACTATAAAACCAGCTTCAGTCTAGGCTAGTACAAGCAGCCGCACATACACACGCATGCACGTCGTCATATGAGCAAAATATTCTCAAGCACGACGTAAAACCCAATTTCACCTCACCTCACCTTGGCAGTCTGCTAAACGGGAAACCAGACAATTTCCAGACAATAATTGCTGGGATAAACAATTGTGCAGATTAGCAAGGTTTCACTTAACAGACGTAGTAGTGTATCTAACTGCTCTAGTACAGATCAAACTCTCTTAGTGCTACATGTAAATGTAAGTACTTGAGTTATCATAGTTGTAGCATTTTACAATCATTTGGAGTATTGGCGATCTGACTGTATTGTCAGCTGTTTCACTGCTTAAAGCACCAACCACCGTCTATCGGCAAGCATATTTCTGGTTAGCATCTCAGGGCAATTTTTCAAAATAGAAAAAACATCCCGATACATTTGCAGATAAAACAAGACAAAAAAAGCCTCTGCCCGTGGGCCGTTCTGTTTACCCATAATCCTGTGCTGCAGTGATGAATATCTCCGCAACACATGTCTTCTAATAAGACACCTGAAGGTGAAGCTCTTTAAAAGTTCCCATTGTGCGATGAGCTGATAGCTTAGTGATAATACTAGACATATGCCCGTCTTCAAAGGAAGACACTCAAACTTCAATCACCGGTATTGCCCTCATTGTGCTCAAGGCATTGAGCCTCACCTTAAGTTATCAACAATTTTCACATTTTTTTGTGATGTAAGTTTGGATTATTTTGCATTGTGGGCATGAAAACCAACTGGTAATTCAGAACAGGTAAAACATAGCTCAGGGCACATTTATGTGATATTTATGCCCCAAAATTAATGCCAAGGATTGAATAAAGACCAAGTATAAGTTTTATATGCAAATATGTGATGCCTAATGAGATATTGACATGTGAGTGAGTGAGTGAATAATTCAGTGAGTGAGCCAGTGAAGAGGGGCTAAAATTGCTTGGAATAGTATTCCAATGTCAACTTACTGTAGGAGGAAAGGTTGAACTGATGCAGTTCTCTGCCTTTACCATCATTGTGAGTGAGTGAGTTTAGTTTTATGCTGCTTTAAGCAATATTCCAGCCGTATCACGGCGGGTGACACCACAAATGGGCTTCACACATTGTACCCATGTGGGGAATCGAACCCGGGACTTCAGTGTGACAAGTGAACGCTTTGACCACTTTAACCACCATCATTGTGAAACTCACAAGCATGGGTACCCGGTTTATCATCACAGACAAAGTAACTTGAACAGGATAAACAAGGATTCAAATCTTTGATTGTGTTTTTCTGGCACACTCGAGAGCTGCATCTCTGCATTGAGTTTGTGAGTGAAATGTGCCAGCCAAACAGGTACAATATGTGAGGCCCATGTCTAGAGTCCCCTGCTATCACATTGTGGGGATATTGATACATCAAATGTAAACAGAGGTAAACCTCTACAGCAGTCATACTTTATAGCACTGCATCCTGTTAAGTATACAGATCAATGTAAACCTCTACAGCAGTTATACTTTATAGCACTGCATCCTGTTAAGTATACAGATCAAAGTAAACCTCTACAGCAGTTATACTTTATAGCACTGCATCCTGTTAAGTATACAGATCAAAGTAAACCTCTACAGCAGTTATACTTTATAGCACTGCATCCTGTTAAGTATACAGATCAAAGTAAACCTCTACAGCAGTTATACTTTATAGCACTGCATCCTGTTAAGTATACAGATCAAAGTAAACCTCTACAGCAGTTATACTTTATAGCACTGCATCCTGTTAAGTATACAGATCAAAGTAAACCTCTACAGCAGTTATACTTTATAGCACTGCATCCTGTTAAGTATACAGATCAAAGTAAACCTCTACAGCAGCTATACTTTATAGCACTGCATCCTGTTAAGTATACAGATCAAAGTAAACCTCTACAGCAGTTATACTTTATAGCACTGCATCCTGTTAAGTATACAGATCAAAGTAAACCTCTACAGCAGTTATACTTTATAGCACTGCATCCTGTTAAGTATACAGATCAAAGTAAACCTCTACAGCAGTTATACTTTATAGCACTGCATCCTGTTAATTATACAGATCAAAGTAAACCTCTATAGCAGTTATACTTTATAGCACTGCATCCTGTTAAGTATACAGATCAAAGTAAACCTCTACAGCAGTTATACTTTATAGCACTGCATCCTGTTAAGTATACAGATCAAAGTAAACCTCTACAGCAGTTATACTTTATAGCACTGCATCCTGTTAAGTATACAGATCAAAGTAAACCTCTACAGCAGTTATACTTTATAGCACTGCATCCTGTTAAGTATACAGATCAAAGTAAACCTCTACAGCAGTTATACTTTATAGCACTGCATCCTGTTAAGTATACAGATCAAAGTAAACCTCTACAGCAGTTATACTTTATAGCACTGCATCCTGTTAAGTATACAGATCAAAGTAAACCTCTACAGCAGTTATACTTTATAGCACTGCATCCTGTTAAGTATACAGATGAAAGTAAACCTCTACAGCAGTTATACTTTATAGCACTGCATCCTGTTAAGTATACAGATCAAAGTAAACCTCTACAGCAGTTATACTTTATAGCACTGCATCCTGTTAAGTATACAGATCAAAGTAAACCTCTACAGCAGTTATACTTTATAGCACTGCATCCTGTTAAGTATACAGATCAAAGTAAACCTCTACAGCAGTTATACTTTATAGCACTGCATCCTGTTAAGTATACAGATCAAAGTAAACCTCTACAGCAGTTATACTTTATAGCACTGCATCCTGTTAAGTATACAGATCAAAGTAAACCTCTACAGCAGTTATACTTTATAGCACTGCATCCTGTTAAGTATACAGATCAAAGTAAACCTCTACAGCAGTTATACTTTATAGCACTGCATCCTGTTAAGTATACAGATCAAAGTAAACCTCTACAGCAGTTATACTTTATAGCACTGCATCCTGTTAAGTATACAGATCAAAGTAAACCTCTACAGCAGTTATACTTTATAGCACTGCATCCTGTTAAGTATACAGATCAAAGTAAACCTCTACAGCAGTTATACTTTATAGCACTGCATCCTGTTAAGTATACAGATCAAAGTAAACCTCTACAGCAGTTATACTTTATAGCACTGCATCCTGTTAAGTATACAGATCAAAGTAAACCTCTACAGCAGTTATACTTTATAGCACTGCATCCTGTTAAGTATACAGATCAAAGTAAACCTCTACAGCAGTTATACTTTATAGCACTGCATCCTGTTAAGTATACAGATCAAAGTAAACCTCTACAGCAGTTATACTTTATAGCACTGCATCCTGTTAAGTATACAGACCAAAGTAAACCTCTACAGCAGTTATACTTTATAGCACTGCATCCTGTCAAATATAGACCAAAGTAAACCTCTACAGCAGTTATACTTTATAGCACTGCATCCTGTCAAATATAGACCAATGTAAACCTCTACAGCAGTTATACTTTATAGCACTGCATCCTGTTAAGTATACAGATCAAAGTAAACCTCTACAGCAGTTATATCAAAGTAAACCTATAGCACTGCATCCTGTTAAGTATACAGATCAAAGTAAACCTCTACAGCAGTTATACTTTATAGCACTGCATCCTGTTAAGTATACAGATCAAAGTAAACCTCTACAGCAGTTATACTTTATAGCACTGCATCCTGTTAAGTATACAGATCAAAGTAAACCTCTACAGCAGTTATACTTTATAGCACTGCATCCTGTTAAGTATACAGATCAAAGTAAACCTCTACAGCAGTTATACTTTATAGCACTGCATCCTGTTAAATATACAGATCAAAGTAAACCTCTACAGCAGTTATACTTTATAGCACTGCATCCTGTCTAATATAGAGATCAAAAGTAAACCTCTACAGCAGTTATACTTTATAGCACTGCATCCTGTCAAATATAGACCAAAGTAAACCTCTACAGCAGTTATACTTTATAGCACTGCATCCTGTTAAGTATACAGATCAAAGTAAACCTCTACAGCAGTTATACTTTATAGCACTGCATCCTGTTAAGTATACAGATCAAAGTAAACCTCTACAGCAGTTATACTTTATAGCACTGCATCCTGTCAAATATAGACCAATGTAAACCTCTACAGCAGTTATACTTTATAGCACTGCATCCTGATATAGAAAGTAAACCTCTACAGCAGTTATACTGTATAGCACTGTATCCTGTTAAGTATACAGATAGTAAACCTCTAAGCAGTTATACTGTATAGCACTCTATCAGTTAAAATATAGATTATACAGCAGTTATTTATAGCACTGCATCCTGTCAAATATAGACCTGTAAACCTCTACAGCAGTTATACTGTATAGCACTGTATCCTGTCAAATATAGACCAATGTAAACCTCTACAGCAGTTATACTTTATAGCACTGTATCCTGTCAAATATAGACCAGCGTAAACCTCTACAGCAGTTATACTGTATAGCACTGTATCCTGTCAAGTATATAGACCAACGTAAACCTCTACAGCAGTTATACTGTATAGCACTGTATCCTGTCAAATATAAATCAAAGTAAACCTCTACAGCAGTTATACTTTATAGCACTGTATCCTGTCAAATATAGACCAAAGTAAACCTCTACAGCAGTTATACTTTATAGCACTGTATCCTGTCAAATATAGACCAATGTAAACCTCTACAGCAGTTATACTTTATAGCACTGCATCCTGTTAAGTATACAGATCAAAGTAAACCTCTACAGCAGTTATACTTTATAGCACTGCATCCTGTTAAGTATACAGATCAAAGTAAACCTCTACAGCAGTTATACTTTATAGCACTGTATCCTGTCAAATATAGACCAATGTAAACCTCTACAGCAGTTATACTTTATAGCACTGCATCCTGTTAAGTATACAGATCAAAGTAAACCTCTACAGCAGTTATACTTTATAGCACTGCATCCTGTTAAGTATACAGATCAATGTAAACCTCTACAGCAGTTATACTTTATAGCACTGCATCCTGTTAAGTATACAGATCAAAGTAAACCTCTACAGCAGTTATACTTTATAGCACTGTATCCTGTCAAATATAGACCAATGTAAACCTCTACAGCAGTTATACTTTATAGCACTGTATCCTGTCAAATATAGACCAATGTAAACCTCTACAGCAGTTATACTTTATAGCACTGCATCCTGTTAAGTATACAGATCAAAGTAAACCTCTACAGCAGTTATACTTTATAGCACTGTATCCTGTCAAATATAGACCAAAGTAAACCTCTACAGCAGTTATACTTTATAGCACTGCATCCTGTCAAATATAGACCAACGTAAACCTCTACAGCAGTTTATACTGTATAGCACTGTATCCTGTCAAATATAGATCAAGCGTAAACCTCTACAGCAGTTATACTGTATAGCACTGTATCCTGTCAAATATAGACCAACGTAAACCTCTACAGCAGTTATACTTTATAGCACTGTATCCTGTCAAATATAGACCAAAGTAAACCTCTACAGCAGTTATACTTTATAGCACTGCATCCTGTTAAGTATACAGACCAAAGTAAACCTCTACAGCAGTTATACTTTATAGCACTGTATCCTGTCAAATATAGACCAATGTAAACCTCTACAGCAGTTATACTTTATAGCACTGTATCCTGTCAAATATAGACCAACGTAAACCTCTACAGCAGTTATACTGTATAGCACTGTATCCTGTCAAATATAGACCAACGTAAACCTCTAAGGCAGTTATACTTTTATAGCACTGTATCCTGTCAAATATAGACCAATGTAAACCTCTACAGCAGTTATACTTTATAGCACTGCATCCTGTTAAGTATACAGATCAAAGTAAACCTCTACAGCAGTTATACTTTATAGCACTGTATCCTGTCAAATATAGATCAATGTAAACCTCTACAGCAGTTATACTTTATAGCACTGCATCCTGTCAAATATAGACCAAAGTAAACCTCTACAGCAGTTATACTGTATAGCACTGTATCCTGTCAAATATAGACAGATAGCGTAAACCTCTACAGCAGTTATACTTTATAGCACTGTATCCTGTCAAATATAGATCAAAGTAAACCTCTACAGCAGTTATACTTTATAGCACTGCATCCTGTCAAATATAGACCAATGTAAACCTCTACAGCAGTTATACTTTATAGCACTGTATCCTGTCAAATATAGATCAAAGTAAACCTCTACAGCAGTTATACTTTATAGCACTGCATCCTGTCAAATATAGATCAAAGTAAACCTCTACAGCAGTTATACTTTATAGCACTGCATCCTGTCAAATATAGACCAATGTAAACCTCTACAGCAGTTATACTTTATAGCACTGTATCCTGTCAAATATAGACCAATGTAAACCTCTACAGCAGTTATACTTTATAGCACTGCATCCTGTTAAGTATACAGATCAAAGTAAACCTCTACAGCAGTTATACTTTATAGCACTGTATCCTGTCAAATATAGATCAAAGTAAACCTCTACAGCAGTTATACTGTATAGCACTGTATCCTGTCAAATATAGACCAACGTAAACCTCTACAGCAGTTATACTGTATAGCACTGTATCCTGTCAAATATAGACCAATGTAAACCTCTACAGCAGTTATACTTTATAGCACTGCATCCTGTATCCTCAAATATAGACCAATGTAAACCTCTACAGCAGTTATACTTTATAGCACTGCATCCTGTCAAATATAGACCAAGCGTAAACCTCTACAGCAGTTATACTGTATAGCACTGTATCCTGTCAAATATAGACCAACGTAAACCTCTACAGCAGTTATACTTTATAGCACTGTATCCTGTCAAATATAGACCAATGTAAACCTCTACAGCAGTTATACTGTATAGCACTGTATCCTGTCAAATATAGACCAATGTAAACCTCTACAGCAGTTATACTGTATAGCACTGTATCCTGTCAAATATAGACCAACGTAAACCTCTACAGCAGTTATACTTTATAGCACTGTATCCTGTCAAATATAGACCAACGTAAACCTCTACAGCAGTTATACTTTATAGCACTGTATCTTGTCAAATATAGACCAATGTAAACCTCTACAGCAGTTATACTGTATAGCACTGTATCCTGTCAAATATAGACCAATGTAAACCTCTACAGCAGTTATACTGTATAGCACTGTATCCTGTCAAATATAGACCAATGTAAACCTCTACAGCAGTTATACTGTATAGCACTGTATCCTGTCAAATATAGACCAACGTAAACCTCTACAGCAGTTATACTTTATAGCACTGCATCCTGTCAAATATAGACCAATGTAAACCTCTACAGCAGTTATACTTTATAGCACTGTATCCTGTCAAATATAGACCAAAGTAAACCTCTACAGCAGTTATACTTTATAGCACTGCATCCTGTCAAATATAGACCAAAGTAAACCTCTACAGCAGTTATACTTTATAGCACTGTATCCTGTCAAATATAGACCAATGTAAACCTCTACAGCAGTTATACTTTATAGCACTGCATCCTGTTAAGTATACAGATCAAAGTAAACCTCTACAGCAGTTATACTTTATAGCACTGCATCCTGTCAAATATAGACCAAAGTAAACCTCTACAGCAGTTATACTGTATAGCACTGTATCCTGTCAAATATAGACCAATGTAAACCTCTACAGCAGTTATACTGTATAGCACTGCATCCTGTTAAAATATAGACCAACGTAAACCTCTACAGCAGTTATACTGTATAGCACTGTATCCTGTCAAATATAGACCAACGTAAACCTCTACAGCAGTTATACTGTATAGCACTGCATCCTGTCAAGTATATAGACCAATGTAAACCTCTACAGCAGTTATACTTTATAGAACTGTAGCCTGTCAAATATAGACCAATGTAAACCTCCAGAGACAGCAAGGTATGATCTATATTTTGCACTCGTATAACAGATTCAAGGTTATATCAAGAATAATTGAGCAAAACGCAGGCATCATTTACACCTGGAAACTACTGTTGTCCCAGGATATCCTGTATCCATGACAACTTATTCACATTCAGGTGATCATCACCCGTCCAAACTCTCCACTTCCTGATGGTGAGACATAAATCCCAGACTGCAGCATCCTTGATGTAACCGATGAATCAGCCACCAGCTGGAGGACATGGCAGACGAGTGACACATACTCTCTACCTGGCACAAACAAGGAAACAGACATGCCTGGCAGCCTGCATACATTATAACTGACTACATAGCCAACCACAGGCCATAATTTGACCGAACAGGGTTTGTACATAATTTTACTCACAAAATTCAAGCCCTTCTAAAAGTTTTTCAAGGCTTCCTTGAAAGTCAAGGTCATGCTAGTTACATTCTCCCATGCCCATTGGCTAAATTTATGCTACATTTGACCAATCAAACACCATCCAGCCATGGATAGATGTGGTAGTGGTACACTTCCATTACGTTGTTACCTGGGTATATTTGAGTTGGAAGCAGACATTTATTACACGGGAGAACATTCTATAGTTACTGTCTTCAAAGAGACTGGATACAAGTTTATTTTACAATGTAAATGTCATATAATGTCAAAGGAGGAATAGATGTATGTTTTCATAGATAATTGTCTTGATGTGGGGATTGGTTAAGAAAGTTTATGACAATTTATCTGTTTGAATTACAGTCAAATCCCGATGAGTCGAATCGCTGGGGACCAAGTAATAAATTCGACTTATCGATGTATTCGAGACATAGGTATGTCTATGAGGGTAGAAAAAAGATGATCCAGTCCTAATTCCTCCGCCTAAGCATTTGTTTATCTAATGATTTCCGTAAAATCACTAATCTGACTTTTGAACTCACCTGTCAATGGCGGAAAGGTGTGAGTCGCTGGCTGGTTTGTTAATTGGATCAGTTTGCTACACCAATCAACTTCTCATTGACTGACTTCGGCTTATGTATACAAGATTGCTGTTGTTTGAATCTCATGGGACCAAATTTCCTTCGAGTCATCGTGTGTATTTATGAGACAATTAAGTGTAACCGGTATTCAAATGATGACAACTATAACAGGGAATGGTGGGACCGACAGGTACTTCGAGTTATGCATAGTATTGAGACACCGGCATTCGACTCATCGGGGATTGGACTGTACCTTGTTTTAAGTATATTTCATCAATATCAATGTTCAAGGTCATCTACAGCCTGTGGGGACACAAGCTTCAGGACTGACTGAGAACCCAGTTGATCACAAAATGACAAGTGTTATCAATGGGATAAACCAATCTCATAATTCTGCTGATGTTTGTTGGTAGTTGAATGCACACAGCAATGTCCCAGCTATGCCATCCCGAGGTCTGTAAATAATCAAGACTGGACCGGACAATCCAGTGATTGACATCATGAGCATTGATCTATGCAAGTGAGATAAGATGGCATGCATTAGCCGAGTCTGAAAGCCTAACCACCTGGTCCTCTTGGTCATGTTTCATGATAAGCGTGAGTTGCTGAAGACCAGTTCTAACCCGGTTGATAATTCTGCTATAAAGTTACAGTGCACGCTGTCAAACTCGGTCTGTCTTTCTCAGATTGCTGTATAAACCAGACTGAACTTACGGTCCGGACGTAATCCTTTTTGTTGTCATAATGAAAAGTTCTGTATCTCGGACTCTCATTATTTCGGATTTGGACCAAAGTGTCGGCCCGAAAAGGTAGTTACATTGCTTTATAATCCGGACTGAGCAGGAAGTCCGCTTGGCCAATAAACCTTGAATAAACAATCTGTTGATTGGTTTGTGTATTTTGTCTTATTTACTGAGCAGAGGGCCGCTTGGCCAAGACCGCTTGGTCTAGCGGTGAACACTTATTTACCTTTGATCCGATTAACACTAATTTGTAAACTATAATTGAAATGATCATGTAAACTCCGTGTCAATGTCACTATGCATTTATGTTTCATGCACAATCGTATGCTCGTCAAAGGGAGATAACTCCATTAAAACCTGTGTACCTTGGACTGCTGTCTAATTCGGACTTTTTAGTCGGTCCCAAGCCGGTCCGAATTAGACAGAGTGCACTACTACTACTTTCAACCTAGACACAACGAAATTCCTTCCTTTTCAATTATTGTGTAGATTGATGTTCATGATGTTGATCACTGGACTGTCTGGTCTAGACTTGATTATTTACAGACAGCATATTGCCAAGTGCAGCGTAAAACAACAAACCAAAACCAAACCTTTTCAATTAACTACTAATATTTCCAAAACTAGGGGACATGAAGGGGAGACTACTCTATACTGCCCAAAATCAAAAAGCATGAATCAGTAATAATCCAGCAATATGGTTGACAGCAAATAACTGACTCTGAACCAGGTAAACCATTGGCTCAAATAATCATAATCAACATCTAACACCAATTTAAAAAACTAAACTTCAAATATTCAAAATCATGGTTTCATCATTGTTTGCCATTTGTGTAAAATCTCTGCCTTAAAATCACACTGTCAACCAAAGTATAGTCCATAGTTTGGGTACAGAACTATGACAGAAAATCAACCAAGTCACCTAGCCTGCCGAGCCCCTTTCAATTGACTACAGAGATAAACTTCTTCCTAGTTCCAGGGGTTCCTAAAAGCAGAACCAGCATGGAACACGCAAACAAAAACAAACCAACTTTATTAATCCTCACAGCAATCTCTAAAAGTCTACAGATGTTCAAGCCTTTTTTCTCTTCCACCCTTACGCCAGCACAGCAAGTGACGAGGCGGAGACAATATACGGTCTGTGTGATAAGAGGGTGATAATTCTCATACCTTGTGACAACTTAATCCAATCAAGTAAAACCGGGAGCAGAAAAGTGATGACCTTAACTTGAAATTCCTGCGTTAATAATCAGCCCAAAGAGTGCTGTGGGTTGTGGAAGTAGTGAGGGCTGTTTTATCGAAGTCGGGGGTAAAGCAAATAACGCCACATCAAACAAGCTCTTTGATGCCTCCTTATTTTGAAAGTTGCATTGATTGATTAACGTTATCAGTGTTATTTGACATGTACGTAGTAATGTGGAAAATGTGGATGGGTAATAAATTGTGCAGAAAACATGAAAACAACTTCTACATACATCATGTCCCAGTCGTTTTCTGAAATGAAAGATTTGCACTTTTCACTTGAAAACAATTTTTTTCACTCCCTTACATTTGATCATACGTTATTTTTATGAATTAATTTTTCCTATCAAAACTAAAACATCGGTATTTGTTCATGATTTTGATGGAAACATCCTCATATGTCATCATGAAGACAGTAAGTTACAGATTTTCTCTTAACATATCATATGACTAGATAAGTACTCCTAACACAGATCTGATGACTTGAGGTAACGTTTCCGTGTAGTGAGTGAGTGAGTTTAGTTTTACGCCGCACTCAGCAATATTCCACCTATATGGCGGCGGTCTGTAAATAATCGAGTCTGGACCAGACAATCCTGTGATCAACAGCATGAGCATCGATCTGCACAATTTGAAACCGATGACATGTGTCAACAAAGCCAGCGAGTCTGACCACCCGATCCCGTTAGTCACCTCTTACGACAAGCATGGGCTACTGAAGGTTCATTCTAACCCGGACCTTCGCGGGTTGATTCCGTGTAGTAGACACTGCAGCAGAGTACATTACCTCAGTCAGTATGCATGTCGAAAACACACTACACTTTTTTTATGCCAGGGATTGTTAACCAATCGGGTTTTGGTAAATTATCATGCATGAAAATCAAACTTAACTGCTTGATTGCTGTTGTTGTTGTTTTATTTTAGGCAAATACATAAGCTTAGAAACCTCACCTGTTCTCTGGATGCCAGGCGTTTCACCATAGTTCAAATATTCAAGGAAACAGAGGGCGTGGGAATGATTTTACGTCACTTTTAAAAATATTCAAGCAATATCGTGATGGGGACAACTGAAATGGACATTGTATCTATCTGTTGAAAATCAAACCTGAGGCTTTTGCATGAGGAGCCTTAGTTCATAATTTATGGCTAGGGGGGTGATGATGATTTTAAGTGGGGGTCACCCATCTTGTTCTGGGGAGGTAGGGGGGATCATCAATTTTGTACACATGTTTCTAGTGGGCAATTTTGTAAAAAAAACATCTAAAAATTATGCTTAAAAATATTGGAAGAGGGAGGTGGGTAATTGATTTTGTACATGACATGCAGGGGGTGTCATGCTTCTTACTTTGTACATAAATTTTTAGGGTGGTCATTCACATTGTAAATGCTTCTCCATGGGAAAAATCATCATCAACCCCACTGGCCATAAATTATGAACGGTCCCTTATCACAAGGTTACCACTCTGCCCTTTTCAAGGAAATTTGTTTATAGCACACAAACTTTAATGTTCAGTCCGGCCTAGTTTGTTATGGAAGAGGGACTACAGCCAGGGCTACACATAACATTCCAGTATATTACTCACCTGTAATGATGTAATTATGCAAATGAGGCAGGTATGAATCAGGCCAGGGCAAGTTCAACCTTTGTGGGGGGAAGAACTTCCTCTCCTTCCTGAAAGTCCTCCTGTGAAACAAATGACACACAATAAGCATGGACCATACACACACATACATACACTAAACGGTATGATGTAACCTTGACTTGATTAGTTGTTTTTGTGACAGCTACAAAGAAATGAAACAGCTGGTTGGTTGCTTAATTAACGCTGCAGTCAGCAATATTCCACCTATATGGCGGCGGTCTGTAAATAATCGAGTCTTGACCAGACAATCCAGTGATCAACATCATGAGCATTGATCTGAGCAGTTGGGATATCATGGCGTTTCAACCAAGTCAGCCGAGTCTGACCACCTGATAATGTTAGTCGTCTCTTCACGACAAGCATGGAGTGGCTGAACAGCAATTTAAACCCAGATCTTCATAGGTTTAGAACCAGGGGTGGAAATAACTTTAAAATTGCTAGTGTACTCGGTGCCGTGGCACATGTAAAATCACTTGCCCTGATCATTTTCCACTGTACCGGCCATTTTCTTGTTGATTTTTTAAATAAACAACATAATTAACATTGGAATATCAACTGGACACTGGTACAGTGTGATATACAAATTTGCTTGCCCGACAGAAAAAACACTGGACTCGGGCGTCGGGCAATGGGTTATTTCCACCCTGAGAACTGGTCCCCAGCAACCAAGAATGCATGTAAGAGGCAACCAGAGGGATTGGTTGGTCAGGCTTGGTGACTTGGTTGACCACAACTGCATGTATTGACCACACTGTCTGTCCAGAGACATTTATTACAGGCTACGTCATATAGCTTGAAACTTGCTAATTGTGGATTTATACAAAGAAATATATATATTACAAGAAAGACCTTCGATCATAGTTTTTCTGAAAACATATAAGCGTCAGTGCAGATAAATTACAACTATGACACAACAAAACAGGCGGGAGCTATCAGTTTAGAAGTTTTTAACACGGTGTCCTACAAGTAGGTCTGTATCCCCTGTAAGTAGGTCTGTATACACACACTTTGTTGTGTATTCGAGCTTACGGCTGTCATGAGCTGACTTGTCATACTTCCAAGTTTGTTAACCATGGTGGTTGAGTGGGTAGATCACTCACTTTGAATATTGGATGGGACACAACCCCAAAATGTGCTAATTTGTATTTTACTGAGAAAGTGTAATCCCACAAATAACACGTCATGTTGAAATGGGGCGGTGGGGTAGCCTAGCGGTTAGATCGTCTGCTTGTCATGCCGAAGAACTGGGTTCGATTCCCCACATGGGTACAATGTGTAAAACCCATTCGTGGTGTCCCCCGCCGTGATATTGCTGGAATATTGCTGTTAGTGGCGTAAAACTGTTGAAATAAGCAACACATTAAAAAAAAGACTACAAAATCTTGGGAATGTGATCTGATGAAGTCTGCAGTTGATGCCGAATTCATCTCTTGACCTTCAATTCAGTGAAATTCATACATTGAAATTTTTAGAAAAATACACTCAACGTCTTTGAGTACCGTATTCACTGTATTAAGGTGGAGTGCTTATAAAACATCAGGGGTGGAAATAACTTTACAATTGCAAAGTGTACTCCGGTATAGTGGCACATGCAAAATCACTTTGCCCTGATAATTTTTCCACTATACCGGCGGTTTCCTTGTTGATTTTTAAATAAACAACATTATTAATATTGGAAAGTCAGCTGGACACCAGTACAGAGTGATATACAAATTTGCTTGTCCGACAGAAAAAACACTGGACTCGGATGTCGGGCAATGGGTTATTTCCACCCCTGAACATGTATCACAGGTTAAATCTAGAGATGAATCAGTAGCAAAACATAATGAACAGAATTCCAAAACAAAAACATTTACTGTCAGAGCTCATGTCTCCAAATCATCATCATCCAATAATAATTACATGGCAATCATATTACCCTTCTAACCTGATATCTATGGTGAATAAACTGATGAATAAATCTGCATTATACACAAGACAATACAGGCAGTCATCACAGGCAATTAAAGTTTAGTTCTTAGTATTGGACACTAGAGGTGTGGCGATACAGAAATTTCCACCGATCACGATCGACAATCGATATCATGGAGCGATCACGATTCGATATGATGCATATCACGATATGCTATCTTTAGTTATTTTCTTTAAAAAGTGTATTCTGATAACAAGAAACAGTGTAAATTTTGCCATAACCATCAATTTCTGGTGAAAATTCACAATTTTAATGGTCAACGATACATATCGCGATCCGGAAAACAGTATCGATATATTTATTGTCAGAAAAGTATTACGATTATCGATACTCGATATATACACAGCTCTAATGGACACTTCTGCAGATAATCTAGAAACTGGTCTAGAAGTTGACAGTGACCATTGGATCCTTGTGCTGCATACAGTGAATTCCGTAATATTAATTGTGTTGATACATTTTCAACATCAAAGTGGAACTTACTCTTTGCTTACACCGTTTAATATCAGTGGGACTAGTTAGCATTGAACCATGTACACTGATATTCAACACTGGTGTATATAATTAAAACTTAGACAATAAGAGGGTCAAAAGAAAATATTGCTTCTGGTTTCATAATGAACCCTAACCAAGCACCCCCACCCTGAACCTATTCTCTCCGGTTGTTGCAAGATAGCTTTTATCACACAGTTAAAGCATTAGCCCCCAAGGTGTGGAACAATCTTGTCTGTAATTATATTTGCTCCACTTTCTGACATGTCCAGCCATCTTAACTGATGACTTGGTCGGGGAGGTCCAGCTATTCTGACAAGGGGACCCTCGGACCGAAACTCCAGATAAAAAGGATATATTTGTAATAAGAAACAAGCAGTCTCTCAACATGAACTAATCAGAGAGGTTATGCTGCCAATACTCCACGTTATTTTTCTACAAACTTGGCTGTACAGATTATATAGCTTGAGCATGATGAAATAACAAGGTTATGGGATGGAGGTGAAAGAGTAAGTTACTGAGGCGAGTGAGCTGTAAGGTGTTGTAGGGTCCACGCGGAGTGTGACGAGAAGATGTTTCAGTATGATGTTTGAGATGTGTGAGTGACTGAATAGGGTGAATGTGTCACTATGATGAGTGAGTGAGTGAGTGAGTGGCCCGGAAATGAACAGCGTGAGCCACTATGATGAGTGAGTGAATGAAAAACTGATGAGGTTGAGTGTGAGTATGATGAGTGATTGAAGAGGTGAATCACTGAGTAGGGTGTATCACTATGAGTGAGTGAGTGAGTATAAGTGAGTGAGTGAGTGAGTTATTATTTAACGTCACATCGGCAATATTTCAGCTATATGAGTGGCGATATAAGTGAGTGACTGAATAGGGTGAGACTCTGTGATGAGTGGTGAGTGAGAGTGAGCAAGCAAGTGAGTGAGTGAGTAAAGAGTTTGAGTGTGAGAGTATGAGTGAGTGGTATGATGAGTGAGTATGAGACCTCTAAGTGACCAATGACATTAAGAGACAGAGTGTGTGAGTGAGTTACCACACCACACTGAACAGTATCAGTTATATCACAGAGTAGTCCTGTCTCACAGTCCCTGAACCACGATATTTCCCCTACTGACTAGCCATCCCTGTATTGCTAAAGTCCTAAATGACGCAAGTCTAGATTTCATCAGGTTCTGAATCTCCCATCTGACTAGGTTGCTTTTTCAGTTTAAATGGGTTTATTTTTTACCATCAAATTGTATATATGCAGAGAATAAGTATTAGTCTAATAACAGAACATCAGTTTGATATGAGAAGCAGGTCATTAACCCTGACAACTCCCGAGAAACCCACATGAATGTGTATGGTGCAGAGAAACCAAAAATCTTTCCACAGGGATTTGAACCCATCTTCAAACTAATCACAGATTCGTGGCACGCCTAAGATGCCCTGACGGACAAGTGTGCCAGCTGCATCCCAGTGACAGAGACTAGCAACAAAGGAAAACGACTACAATAACAGGACATCTAACAAGAGACATCTTCCAATCCCAGGAAGGTATACAGCCATGTATCAGGAAGTGAGGGATTGATGTTCTCCAGTGTTGTTCACAAGGTGACATTAGCAAGTCAAATGACGAAGGACAGATCTATTTCAGTTCCAGAACACTGACACGTGAGTGTGTGACTCACCTGCGTAAAAACCAAACCAAAACCAAACCTTTTCAATTAACTACTAATATTTCCAAAAAACTGGGTGGACATGAAGGGGAGACTACTCTGTACTGCCCAAAATCAAAAAGTGCTACGAATCAGTAATAATCCAGTAATATGGTTGGATACAGCAAATAACTGACTCTGGAACCAGGTAAACCATTGCCTCAAAAAATCATAATCAACATCTAACAACAATTTAAAAACTAAACTTCAAATATTCAAAAATCATGGTTTCACTTCTCATTGTTTGCCATTTGTAAAATATCTGCCTTAAAAATCACTACACTGTTCAAAGTATAGTTTGGGTGCTATACTCATGACAGAAAATCAACCAAGTCACCTTAGCCTGTCACCCCTAGAGACTCAACAACCATCTTCTGAAACTTAACATATTTTACTGAAAAATGTTCATAGTAAAGAAAGTAACATAATGAAAAGGAGCCCTGAGATCTTCTCCATTTCTGAAGCTTGAGGAAATCTTTAGACTTCTGCCTACATTTTCAGACTTTGGCGAGGGCTTTCTTGGATATGAGCTTGCTTCAGGGTCTGGTAATGACAGACTCAGCTTACTCCCTTCCATTTGACTACAGGGACAAACTTCTTCCTAGTTCCAGGGGTTCTTAAAAGCAGAACCAGCATGGAACACGCAAACAAAACAAACCAACTTTATTAATCCTCACACCAGCAATCTCTAAAAGTCTACAGATGTTCAAGCTTCCTTTTTCTTCCACCCTTTACGCCAGCACAGCAAGTGACGAAGGCGGAGACAATATAAGGTCTGGTGTGATAAGAGGGTGATAATTCTCATACCTTGTGACAACTTAATCCAATCAAGTAAAACCGAGCAGAAAAGGGATGACCTTTAACTTGAAATTCTAAGGTAATAATCAGCCCAAAGAGTGCTGTGGGTTGTGGAAGTAGTGAGGGCTGTTTTTATCGAAGTCAAGGTAAAGCAAATAACGCCACATCAAACAAGCTCTTTGATGCCTCCTTATTTTGAAAGTTGCATTGATTGATTAACTTATCAGTGTTATTTGACATGTAAATGTAGTAATGTGGAAAATGTGGATGGGTAATAAATTCAGCAGAAAACATGAAACAACTTCTTACATACATCATGTCCCAGTCGCTTTCTTAAAATGAAAGATTTGCACTTTTCACTTGAAAACAATTTTTTCACTCCCTTCACATTTGATCATAATGCTATTTTTATGAATTAATTTTTCCTATCAAAACTAAAACATCGGGTATTTCAGTTCATGATTTTGATGGAAACATCCCTCATATGTCATCATGAAGACAGTAAGTTATTTTTTCTTAACATATCATATGACCAGATAAGAACTCCTAACACAGATCTGATGACTTGACAGGTAAGAGGTAACGCCTGTAGTGAGGAGTGAGTGAGTTTAGTTTTACCAAGACTTTCAGCAATATTCCACCTATATGGCGAAGCGGTCTGTAAATAATCGAAGTCTGAGCCAGACAATCCAGTGATCAACAGCATGAGCATCAATCTGCAACATTTGGGAACTGATGACATGTGAAGTCAACCAAGCTTAGCGAAGTCTGACTCACCTCGATCCCGCTTAGTCGCCTTCTTACACTATTAAGCATCGGCTACTGAAGGTTCATTCTAACCCGACCTTCGCTGGTTGATTCCCGGTAGTAGACACTGCAGCAGAGTACATGCTACCCTCAGTCAGTATGCATGTCGAAAACACTACACTGGTTTTTATGCCAGGGATTGTTAACCAATCTGGTTTTGTAAATTATCATGCATGAAAATCAAACTTAACTGCTTGATTGCTGTTGTTGTTGTTTTATTTTAGGCAAATACATAAGCTTAGAAACCTCACCTGTTCTCTGGATGCCAGGCTTTCACCATAGTTCAAATATTCAAGGAAACAGAGGGCTGGAATGATTTTTACGCCACTTTTAAAAATATTCAAGCAATATCGTGGATGGGGACAACTGAAATGGACTCTTCGCATTGTATCTGTTGAAAATCAGACCTGAGGCTTTTGCATGAGGAGCCATAGTTCATAATTTATGGCTAGGGGGGTGATGATGATTTTAAGTGGGGGTCACCCATCTTGTTCTGGGAGGTGTAGGGGATCATCAATTTTGTACACATGTTTCTAGTGGGCAATTTTGTAAAAACATCTAAAAATGATGCTAAAAATATTGGAAGATGGAGGGGGTTAAAAGATATTGTACATGACATGAGGGGGGTGTCACTTACTTTGTACATAATTTTAGGGGGCCATTCACATTGTACATGCTTCTCCATAAAAATCATCATGGCCATAAATTATGACTGACTGACTGAGTTTAGTTTTATGCCGCTTTTAGCAATATTCCAGCAATATCACGGCGGGGTACACCAGAAATAGGCTTAACACATTGTGCCCATGTGGGGAATCGAACCCGGGTCTTCGGCGTGACGAGCCAACGCTTTAACCACTAGGCTACCCCACCGCACCGCCATAAATTATGAACGGTCCCTTATCACAAGGTTACCACTCTGCCCCTTTTCAAGGAAATTTGTTTATAGCACATCTCAACTTTTCATGTTCAGTCCGGCCTAGTTTGTTATGGAAGAGGGACTATAGCCAGGGCTACACATAACATTCTAGTATATTACTCACCTGTAATGATGTAATTATGCAAATGAGGCAGGTATGAATCAGGCCAGGGCAAGTTCAACCTTTGTGGGGAAGAACTTTCCTCCTTCCTGAAAGTCCTCCTGTGAAACAAAATGACACACAAGCAAGCATGGACTAATACACACACATACATACACTAAAACGGGTATGATGTAACCTTGACTTGATTAGTTGTTTTTGTGACAGCTACAAAGAAATGAAACAGCTGGTTGGTTGCTTAATTAACGCTGCAGTCAGCAATATTCCACCTATATGGCGGCGGTCTGTAAATAATCGAGTCTTGACCAGACAATCCAGTGATGAACATCATGAGCATTGATCTACGCAGTTAAGATATCATTACGTTTCAACCAAGTCAGGAGTCTGACCACCTGATCATGATAGTCGTCTCTTACGACAAGCATGGGTTGCTGAACACCAATTTAAACCCAGATCTTCATAGGTTTTAGAACCAGGGGTGGAAATAACTTTAAAATTGCTAGTGTGCTCCGCAATTACAGTGGCACATGTAAAATCCACTTGCCCTGATCATTTTTCCACTGTACCGGCCATTTTCTTGTTGATTTTTTGGAAATAAACAACATAATTAACATTGGAATATCAACTGGACACTGGGTACAGTGTGATATACAAATTTGCTTGCCCCGACAGAAAAAACACTGGACTCCGGTGATGGGGCAATGGGTTATTTCCCACCCCTGAGAACTGGTCCCCAGCAACCAAGAATGCATGTAAGAGGCAACCAGAGGGATTGGTTGGTCAGGCTTGGTGACTTGGTTGACTACAACTATATGTATTGACCACACTGTCTGTCCAGAGACATTTATTACAGGCTACGCCATATAGCTTGAAACTTGCTAATTGTGGATTTTATACAAGAAATATATATATTACAAGAAAGACCTAGCCGATCATAATTTTTCTGAAAAACATATAAGCGTCAGTGCAGATAAATTACAAGTCATGACACAACAAAACAGGCAGGGAGCTATCAGGTTAGAAGTCTTTAACACGATGTCCTACAAGTAGGTCTGTATCCCCTGTAAGTAGGTCTGTATACACACACTTTGTTGTGTATTGAGATTACACGGCTGTCATGAGCTGACTTGTCATACTTCCAAGTTTGTTAACCATGGTGGTTGAGTGGGTAGATCACTCACTTTGAATATTGGATGGGACACAACCCCAAAATGTGCTAATTTGTATTTTACTGAGAAAGTGTAATCCCACAAATAACACGTCATGTTGAAATGGGGCGGTGGGGTAGCCTAGCGGTTAGATCGTCTGCTTGTCATGCCGAAGAACTGGGTTCGATTCCCCACATGGGTACAATGTGTAAAACCCATTCGTGGTGTCCCCCGCCGTGATATTGCTGGAATATTGCTGTTAGTGGCGTAAAACTGTTGAAATAAGCAACACATTAAAAAAAAGACTACAAAATCTTGGGAATGTGATCTGATGAAGTCTGCAGTTGATGCCGAATTCATCTCTTGACCTTCATTCAGTGAAATTCATACATTGAAATTTTAGAAAAATACACTCAACGTCTTTGAGTACCGTATTCACTGTATTAAGGTGGAGTGCTTATAAAAACATCAGGGGTGGAAATAACACAATTGCAAAGTGTACTCGGTATAGTGGCACATGCAAAATCACTTGCCCTGATAATTTTTCCACTATACCGGCAGTTTCCTTGTTGATTTTTAAATAAACAACATTATTAATATTGGAAAGTCAACTGGACACCAGTACAGAGTGATATACAAATTTGCTTATCCGACAGAAAAAACACTGGACTCGGATGTCGGGCAATGGGTTATTTCCACCCTGAACATGTATCACAGGTTAAATCTAGAGATGAATCAGTAGCAAACATAATGAACAGAATTCCAAAACAAAAACATTTACTGTCAGAAGCTCATGTCTCCAAATCATCATCATCCAATAATAATTACATGGCAATCATATTACCCTTCTAACCTGATATCTATGGTGAATAAACTGATGAATAAATCTGCATTATACACAAGACAATACAGGCAGTCATCACAGGCAATTAAAGTTTAGTTCTTAGTATTGGACACTAGAGGTGTGGTGATACAGAAATTTCCGATCACGATACGTATCCGCGATATCATGGAGCGATACGATTCGATATGATGCATATCACGATATGCTATCTTTAGTTATTTTCTTTAAAAAGTGTATTCTGATAACAAGAAACAGTGTAAATTTTGCCATAACCATCAATTTCTGGTGAAAATTCACAATTTTAAGGTCAACGATACATATCCGCGATCACGGAAAACAGTATCGATATATTTATTGTCAGAAAAGTATTACGATTATCGATACTACGATATATCGTCACAGCTCTATTGGACACTTCTGCAGATAATCTAGAAACTGGTCTAGAAGTTGACAGTGACCATTGGATCCTTGTGCTTCATACAGTGAATTCCGTAATATTAATTGTGTTGATACATTTTCAACATCAAAGTGGAACTTACTCTTTGCTTACACCGTTTAATATCAGTGGGACTAGTTAGCATTGAACCATGTACACTGATATTCAACACTGGTGTATATAATTAATACTTAGACAATAAGAGGGTCAAAAGAAAATATTGCTTCTGGTTTCATAATGAACCCTAACCAAGCACCCCCACCCTGAACCTATTCTCTCCGGTTGTTGCAAGATAGCTTTTATCACACAGTTAAAGCATTAGCCCCCCAAGGTGTGGAACAATCTTGTCTGTAATTATATTTGCTCCACTTTCTGACATGTCAGCCATCTTAACTGATGACTTGGTTGGGGAGGTCCAGCTATTCTGACAAGGGGACCCTCGGACCGAAACTCCAGATAAAAGGATATATTTGTAATAAGAAACAAGCAGTCACTCAACATGAACTAATCAGAGAGGTCATGCTGCCAATACTCCAGACGTTATTTTTCTACAAACTTGGCTGTACAGATTATATAGCTTGAGCATGATGAAATAACAAGGTTATGGGATGGAGGGTGAAAGAGTAAGTTACTGAGACGAGTGAGCTGTAAGGTGTTGTAGGGTCAACGACTGCGTGTGACGAGAAAATGTCTCAGTATGATGTGTGAGATGTGTGAGTGACTGAATAGGGTGAATGTGTCACTATGATGAGTGAGTGAGTGAGTGAGTAGACTGAAATGAAGAGCGTGAGCCACTATGATGAGTGAGTGAATGAAAACTGATGAGGTTGAGTGTGAGTATGATGAGTGATTGAAGAGGTGAATCACTGAGTAGGGTGTATCACTATGAGTGAGTGAGTGAGTATAAGTGAGTGAGTGAGTGAGTTATTATTTAACGTCACATCGGCAATATTTCAGCTATGATGAGTGATATAAGTGAGTGACTGAATAGGGTGAGACTCTGTGATGAGTGAGTGAGTGACTGAGTGAGCGAACAAGTGAGTGAGTGAGTGACTGAAGAGTTTGAGTGTGCGAGTATGAGTGAGTATGATGAGTGAGTATGAGACCTCTAAGTGACCAATGACATTAAGAGACAGAGTGTGAGTGAGTTACCACACCACACTGAACAGTATCCAGTTATATCACAGAGTAGTCCGTCTCACAGTCCCTGAACCACGATATTTCCCCTACTGACTAGCCATCCCTGTATTGCTAAAGTCCTAAATGACGCAAGTCTAGATTTCATCAGGTTCTGAATCTCCCATCTGACTAGGTTGCTTTTTCAGTTTAAATGGGTTTATTTTTTACCATCAAATTGTATATATGCAGAGAATAAGTATTAGTCTAATAACAGAACATCAGTTTGATATGAGAAGCAGGTCATTAACCCTGACAACTCCCGAGAAACCCACATGAATGTGTATGGTGCAGAGAAACCAAAAATCTTTCCACAGGGATTTGAACCCATCTTCAAACTAATCACAGATTCGTGGCACGCCTAAGATGCCCTGACGGACAAGTGTGCCAGCTGCATCCCAGTGACAGAGACTAGCAACAAAGGAAAACGACTACAATAACAGGACATCTAACAAGAGACATCTTCCAATCCCAGGAAGGTATACAGCCATGTATCAGGAAGTGAGGGATTGATGTTCTCCAGTGTTGTTCACAAGGTGACATTAGCAAGTCAAATGACGAAGGACAGATCTATTTCAGTTCCAGAACACTGACACGTGAGTGTGTGACTCACCTGCGTAAACTCTACCTTGACGTACAGTCATTCAACATATGTAAAACACATCGAGTTCTTAATGTCATATGTACCGAATACTGGTTCATCTAGAAGAAGCATTTGCATGCAATTGAGACTCGATGACATGTTTGGTTGTTTTATGCTGCACTCAATAATATTCCAGCTATAACACAGTGGTTTGTAAATAATCAAGTCTGGACCAGATGATCCAGTGATTGTCATCATGAACATTGATTTACACAATTGGGAACCGATGACATGTGTCAACCAAGTCAGCGAACCTGACCACCCGATCCCATTAGTCCCCAATTATGACAAGCATGGGTTGCTGAAGATCAATACTAGCTTGGATCTTCATAGGTGTAGATCATGGTAGATTGCTGAGGAAAGGTTTTACTTTGTTCAGGAGGTTGATCTGATATAACTTCTTTGAGTGACATTTTAGAAGCTGCGAAGTACAAAATTGACAAACTTTATGGATAACAACTTCTTTATTACTGCTTGACAACGGTACAAGAATCTGTATCGAAACATCGCACTCTCGTAATAAAGAAGTTGTTATCCATAAAATTTGTCAATTTTGTAGATCTGATATAAGCCTCATAATATTGATATTAGGCAATCGATTGGGATGGAAAATTACATATCTTTTTAACCAAAGCTTAAACATTTATCATTATGAAACATCTGTGATTCAAATCCGTTCACTACTTGCGTGACTACTCAGCTTGGTGACCTGCTTGATTTGCATATCCAGACTGGTACAAACAGACACACAATACAACCTTGCACTTCACCATATAAGTGCAATAATATTTAAAGATGACATTAAATCCTAATATGCCAAATTCAGATTCATTCATGCAGGTTGTGTATGAAACTGTCACCTTGTACATCAACATAAAAATGGGTGTCACATGACAGGATAAAGATCAAAGAGTGTATAAATGTCTGTGAACATCAGGAATTGAATAATGAATTGGGAATTCAACTTTTAAAATTCAAATTTAAAACTCTTTTGAGTGCAGAAATACTAACTGACATGCATCTCAGATATAAATTATCCACTTGTGTGTGATCTCTGACACTTTAGTGAATACGCCTATATTTTATAACAGTGTGATTAGCATGATTAGGCATGTCTTGTTTTATATTGTTTAAGGATTCAACTAACCTAACCTAAAACCCAGGACCACAGAACAAAATAAACCTAATTACGTTAAATTTCATCTGCACTACAGTGCTACCTCTCAATAACTGAGTATGTTGATAAAACAAAAATACAACGAGGCACAAATAAACAATTACATAATTTTTAGTAATCATTTACTTCTTCAACAATAATTAATCAATCAAATATGCTCTGTATGAGTAGTGTTCTGCCAATTCAATCCTCTCAAAACCTGCATAAATAAGATAAAACCCTCCTCAGAAAAGATACCGTTGTTTTTGGCATGCTGTTTAACGTGCACTATATTCCAGCTATATTGCAATAGACTATCGCCATAGCAACCAAGTATGTTGCAATAGACTAACCATATCATTAATCGATGGGAAATGAACAACTATCAATGTTTAGTAACTGACTTCTGTTGAGCAATAGCAGACTCGCGATTCATTGAGTACTGTTTACTTGATCTGGTTGCAGTTATTAAAAGAGACTGAAAATAGACTATGATTTAAAAATAACTATTGCAATATAGTAACTGTTGCAATAGACTATCGCCAGAGCAATAGTATGTTGCAGATAGACTAGTAATAGACTATCGCCATATAACAATAGTATCGCCATAGTTGCAATCGCCATAGCAATAGACTATCGCCAGTAGCAATACTTCGCCATATGTTGCAATAGACTATCGCAATAGTATGTAGCAATAGACTATCGCAATAGCAATAATATGGAGCAAATAGACTATCACCATAGTAGCAATGTTGCAATAGACTATCGCCATAGCAATAGTATGTTGCAATAGACTATCGCCATAGCAATAGTATGTTGCAATAGACTATCGCCAGTAGCAATAGTATGTTGCAATAGACTATCGCCATAGCAATAGTATGTTGCAATAGACTATCGCCATAGCAATAGTATGTTGCAATAGACTATCGCCATAGCAAAGTAGCAATAGTATGTTGCAATAGTATATCGCCAGAGTAAGCAATAGTATGTTGCAATAGACTATCGCCATAGCAATAGTATGTTGCAATAGACTATCGCCATAGCAATAGTATGTTGCAATAGACTATCGCCATAGCAATAGTATGTTGCAATAGACTATCGCCATAGCAATAGTATGTTGCAATAAACTATCGCCATAGCAATAGTATGTTGCAATAAACTATCGCCATAGCAATAGTATGTCACAATAGACTATTGTCATAGCAATAGTATGTCGCAATAGACTATCGCTATTGCAATAGTTGTTCCCCCTTCACTTGTTGCCTCTTACAAGCATGGGTTCTGAAGACCAATTTTCACCTGGATCTTCAAGGGTAAGAAGAGATATATTACTGTCTAAACAGCAAATAGCCTGAGCTTTAGGCACTATTTTACAGCCAAAAAAAACAAAATTCATCTTTACTACAAAACTTATCAATATATTGAGGTATACATTGTACAAAAGTATGTCTATTTTCACTGCCTAAAGCTAACTGTTTGGGAAACTTTGTAAACCATAAAACAAATGTGTATGGCCTAACATTGTGATTTATAGCCATACACTAGAGTACAACGATGTACACAGGCCTCCAAAATAACCTTTCCCCTTCTGGGACATGGCTTCCTCGTTCTTAACTTACAATATATTACCATAGAAAAACTGAATTTTGAGGACCAAAAACATCAGTCTGTAGAAGTTCACGACTTACATCAGTCTAAGGGGGTCGGTTTATTTACAGGTTACACTTTTCGTCAAAACCTTTTTATGGGTAAGAAATCAACATCTATTGGTTCGCATGAGGAACAAGAGAAGAGAAGATATACTAACCTTTTCGCTAACATTAGCACATGAAAGATTCCAAATGCTATTTTCCGACGATGCGGCTTTTCTGAGTGAAAAGATATTCAAAGGATGTCATCTTGCGAAAATATGCAGTTGGTCAGAGAGAAAAATTCAAAAGCAGCTTTTGTAGAGTCCGCCGAACCCCCCCTAACAAATAGTTGTTGTCTGATTGGTTAAATCAAGCCTGGGCATTGGATGACCAACCTCCAGAGAAGGAAACTTGCACCAGCATCAAAGTTTTGCATTTTCACTGATACAAAAAAGATTGTGATATTTTTATAAGTGCTGATTATACTCAAACAATGATAATAGATAAAAAATATATTAACTGATACAGTTATATGTTGTCTTTTTATTTATTTTATAATCGAATACCGAACTATGTTTTATCTGTGCAGCTGAACAAAGAAGTGAACAATCTTAGCTCATAGATGGGAGAATTTGAATTTTTGTTAGTCAGATTTTCTCAGAGTCATAATATGTAAATTTAATTAAACAAAATTGGTAGCATATAATAAATAGAATATTTTATGTGTCTTGTGAAATGATGTAACTGTCATGTCATGATGAGAAGAAAGTAATATTTTCACTCGAGGCTAGACATTTGTCAAGTCGCTCAATGACAGATACATCACATTTCACTAGACACATGAAACATTCTCCACATATCCATCAGTTCATTATATATACTACCAATCGGAAGTTCAGACTCACTAGCATAAATATAGCCACTTACTTCAGTCAACTGTTCAAAACTAGATTTTGCTAAATATTACATAATGTTTAAAGGTACTGTTTATACATGAACTGATGTATTGTAAAACAAATTCGTAACGTTGAAAACATTATTTTCATGAGTTCAAAAAATCATGAAACTCAGTGAAAATTGGCGAATTCTTAACAAAGCTTTACATCAAAACGCAGTTGTTCACATGCACGATATTTGCACATGCTTTTCAGAAAATTTGATGCATGAACCTCGTGCAATTCATCTGCATAAGGTTTGCAGATGGTTCCCCTAAGTTAGTGGAGAAATTCATCTTTGATGTAACCATATATATTTACATAACATATAGTGAGTGCTTTAAGTGAGTCTAAACTTTTGATGGGTGGTATACGTGTGTCCATATAACAATAGATTGTTGTAGGCATTTTAACTGGAATATGCAACAAGTGCCCAAGACCAAAAATATGTTTGGCTATCTCTGTCAGTTCATTATAACCATGTTTACTATAAACAAAGTTTACAGTGTGCAGTAATGTCATTCTATTAAAAACAAGTGCAGATCAAAACAATGGTGTCACACCTGCAAGCATGACAACAAATGACTAGGGATAAAAATGATGCGGAATGTCACAATATGATACGTATCTCGATACACTGGTCATATGATATGTAACATGATATGACAGCATCTGAGCAACAAGGAAATGAACTAAACATGTCGAGAGACTGTCTGAATTTGAAAGTCACATCAATACCAAAAAAACTCACTTCAGCCCCCGACAAAGCCTTTTAAGGATGTCAAAATAACAAACAGCACAGAGATTGTATAATTATATAATGATATTCTTTTGCAAAATAATTAAACAAACATATTTTGTATCATCATGTACCAGAATACATAACCATGTAAATTGCGAATCATACAGAAGGTACCACATAACACAGCACTGCTGTTTTGGGGTATCACAGCCCCTTACAGTGAGTACCTGTGAAGATCTGGGTGAGAATTGGTCTTCAGCAACATATATAACTAAGATGCTTATAATATAACAGAATGTAGTTTTTATTCCCGACCATTTTACATATTTTAGTTGAACTGCTTATAATGATCTAGTCATCACAATATGCCTGAAATATTGACGATGTGACGGAAAATTTTAACTCACTCACTATAATGAACTATGGTTATAGCCAACTAAAACATTTACATATCATTCAAACCCTTACTTTCCTCATCAGCTGTGTCTTCATTTCTCACCATTGAAGAGTGTGTTAGCTGCATCAAAATCTGGATGTCGTCACACTACCTCAAACTGAATGATGATAAAACTGAACTCATAGTGTTTTCCACCCTAAAGCGTCTGCCAACCCAGTATCTCTCTTCCTAAATTCAGCATCGGTCAGTGTTGAGATTCAGCCAAACCATGAGGTCGCGAAACTTGGGAGTTATTTTTGATTCTTCACTGTCCATGGAGCCACACATCAATAACATCTGTCTGTCGAGCGTGCTACCACATTAAGTAACATCGGCATGATTCGACGATACCTGGGCGATCAAGACTACAGCATCTCTTGTTCAGGCATATGTAACATCTCGTCTTGACTACTGTAATCGCTTCTTGCTGGCCTCCCAAACAATCTTATACACAAGCTTCAGAAGGTGCAGAATACTGCAGCCAGAGTGGTCTCTCTGTCAAAGAAATCGGACCACATTACTCCTGTTCTTCACTCACTTCATTGGCTTCCGTCCACTACCGCATAAAATATAAAATCCGAAAAGTTGTGGTGCCGTGGTGTTCATTATAACTGTAGTTTACTGTCATGGAAGTGAAGCTAAAGTGGTTGGTGAACTTACGGGATCATATATAACTTTAATCAACAGAGAGCAGCTGGGGCACTTGGCCACATCTTCGCCAGACTCAAGTTCCTCCTGAAACAGAGATTACATACAGATGAAAATTTCAATTCAACAACAATGTATTTTCAATGATTTTGTCATTAAAGTATAACACTGGTCAGACTGAGGATTTATCAGGATTTTAAACTAAGAGTGTGAGTATTATATCTAACTTTAGATTGTGAAAACACAAAAATTGGTGATCACTGATGTCAATGTGGCCTTTCCATATCAAAATGTTATATTTGTTGAGTAGAGTTGTGGTCCTTTGGCATGCCTGAATCCTATGATAAACGGTTTACTTTGTTTATATGCAAAATTTGGCCTGCTTTTAATTATGACTTTTTCCTTTGTATACTCATTGGTTTCTCTAAAGTTGTGAATATGTATGACTTGCATCATCTAGTGTGTTCCTCTCACACTATGTGATGTTTGGCCATAGGTGGGCCACATGTGTCACACTTGATTTTGAATTACAGAAAGTTAACATACTTGGTGGTAACGTATTAACAAAGAGATTGGTAGGAACAGATGACGGAAAATTCATCTACCAAAACATTAGTTCATCATGTTCATCACTGAATGAACTGACCCTGATTTTGGGTGTGGGCATGGGTTTTGAGATATATACGGTCATGTAAAGAGTACAGATATATCGATATTAAGGGTGTCACGATTCACTCTCATTTCGATTCAATGCGATTATCGATTCAATTCGTTCGATTCGATTCACCAAATCTGAGGACAAAGTCAAATTTGTTGTTATATCAGTTTAATTTGGCAAACTTTTGAATATTGGTACAATGCACAATTAAAACACTGTCAAGACAAGTTGTCAACAAATACTCACTGAACAAGAGATCATGAGATTAAGTTTCAGTCACGAACTCTGGTGTCAAGTGTTCATTGTGACTGTAATGTCACTGTAAGTCATTTGGAATGATCATGTTCTGTGCAAGGAAGTTTCACTTGAAAGACCTCCCTCTGGGCACTTACAATATCTCCGGCAGTGGAGAATACCCTCTCACTGGCCACACTTGTAGCAGCGAATTTTCAACATACTTTCTTACGATTTCAGGTGAAATAAACTCTCAGTATTAGAAAGTAAGTACTTTATGGATCGAATGAAATGGATGCATTTGAAATCGAGATCGAATCGTACATCTATCGATTCAATTTTCGATGAACCGAACCGAATCGTGACACCCCTAATCGATATGCAGACATAAGCATACCAACAAAGGTAAAGATGATGGATGGACATGCAAGATTGTCTGCTGTTTAAGTTTGTTAAATGAAGATTTCTACTGCAAATATTTCTTCAGAATCCAATGCATGTATGTAATCTGGTTCATTACACCATTTTGGTAATAATACAATAGATAGAATTTTGAAATCTCACAGTTAGTTGGTTTAATAAGACAATTTCTTTGATGGGAATTTTAGAAGTTGAGTTGATGAAGAATGATGACAACTTTTATGGATATACAACTTGTTTTATTCTGTGAAGGGTGACGTTTCGACATAGATTCTAATGTCGTTGTCAAGCAAGTGACAAAGACATTAGATTCCCTGAGTGGCACCTGTGTGCAGTAAGCCATGACTGATAAGGTGTTAGGTCATTAACACGGTATTTGATTGACCTTGATTGGCAGATTGATAGCATTATAATGAGAGGTTGTTACAAAAATACAACTTTTGAAACATTCTCCAAAGAGCTTGTCCAAAGTGAAACAAACAAGCCTTCAGTTGAGCAAATGGCAACAGCAAGCGAACAACATTATGTACAAGCTCAAAGTCCAAAACAACTGTTTTAGGTGAGAATGTAAGTCCAAGAGTCTCACATTTAATTTGAAGAAGCTGGATAAGTAAGTGGTGGGTGGAACCTTTCTTATCAGGAAGCAAACAGACTAGTTCAGGTATAGATCCACGAGGCATGTGTGAGTGGATTATATATACAACTGGTAAAACAGTCTTGGGCAAATTTTGAATGTTCCATCCATTAGTACAGTTGAACTGCTACATAGTCTCTTGAGGTTTTCTACAGTTCCAAGCACAATGATGTGACTGTCGCCACGAACATCATTACATAGGATAAAGTCATCACCAGTCTCTGGTGTGCGTAAGTTAATTTCTTAAAAAGGTAAAAAAGTATAAAAGGCAGGCAAGCAGAGGAGATTACCACAATACCATCAGTAGCGATTTAACAATTATTAAATACTGACTGATTGACTGAGTTTGGTTTTACGCCGCTGTTAGCAATATTCCAGCAACATCACGTCGGGGGACACCAGAAATGGACTTCACACATTGTGCCCATGTGGGGATTCGAACTCGGGTCTTCAGTGTGACGAGCCAACGCTTTAACCATTAGGCTACCCCACCGCCCAATTATTAAATAATTATACCCCGTTAACGCCTAGTTAATTAAGCACTAATAAACTTGAGGCATTCACACCTCATTAATTGAAACTGGTCACCAGTACCTCTGTGGCACGTGGCCTCTACTCAATTTCCCTCTGTGGCCTATGAAATCAGTGATGTGTGACAGAGACAAGTGCCACAGAGGGAAGTTACCAATGAAACAAACTTTGCCAGCTTGAAGCTTAGCATGGCTAATAAGATAATCTAATTAGCCAACACCATACCACGGGTCATTCAGAAATATGTATTTGTTTACTATGTCATTGGCGCCTCTTCATGCACTCGAGGAATAAACATTATTCTGAAAAAGTCTAGACTTGATGAGAATGTGTAACAGCTAACAACGCCGAGAAAACATGACTTGCTGTGGGGTGTGAATCAATTTATTCAGTAGCAGAAGAACAAGAATATTCTGTGAACGTTATCATTATACAGATAAACATCACAGTATAGTTTATATCACAGTGGTATCACAGATTCATTAATAGCTAATGCACTGAGCTGCCTCTTATTTATTCGTTATACGAGGTAACTCCTCCATATCCTACCCCACAACTCAACATTAATATTGCAAAAGGGAGTTTCCACGGAAAAGGCTACCTAACCCTAGTTATGAGTTAAGAGAGGATTGATCGGAAATGGGGTGCAAGGGATAAGGATAAAGTTGGGCGTAACCTATTCTAACAACTAACGCTATGCCTTTATGGATCGAAGACTAGAGCCACTCGATTTCAGAGAAGCGAGAGCTCGAGTCAGCATTTAGGCCAATGAGCGCTAATGTAACCTCTGCCAGGTAAAGTGTACTCTTATCGGTAAAGGAAAGCTAACAACCTTTCTTTTGTCACTAGAAGACATTAAAACATTACCCATTATTGCACGTATTTTCGTCATGCCATCTATCACGAAATTAGAAGACAGGTGTCAACACGACAGCCTATGGTCATTTACCTTACTTATTTGAAACTTATCGCCACATGGACATGGGTAGTAATACGTTTCGGTTTCTTCGTCATACTCCATGTCCTCAATTTCAATTTCATCGTGATACACAGACATTGTGTTCACTTAAATTTAAAATCATGAAATGTCAACAACACGTGTCCTCCATGACACCGGAAGATAGCAATAAGCGGTATGGCGCATGCGTTAGGGAGTAATCATTTGCGTTAGTTCCCTCAGCTCTGCTCATGTTCGAGCTGCACTTTGGTTTAAGTTTAATGTAGACTGTTTATATACCCCAGGTTAAAGTGAATGAATTAGTGTTGCTTCCAGAAGAGTTTGGCTTATATTCCAGAAATATCACATTGGGGGTGGCCAGGAATGGGTTTCAAACATTGTACACTCAAGGTGGATCGAACCCTTGTCTAAAGCGTGAACCATTGAACCTCTGGGCTAACATACCCACCTCTCCCGGTTGTGCAATTGGTTGGACATGTATTTCAATATACACATGTGCAATTTTTTAAATAAGAACATCTATTTTGATCGAGTGGCAGTTTGTCATACAGACCCTGAAACAAAATTAATATCCACGATAGACCATGCAAGTCTACAGTATGTTGCAAGTCTAAATTTCCACAGTCTGAAAATGAAGATCTCTGGGCTCCTAAATTTTCATTACATTTTATGGTTATTATTACTAAACCGTTTTTCAGTAAATGTGTTGATTTCAGAGACTAGATGTTAGTGTAATCGAGTGGTTCCTTAGTATGTGTATGTCAAATACATGCATATATATACTACCCATCAAAAGTTTAGACTTCAGTCAACTGTTCTAAACTAGATTTTACAAAATATTCCATACTGTTTACACATGAGCTGATGTATTGTAAAACAAATTCGTAACGTTGAAAGGATTATTATCATGAGTTCAATAAATGATGAAACTCAGTGAAAATTGACTTTAAGTGAGTCTAAACTTTTGATGGGTAGCATATATACCGACAGAAGAACGTGACTCCTATAAGTATCCAAATAGATGTGGGGCACATATTTGAAATGATAAAAGAACCTATTGCTTCAGTCAGTCTTTACAGTCGCCTCTGACTCACCCAGCTTGTATGGAGTCATTCTGCTGTCACAGGCACAATTTATGCGTCCATATCTCAGATGTACAAGATACGGAAAATCAACAACACTGGCCTCGCTGAACATTTCCCCATTAAAACGATCGTCTCGGAAAATAAATGTTCTCGTTCAACAAAGCAACCTGTAGGACAAGATATCAATAAATTACATCTCACAACAGGGCAGAGATGACTATTCAAAGGAGCTATACGGAATTCTGTTAAAGATGAGAGAGATTGTATGTTTTACTGGATGTTTCGGACAATAGAACATAAATGTAATCTCAGCAGACACCGCCGATGGGGGTTCGTTCTCCACCTTGTTAAAATAATTTTGTTTGTTCTTTAAAACCGCCTTCCGAAATATCGCATTTGGGGGGGAGCCTCTAAATAATTAAGTCTGGACTAAACAATCCAGTGACTGATATCACGGGCATCGATTTCATTCAGAGAGCCTGCGCTTCCCCATCCCAAATGAGCCTTTTAATTAATATAAGGCCAAGTGTAACCCGGAAGTCAGCGGGTACGACAGTGCTGTTTCCAATGAACCCGTACAGATCATCAATTGATCTGGTTAACGAATAATGTTTGACAGCAATGTCCTTTTAATTCTAAACAATCGCCCGTATTGAGCAGTGTATGGATTAACAAGGTTTCACTGTATAGCTTGTCAGTCAGGTAGGCGTCAGGGGGCACACAACGAAGACTGGAACCAAACACCTACTCACACATCACACATTGTAACCTCCCGATTATCATTCACAACTCATGATGCCCATGGAGCATTCAGGAATTTGTACCAATGGTCAGAAATTTATGGTCAGAAATTTGTAGCAATGGTGACCCGTGAAGATCCGAGTAAGAATTGGTCTTCAGCAACCCATGCTAGTCGTAAGAGGCAGCTAACGGGAACGGGTTGTCAAGCTCGCTGATTTGTCATCGTATCCCAATTGCGTAGAATTATGCTCATGCTGTTCATGATCACTGGATTGTCTGGTCCAGACTCGATAATTTTCAGACCGCTGCCATATAGCTGGAATATTGCAGCGTTAAACAACCAACCAACCAACCAACCAACCAACCGACCAACCAACCAACCAACAACCAATGTAGCAATGGTAGTAAAATGTTTAACACAGACGAACAGAGTGTCTCTAGCTCAGCATTAAATTATTCGACGAATTCTGACGACTTCAACTTTATGACTTCTGACTGCTTTCCATGAGTGAGATTATAGAATGTGTTCGTCCCCTATAGCATCATAAAAAGACTATAAACATACTACATCTCAAGAAAAGGTATTCGCTTCACCGCCTTCTTAGAACCTTAGGGTTAGGTGGGTTAAGGCTAGGGTAGGCTGTCCCAGTCTCTACCGTCAGCACTTGGATGCTTGGATGAAAGTTGTGAGCAACGCATTCTTTTTCGTCTAAGAGAATACAATACGAATACGGAATTTCCGGGCGATGGATTTATTTATTTGCTTGTTGTGTAACGCCGCACTAACTATACTCTGCAAAAAAAAGAAACGCACAGGTGATAATGAAATTTAAAATTAACTTTATTTTATTTCTATGCAAACAAAACCCGGTTACTGTAACCAAACATAATGTATACTTGTTCATATCCATTAAGTATCGCTCAAACACACCATTTCATGAAATATTGTTGTTTGATGATGGTTTTTTGAAAATATCATGAAATTTTCACGTGTAAATGACACTTCGAACGATATGCACGTGAAAGTTGCTTCACCTATGCACCAGTGTGTAGGGTATATGAGGAAGGCAGTTTAACGTGTTCAATTCACTTTCAACGCCAGTTTACTGACGAATTCAACATGCCACGACTTAGCGAAGCTGACCGGAACATCGCCATCGGACGTCTTGAAGCTGGCGAATCTCAGTCATCAGTTGCAAGACACTTCAACGTGCATCACACAACAATTTCCCGTTTATGGAGGCGCTACAATCAACTGGGCTCGACCCGCGACCGACCTCGGAGTGGTAGACCACGGGTAACCAATGCTGCACAGGACCGCTACATCCGGGTGTTCCATTTACGTAACCGGGCCGTCCCAGCAACACAAACAGCAGAGAACGTCCCAGGTCTTCGCCGCGTCTCCGCCCAGACCATCAGAAATCGCCTCAGACAGCACGGGATACGCCCTCGACGACCTCACGTAGGATGCACACTACGACCTCATCATCGCCTGGCACGTGTTCGATGGTGCAGGAACGTCCAGAGATGGAATTGGAGACATTGGCAGCGAATTTGGTTCAGCGACGAATATCGTTTCCAACTTCAAAGACACGATGGTAGGACGAGGGTCTATAGACGGAGAAACGAACGTTACGCCCGTAATTGTGTAGTTGAAGCGGACAGATTTGGAGGGGGGAAGTGTGATGGTATGGGGGGGCCATTTCTTACAACGGGAGAAGTGACTTGGTGCACGTCCGTGGTAACCTGACTGCAATTCGTTACAGGGATGAAATTCTGCAACGTCATCTTTTACCTGTCATCAACCCTCAACGTCACGTTTTCCAACAGGACAACGCCAGACCGCACGTGGCTCGCATCACGATGGACTACCTGACGAATCAGAACATCACAGTTCTTCCCTGGCCTTCAAAATCCCCGATTTGAACCCAATAGAGCATTTGTGGGACCAGCTTGGGAAACGCGTTCGACGTCGTCAGCCTCAACCCCAAACGTTGCAACAACTGTCTCAAGCCTTGCAGGAGGAATGGAGGAGGATCCCCCAAGCACGGATTCAAAGACTGATCATGTCCATGGACAGGAGGTGCCAAGCTGTGTTGCAAGCTCGAGGTGGTCACAACAGGTACTGACCTCCACGCCATCTGTACGCCCGGTGCAATGGTTTCAGAGACAAATGATAGCTGCATGTTGTAAAGCTGACTCTTGACAACATCCATGTGAAATTTTACGTTCGTGCGATCATTAGTTAAAGTTTTATTTGGAAACAAAATAAAGTGTTTACATTCCTGAGTTTTCACCTGTGCGTTTCTTTTTTTGCAGAGTATATATGGCGTGGGTAAATAAACGACTCCAAACCAGACAATCCCGTGACTGACATCATAAGCATCGATCTACGCAACTGGGATACGATGACATTCACCAACCAAGCCAGCGAGCCTGACCACCCGATCCCGTTATATATATAGTCGCCTCTTACTAGCATGGGTTGCTGAAGACCAATTCTAACTCGGTTCTTCACGTATTTTCGGGCTGATGGAGTGCGAGACCGTAAGGGTCGACTTCAGTTGCACTCAGATTGTTGGATGCTGTGACTTGGCTGATTACGATTTTGTTACTCGGTTATATGAGTGAGTGAGTGAGTTTGGTTTTACGCCGCTTTTAGCAATATTCCAGCAATATCACGGCGGTGGACACCAGAAATGAGTTTCACACAATGTACCCATGTGGGGATTCGAACCCGGGTCTTCGGCGTGACGAGCGAACGCTTTAACCACTAGGCTACCCCACCGTTATTTTTAGGCCAGTGTGTCACATCTGAAGTATGGTGGACTACAATGGTAGCCTGTCAGTGGTAGCGGCAGCTATGTGACATTCCGCGTTGTTTAACGCCGCTCTCAGCAACATTCCTTCTGCATGGCGGCAGTCTGTAAATAATTGGGTCTGGACTAGACAATCCAGTGATCAACAGCATGAGCATCGATCTATGCAATTGGGATACGATGACATGTGTCAACCAAGACATCGAGCATGACCCCCCTATCCAGTCAGTCGCCTCTCACGACAAGAATGGGTTGCTGAGGATCAATTCTAACCCGGATCTTCACGGGTTACCATCCCATGAAGTACATAGAGGATACCCAGCAACTAAAGATTGTCTGAGAGGCGACTAATTGGATTGGGTGCTCAGTCTCGGGGGACATCGTTGATGTCCGGTCAGAGCACCCCTTTGTAGGAGAACTGCCAGATATATAAAAGCTGGCAGAGCAATGTTTCATTAGAAACAATGCGATCCAATGTAATTATTTTAGAAAATGTATGCTGTATATCACTGTACGTGATTTACGAAAATACAACTCTGTTCTGTTCTTGGAAGCTGTTTATAATGTCAACCACTGGCTTTGGTTCCAACTGGATTATTTACGGCGCCGAAATATGGGTGAATACGGCATTTGACAACAACCAACCCATCCACCAACATTCGACCGACCGACCGACCGAACGATCTAACCAACCAACCAACCAACAAACAAACAAACATACAAACGAACAAACAAACGGAAACTGATTGCTGTACTAACGATGTACCTCCAACTAAAGGCAGTGACCTCTGTACAACTTTACTCGTCACCTCAAAATATCGGGTGCTATTAATTTCACAATAAACCCATTTTAGCTAAAATGAAATGTATATGCCTTATTAATTAGTTATAGTCGATAAAGAGAAGTACAAGACGTAGTTCATGACGTCACTGATGGCGGTGACCTCGGTGCGGCCCTAGTCACATCAGTGTGAGTAAGCAACAACAGAAGAACAAAGAGATTTTGATTTTGGCGAGGATGATATTTTTTAATTCTGTAAGCTGAGCCTTCCACCAGTGTCCAAGACGACCGTGACAGTAAACAGCACCCGTCGGTGCTACCTTCTACTTGAACAAACAGTGCCGTGGACATTCTAGTGCTAAATGAAATTATTGTGGTGAAATCCCTTTATTCCCGAATCCGGGCGGATACAAAATGACAGGCAGTACGTAGTACATATGTTGACTTAAGTTGTGTTTTCTGGTCAGTGTTACTACTACTACTACTACTACTACTACTACTACTACTGCTGCTGCTGCTGCTGCTGCTGCTGCTGCTACTACTACTGCTTTCGCTCGTCACGCCGAAGACCCGGGTTCGATTCCCCATGTGGGTACAATGTGTGAAGCCCATGTCTGGTGTCCCCCGCCGTGATATTGCTGGAATATTGCTGTACTACTACTACTACTACTACTACTACTACTACTTCTACTACTACTACTACTACTACTTCTACTACTTTTACTACTACTACTACTACTATTACCACTACTATACTAATCCGAAACGCTACACGACTTTACACAAAACCGACATTATATCTCAGTAAAGAGTCAAGCCTTCCCACCAAACCCGCGATATTTGACACAACTGGCATAGTTCCATAATTGAAAGCCCGAAAGGTGTGTACTATAAAATGTTTAAAGAAAATATAAGTTTTGAAAAATACCTTTATCTACCTAAAAACGTCTATTATCCAATCTTGAAATTTAGAACAACAAGTCACAACTTACCAGTTGAAACCGGACGCTGGTCTGATACCCCAAGAGTGGAACGTTTGTGCCATCTATGTAATTCCCCGGCGGTTGGTGATGAGTTCCACTACTATTTCAGGTGTGAAGCCCTTTTCGAGTCGCGGTCTATACACATACGTAAAGATCTCTACGAATGGCCTAATATGTTCAAGCTAAAACATTTTTATCTAGCACCAGAGTAAAAAATATGAAAAACCTGTCTAAATTCATCAACATCATCTTTCGACTAGTTGCAGCTTACTTCGCATATTTCATTGAAAATTTCACTATATATATGTATTTACCTTATATTACTGTCATCTTGATTGATTATATTATCATATGCGAATTTATATTGTACTTTTCTCATGTACCACCGTTGGTGGGTTCTTTTGACAATAAACTGTCTGTCTGTCTTAGTGAGTAAACCCCATTTATAAATACAGAACAAAACCCAAACCAGAATGGCTTCTAATCTTGAATGCGGACATTGCTACACGTGAATTAGTCTATGCTGTGGTGACGCCAACATCGGGCATCTGATCAAGAACTGTTTACAAGAGCATTTGTATATGACACCTCTCAGTTACCTTGGGCTTATCACACGCTGAGGGGGCAGCTAGACAAACAAGAGCCCTGATCCCCTTAGTCCCCCTGGACGCTGGTCAGAGGGGAATAAGGGGGACACAGAGAAGGCATGGGACATCAGGTACAGAAGCCGTTACGCAGAGCTGCCTTACCATTCCTCTGCTTGGAGTGTTGGGTTGCCTGTGTAAACCCAGCATTAGCTCGAAGCTCTCATAAAACCTCAGATTGTAAACCAAACTCACGCCTTCAAGCCAGGTGATGTTGTGTTTTAAATGTTTTAAGTTGTTACTGTGTCTGAAACAATTATGTCTGTGTTTTTTAGTCATATATGTCTTTATTCTCTTTTAAAGAAGAAACCCTCACCAGGCTGAGCGTTCGTGAACGGTGCTTGATGTGCACGTTTATTCGGATACGAACACATGGATCTCATTTGCGAATATTGCTGGTATTTTAAGACTCAACTCAGATTGATTAATGGTGTTTTTTCAAACATTTCTAAGAGAAACCATATATACCTATTGAAGAAAACAGCTAAGACCCTCTTGGAAACTGACTTAAATATAGTGTCAGGATTGTGACGGTGTTCTGTTGTTGAGAAGATATGTCTTTCAGCGATGGCGTCTTGTTTGTGTCGTTGCGAGGCCGTGGTGTTGTTGCTAGGGAGGGGCCCCTGACAGTTATTGTTGTCGAACTGCTTTGATGTTGAGAGGCTGTGGAACAAAATGAAATTCAAAAACAAATGTTAAAATAGAAGTTGAAAATGGTGTATGTTGAATCGATTTGAACGGTGCCATCTCATTTGACACATTGTTTGAGGCGAGCAAACTAATCGAGTATGAGAACACATCATTATCTTATATATTTTAAACCCGTATTTGAGCATGTTTCTTGAATTAATTTCTACTTATTGATCACTAGTCCATGTTCCCACCTGTTTATGTACCGTGTAACCCCTACGGGCGATGAGACTCACCTCCAGTCCAGGGCGCCAGGAAGGTCGGATCAATTATTGAACATTGCTCTTTCGAAGTATATGTAAATCTACAGATTGACCAAATCTGTTGACTCACTCACGCACCTTTCATCTAATATACGGGATATGAGTAGGCATGATGTTATTATGAAGTACCTGTGTCAAGTGGCGTGCAGACCTTCGTCCCGGGTAAACAACTTCAGTGCGGTGGGCGAGAACGGACGCCTGTAATTGGTACCGTCTCTACCCCAGCACCGCGGCCATGAGACACCGTGGTGATAGGGTGGGCGGCACGGCCGACGTTTTGGGGAAGGGTGGGGTCAGGAACGGGCTGAGGGTGACGTCAAATGCCCTCAATTTGTGAATAAGGGGCGCAATTACGGAAACTGGACACCAGAGCGATTTGTTGCCCACACCTCATATAAACAAATACCGTTATTATTGTCCTCTACTCGTATATTAACGTGGGTTGGGTCCGTAGTACGGCTTTAAGGTCGTTTGTTTGGTCATTTTGTCATGGTCAGTGTAAGGGTAGTAGACGGGTGGATTTTAGGGGTGGAGTATGGAGGCAGTGTATGCGTTGTGTGTGTGTGTGTAAAAGTCTCACGTTTTGATCTTGCTGCATCTGAAGCAATGGTTTGTCGACTTTGTATCATTACAGTCTTGGTCATATTGTGTGCTGTTATTTACGTACATATAATCTACACTGTACACACTTGATGCTTCTTTTGACGCCGTCTTTGACAACGTCACAGCGATTCGTGACAAAATTACAGAACCAACCCTGAATAGATACCCGTTCATTTGATCATGGATTTAAGGGCTAAATATAACTTGATCGTGACGAGGTTAAGATATACAATAGTTAAAACTACACTAAACGTGAAGAATGGATTCCTATTGCCATTCAATCTGCTTAGAAAATGGAATGAGTATATATTCTGTAATGTCTGTCTGTCTGTGATGCGAGGTCTTTTGAAACATATATTTCTACCATTATTTTAAAAGATATATTGGAACAACATGAGAAGCACATGATATACCTGCCCTGATATAGCAGGAATATTACTTAAAGCGGCACAAAACCATACTCACTCAGCCGGTGACCTAACCCAAAAGTCCAACGTAACGCTAACAGTTTTGTTACTGGAAATACTTTTTTATCATTCAAGAAATACGCCAGTGTTTCAGAATATTTCAGTTTGCCGCCTTTCAGATTATCGGATCGTATCGGGGTACCAATGGGTATTGCAACCTATCGCGAAAACCAAACCACTGATAACCGAGGATGTCAAGCTGATGTCTAAGAGATGTCTTCGCAATTTATTAACAAAGAACGAATCGCCAAAACGCATCCATGATGTATTTCGGTGATAGGTTTCAGTTACATCATCGAGTACAGCTAATGCTGTACACAGCCCGAGATGTCGCTCCAGGCTCGACTTTTGACACCTAAATGCATGCCGATTGTCAAACATAGTCTCCCTCAAGTAGAACACCGAGTGACAGCAGATCTCGTTTCACGAGACCCCAAATCTGTGGATACGTTTCACCATGCAAGGGTATCGCTGTCAAAGAATTTAAAATTCAAAAAAGCTTTCCTAGAACAGGTAGAATCATTAGCTGAGTTGTGTTTGTTCTTGTGCTAAAGAGCTTCAAGTGGCACCCTGACCCCCGAAAACCTGACACGCGGCGATTACAGACAATCTGAAGTGGTAGACAAACATATGGTATCAGAGGTATACTCCACTGTTAAACGTGTGTTTGCATTTACGTAACTTTTAATTTTTAGTCCACCCGTTACAGATACAGAGTTACAACGTGTTGGCACATCTTGCTTCAGCGCGACGTTTAACATTCTCCATCCATAGTCCACGTAATGTCATGCATGTGATTATGAGGGTCCCGATGGGGAGGTCATACGTGACGTCAGTAAAGTTTGGGGCCGTCAGTGGAGTCTACATTTTTCGGCATGGTCAGCTAAGAAGATCCGCGAGCAGTGGACAAGCTGCAAGGTGAATCTGAATTGAGAAATCATCAATGCAAGAAAAGATCTGAACTGCTGGTTTGGCTTCCGTTTCATTACTCCTATCGGTGTTTTCAAATACCAAATATTGATTGGTTTACCTAGATCAAGGTATATACAGTGGACTCTCTCTCAACCAAGTCCACTGTATACGAGATGTACTTCCGATATATGTATACAATTCGACGTTAATTGTTCATAGGGGACAGACTGTAACGCTGCGTGTATAAGTATTTAGTTGTTTGATGCTGAACAGAGCACCCGTCACGAGCCTCGTTTCTAAATACTCAGATCTACAGATAACGAGGCATCATTCAAAGATCTTAATGGTTCATGTATTTGTGCAAGGTTAAGTTTCATCTGCGTTGCACGATCGTCGTTTGTTACACAGAGAATTTAAGAAAGGTGTATATTATGCCAATAAGTCACCCCCTCCCCACCCCAACCCCAGAACCCACTCTCTTCCCCTCTCCAATTAAAAATTGAAGGGGGTGAAACCATTATTGGCATGAGTATATGTTTAAATGTTAAGGCGCATGTCTGTGAAGTGTGAGATACATTGTGAATGTGAGGAGCACCCTGTTTCACGATGTCTGTTCGTCCCATCCACCTAATGCCATACTTTCTACATAACGTAATCTACTCCCTACTCGACTGTCCTATCCAGTCTGGTGAGTGAGTGTTGTTTTACGCCGTTTTTAAGCGTTATTCCAGCAATATCACGACACTGGACACCAGAAATGGGCTTCACACATTGTACCCATGTGGGGAATGGAACCCACGTCTTCGGCGTGACGAGTGAACGCTTTAACAACTAGGCCACCCATTGGGCTATTCTATTTCAGTGTTGGTCACCAGCACGCTGATGGTAATCGGAAGAAGCTACTGACTATAGATAGGTGGTCAGGGATGGTGATTTATTTGACTGCGTGTCGTCATATCCGACGTCGTGGATAAATATGGGCAAATATGGTTTGTCTCGTCCAGACTCGACCAATTACATGCCACCGTCATTTACAGTGCCTGGAATATTGCTGAGTGTGGGTACTGTAGGATCCATGTAACATAATCATATTCTTGTGTCCAGTACCCACTTCCCTCCCTCTCTCTATTTCGGCTTTACAGAACAAGTATCTTTCCAGTCTATCAATGTCACACCAGCCACACCTTATCAGTGAGTCAGTGAGTGAGTACGGCTTTACGTTGTTTTTAGCAATATTCCAGAAATATCACGGCGAGGGACACCAGTAATGGGCTTCACACAATGTACCCCTTTGGGGAATCGACCCCGGACCTTTCACGAACGCTTTAACCACAAGGCTACCTCACCGCCCCGGCCGTTGCACAGAGCGATGTCACGGCAGTCGTAAGTCTATGGTAAAGTATGTTAGTTATGACCACCTTAGTTCTAATTACCTTTGTGCAATACACAATGCCAGTTAGAAAGCAATGAAATGTTACATTTGGGATTAAACTGTCTCAGTTCTACAGATTCTATTACTTCTTGTTAGCTGAGTCCAATCCGGGATTCGAACCCACTCTCTCGGCGTCAGGTCTGGGAGCGAAAGCCCCAGTGGGTACACACAGCAGGTGATCTAGACTACCAGTTGTCAGACTTCCATTCTTATGGTAGCCTCGGTGGCAGAGTGGACTTGCTGTGATTTGGTGCCTCACTCTGAAAGTGTGGGTTCGACTCCCGGATGGGACACAAACCAAAAATACAAGAATCTGTTCTTTACTGAGAAAATGTAATCGCAGATATAACGTATTTAGTCGTATCCAAGAAAACCACTCGATCCGAAACGCCTCATCCACATATACAAGAAACCAGTCCGATCCCTCTTGCAGGGAGAGATTCCACTCGACCCCCACCTAACACCATAACCCTCAACGAATACGCCTCACCCTCTCAACCAGCACAGGGACATTCCCCAACATCACAACAAATCGAGGCACCACCTACACAAGACGTGTTTATTATCTTTACTTATGAAAAAGAGATTGATTAACATAAAATGGAACATGGTAGGTTTCTACAGCATTAAATCTGGGCTAATTATCCTCCGTGTCTGTGGCGCCAGAGGTCCTGGAGTTACCTATCACTATTGAAAGTTGGAAGGAAAACACTACGGCGGCGCCATGCCACCCAGCAGTAATGTGTGGCCGGTGTCCTCGGGGCGATAAACAAACTTTCAACCTATCAATTTCGAATCTTTTAATCACAATTATCCGTTCGTCATTTTTCGGGCCACAGGTGGGGTAAGTGTATAGTAGATTCTAAAGAATCTGCGGACAAGGGTCAAGTAAGACCATGCCCACATTGGGCCATTATAAATGTCATCGCGTGTCCTCATCCTCGATTCTGTGTGTGTGTCCGTGTGCGTGTGAGTTTAGTTTTACGCCGCTTAAAGCAATATTCCAGCAAAATCACGGCAGGGAACACCAGAAATGGACTTCACTCATTGAACCCTAGACTAAGGCATAGTCTCTGAATATATATAATTTTGATAGTAACAAACAAGCCCATTTATATTGAAAAGGAGCCCTTGGGAGACCAGAGATTCAGAACCTGAGGAAATCTAGACTTGCTTTATTTGGGGCTTTAGCACTGCAGAGAGGGCTTGGCAGTAGGGAAATTAATGTGGTTCAGGGAATGTGAGACAGACTAATTGAACCCATGTGGGGAATGGAACCTTGGTCTTCGGCGAGCCGAGTGAACCCTTTAACCACTAGGCTACTCCCACCGCCCCGCAGGGTCTTATAAACAAAAATGATAAATTATTGATATGGATATTCATATTATCAGTTAAATATATGCAGCTTTTTTAACAATGACATGGTGATTTCAGTGTAGCTGGAACTAAGAATATGTCTATAATACGGAATTCTTAATTCTTAACGGAAATCGAACCTGGTGTAGGGGGCTATAGGGTAGCCTGGTGGTTAAAGCATGTGCTCGTCACGCCGAAGACCGGGTTCGATTCCCTGCATGGGTACAGCTTCGTGATGCCCATTTTGGTGTCACCCACTGTGATATGGCTGAAATCTTGCTAAAGGCGACGTAGCCTGTCGCCTGTAAGTGACGACACTAACAATTAAACTATTTCAGGTAAAAAACCCACAAGAGTATCGAGTATTATACTGAGAGTTGGAATGTATTGAATGTGGATGACAAAAAAATAATAAAAAACGGTGTTATAGGAAGCTGTAAAAAACAACTCAAAACCCTTCCCCAATACCTGGGGATCATGATTGTTGCTTCGCGATGAGGTTATTGTCAGTGCATGAACGTGGGTTCGGTTGGGGGTTTGTGCGCGCGTTCGGTACACGTTGTTTGAGCGAAACTAAACCTGGTGTAAGGGTCTATAGGGTAGCCTAATGGTTAAAGCATTTGCTCGTCACGCCGAAGACCGGGTTCGATTCCCTGCATGGGTACAACTTCGTGATGCCCATTTTGGTGTCACCCACTGTGATATGGCATAAATGTTGTTACAGGCGACGTAGCCTGTAGCCTGTAAATGACGACACTAACATTTAAACTATTTCAGGAAAAAACCCACAAGAGTATCGAGTATTAAACTGCGAGATGGAATGTATTGAATGAGGATGACAACTAAAATATGGTGTATAAGGACGCGATAAAATACAATTCAAAACCCTTCCCCAATACTTGGGGATCGTGGTTGCGCGCGATGAGGTTTTCAGTGCCACGAACGTGGGTTCGGTTCTCGTGTGTGTGTGCGCGTTTGAGCGCGCTCTCTCGTCTCTCTCGTGCGTATCTATGTGATATGTGGCCAGATCGGATGTCTCGGGGTTAGGGTAGTACATAAGTGGCAGGGTAGAGATTATGTTGGATATGGGGAAATGGGGTGTCACAGAAGTGGCGGGATCGGGATTTGTTGGATAGGGAAATGGGGGTGTCACAGAAGTGGAAGGGTGGGGATTTGGGGGTGGGGATGTCACACAAGTAGCAGGGTCGGATTTGGGGATAGAAAGATGTCACACAAGTAGCAGGTGTACGTGACATTGCTACCGTCGTGTGGTCACAGCTGGTATCTGACCCTGATAGACAGGAGTCAAGTGTTTGAATTTCTCCAGCAGTATCACATTGCAGGCTGTAGAACGACCCAAGGGGATTAACTCAACAAGACGAGATATTTCAAATATTCCTTCGGTCATATTTCACTGGGTAGTGGACCGTGATGGGAGAATGCGTAAAACTGGGTCAATTTTTGGAATATAATTATAAAAGTGTTCGCCAAAGATGCCGTGAGTCAACTATCTGTAATTCACTGTCCATAGTCACGGTCATAAATACACTGAATTTCAAGAACAAATATATTTCGGAACCAAACTAATCAAACATTATCGACAGTATTTTCTCATCTCACTAGATCTGAAGCATCCTTTTTAGATTTATCATTAGGACCCTTTTATGAAAACTATCGACACACCCAGAGTTCGATTAATCGTTACAATCCGTGCATGTAAAACTGCTTAGATTCATCGATAGTTCGATTAATCGTAAAATCCCCTAAATGAAAACTATCATAACATAACATCATAACAAAACACCCCTGATTGGAAAACCCTCCAGATGTATCGATAGTTCGATTAATCATTATATACATTGATACTGATGGACGTGAGCTCACACACACACACACACACACACACACACACACCCCCACACCCCCACACACACACCATTATTCGCATGAGTATATATAGTGGAGATTTATCGGAACGTATACCCTGGAGATTATATCAAGGATGGACTTGTGCCAGAACGTCATCAATAATCATTCTTGATACTGGGTTCATTACCTCTACATTTGTTTCCTCCAGTGACAGGGAAGTCTTCCGTGCACAACATGCATCACACAACATGCATCAGTGGCGATGTGACCAGGACGGACCAGGCAATCATGTGCTCCCATCAAATATGTTACGAAAATGTTTAAACAAACATAATTCCATAAAGAAACAGTCAAGTATTAAGGAACTCCGAAATCACTTTATTTACAAACTGTAAAAAGGATGAGTATTGTCTGATAGAAGTGAGAGGGGTTGGGTTGGGGTAAACTTGCACAATTCTCTAAGGTAATAATTAATAGTTTAAATGATACTTCAAAAAAAAGGATTGAATTACTATACATCCATGGGTGTAGCCTTCAGTACAGCCTTGGAGCAAGGCTAGGTTTGGGGATGCATGTTTTATTTAATATACTGTTTAAAAGAAGTTAAATAACACCCGTGTCTCGTTTCACAAAGCTAGTGTCGTAAGTCTATCTTACAGTATAGGAGGTACGACAGTCGTAGCGATACGATAGCTTAATTTGTGAAACGATGCCCTGCAGAACTTTGACACCTGTTCTTTATCTTTTTTGAGTTGCATACGTGTGCTTTGGTTGGTGGGTTGCACCCCTTGGCATGCTGTAAGTGGCGACTTCTTAACTTCGTTATATACAAGACTTAATTACTTACATACCATCGTATTGAGTTGGTGTAGTGTTTCTGTGGGGTAAAAACAATGGCTGAGTTTGATCTTGTATGTATTTTGTACTTGAGGGCCCGGCCACTGTATGCCTTACAATGACGTTGGAGATTTAACGAGCGCTTCCAATGGGAACGGAGTTCTTCACTCGAAGATTTTCCATTGATATACGGATGAGGTCGAGCAACTGTAACCAGCCACCCACTCCCGCTAAAGTTTATTTGATTGAAAACATCTCTAGTTTACACTTCTGCACATGAAAGTTCGACTGGAAGGCAGAACAAGTATCTCTAAGTACACAAAACATAATTCCTCCCCGATTGCTTATAACATAGAATGGAGTAGCGTTGGTTGAATGGTGTAGTGTCTCATTGAACTGATTCGAGTAGAGTGGGTTATCAGCATTGATGACATAGTAGTGTTACCGTAACGCTGTTAACGTTGACCACCGTATGATTAGACAAACGGCAACAGAGAAACGGCGTACATGCAGGCGGGCATGTAATCAACAGAAAAAAATAACGAAGAAAGGAAGGAAGGAACAAATGAATGAATGAATGAACGAACGAACGAATTAACGAACGAACGAACGAACGAATCAACCAACCAACAGATTACCTAGAGTTGGTGGATCGAACCACTGTACAGAATGCCACGACAGCTGCCTAAAGGGAAGAGCAATCTACGCCCAGTAACATTTCAATTCTTATGAAGTTTTGTCCCGATCCACAAAACGATCGTAGCATTACGAGCTATCGTAACTGCATAGTTTACCATGTGCTTAAGAATGATGTAGTACTACACTTGCTTTGAGTACCCAGGATTCATATCATTAACCATTTCCTGTGCCAACCTGTGCTGATGCATCTAATTGTTGATGACTCCTTGAACACAGAAATACTGCCTCGGTTTTACACCAGGCATTTATAGGAACAATTACACTCCGGCAAGAAGTGGAGAACATTTTATGGTACAAAATTCTCTTTTACAATTAAAAATCCCGGAAAACTTGTTTTCAGTGGAAACATTTCAGTTCAAGGAGACGGTTTTTCAAACTGTGCTGGTACAAATAAAATTGATAACATTATTATTGCTCTTCCTCTTGAATAGCCATTCAACTATTGTCATCGTTATCAAAGCAAATTCCTGATCGATTTACGTGTTATCTTTGACCTCTACAAATCCCGCTTCCGGTATGCTTGACCTCTGACCTCTACATTGACCCCCCGCAAAGGTTACTGGTTCTTTTCTCGGGTGTCTGGCCTGACTGTCTGGGGTAGAGAAAACACCCTTCTCCTTCCCTGCTGTTTATTTTCACTTTCGTTGTTTATTCAATGTATTGTCGTGTTCTCGCCCCTAAATTGGGTTTCCCCAGCCCCTCTTCGCCATATCAAAAGATTTAAGTTGTTTCCTGCTCGTGAATTTATTAGAATTCAAATGTCATGATCTCATTAAATCACACATTCAGCTGTTTGATCTGAGATTACAAGTTTGAAGTTTATATCACGTTCGATACCGCGGTATGGAAATGAAACGTGGTCAGTTTACACCTGTAAAACGTCACTTTCACACCTGTGAGGACCGATCGTCAGGTAAATGTCACCGTTAAAACAGGGGTGTTTCCTTTTGGGAAAGCCCATGAAGACCCGGGATAGAACTGGTCACCAACAACCCATGCATGTCGTAAAAGCGACTAACGGGATCGGGTGGTCAGGCTCGCTGACTCATGTCATCGTATACCAATAATTGCGTTGATCGATGCTCATGCTGTTGATCACTGGACTGTTTGGACAGACTCGATTATTTACAGACCGCTACCATATAGCTGGAATATTGTTGATGGCGCCGTTAAACAACATTCAAACAAACAAAACAAACAACCCTTTGGGTATTGCCTATAACTCAATCTTGATTTGACACACCAGTTTCAAAATAGACAACGACAATTAAGTTTTTCATAGTTTCTAGTAAAGTTTGTTCACGTATCTGGACAAATGGGCAAAAAAACACTTATACATTTTAAAGTTTAACAACTCTGTTGGTTTCAGGGTCGTTGGGGTAGCCTAGTGGTTACGGCGTTCGCTCATCATGCCGAAGACCGGGTTCGATTGCCCACATGGACACAATGTGTGAAGCCCATTTCTGGTGTCCCCCGCCGTGATATTGCTGCATGGAATATTGCTAAAAGCGGTGTAAAACTAAACTCACTCACTCACTTGTATGTTTAAGTTTTTTGCTATCATGGGTGTGTACTCTTGTCCGGCAACCTAGAACTGGCAAATTCAGATTTAGGCACAATTGTGAATAATTGTTCTAAAATATTTTCATATGACTGTCAATTAGGAGGTTTTCATACCTGTCCTGTAGGTGGTGACCGGGGGTGACCTTTCCATGAAGTGATTGCATTATTTATACTTACATCTCTAAGATTAGATCAGGTCAAACACACACTGGGACGGTTCAATGTATAATGAAAGCGGTCACTCGTCACGTCTGAATGACTGACTGAGTTTGGTTTTACGCCGCTTTTAGCAATATTCCAGCAACATCACGGAGGGGGGACACCAGAAATGGGCTTCACACATTGTACCCATGTGGGGATTCGAACCCGGGTCTTCGGCGTGACGAGCCAACGCTTTAACCACTAGGCTACCCCACCGCCCCGTCACGTCTGAAGGGGGGTTCAGTAGTATAAAATCGCATGATTATTGTAGTCTGCGATGACGGTGCGGAAATATATCTAATGTCAGCATGAAGCATACCCGCTAACCCTAATATTAGTACGTTCAAACATGAGAAAGTCAAATACCATTATCAGACAAATTCCACCCTTTTAACGGTTATGCTCCGACGTTGTATTAGATATTTCATAGTACAGGGGGCGGTGGGGTAGCCTAGTGGTTAAAGCGCCGTTTGTCACGCTGAAGACCCGAGTTTGATTCCCCACGTGGGTACACAGTGTGAAGCCCATCTTTGGTGTCCCCCGCCGTGATATTGCTGGAATAGACCGCCTCCGTGGTGTAGTGGTTAGAGCGTCCGCCCGGAGAGCGGAAGGGCGCAGGTTCGATCCCTGGCCGCGTCATACCAAAAGACGTTAAATATGGTACTTGTTGATCCCTGCCTGGCGCTCGGCATTAATGGGTACAACAAGGACTGGTCGGCTCGGAGTCAGTATAAAGTGTCTGAGTAGGGTATTCATGCTTCACTGCGGCATGGTATCTCAGTGGGCTAGCACTATAAAACCAGCTTAAGTCTGGGCTAGTACAAGCAGCCACAGACACACATACACACGCATGCACGTCGTCATATGAGCGATATATTCTTAAGAGCGACGTTAAACCCCTTTTCACCTCACCTCACCTATTGCTGGATTACCCGACTCACTCATAATACAAGGCTTTCGAGGGGGGTCGAGAAAGGCATCCCGATCAGTTGCGAAAATTATACAACTGGACCACCCGTCATGATAACAACTCATAAAATCCTTCTCATTTGTATGAAGAGGTGTCATAACACTGTAAAAATGTCACAATTTCCCCACAAGGAAGTTGAAAATGCTGATTCACGTACAGGGAAAATAGTGATTTGATCACTGATACTGATAACACGCCTATATCGTAATTTGATACACTCGGAGGAAGAAGGGCGCCGAGTGTTATCGATGTGTGCTGAATGTAACGTATGTCAGCATAGCAAGGAAACACATTACTATACAAACCCGATACTGTGGTTCCGTGTGGTTATGCTAATGTGTGTACTGAAACGTTAACTATCATCACTGTTGACATAGATGTGATGATGCAAACTGGCAGGGTTATCAGTTATCATTTGCCTGTTTGTGCATCACACTTCAGTAAAGTCCAGGTATTTTCCTCGTATCGCTGTGATATATAATGTTAATATCCTTCATAGAGGAAGCGACCAAGTGTCAATGCCTATACAAACTTTTAAAAACCTACGTCATAAATGACGTCAATTATTCGCGAAATTATTTGGATATTTTGAAACATACTATACGTAATTTAGATAAGACAAGGAAGCTTTAAGCATTAATAAATATGGAATAATTTCAAATCCAAAACTGATACAAATGAAAATGGTTAGACGTTCGTTATGTGTCCAGTACCTTTTATGGAAATATTTCAAAGCTAATATGTCAGAGTTGAAAAAATGTGACAATACCAGTGGCCAGAAGAAGGGCTGTTATCATACCTAATCATACCATTGTAGGGGTGTAGGGGTAATAGTCTGTCGCACATACCCTGAAACAAATATATCCAAGAAAGTCTAGAATGGGGCAAGTCTAGATTATCGTAGTCTGGGGAAAATGAAGAAAGTTTTAGGGCTCTTTTTTCTGATATTTTCTGATTATTATTTATGGACTCTTTTTTTCTGTAAAATATGTTCATTTCAGAGACTAAATGTTAGTCTATAGGAGTCACTGCTGGTCTCAGTTTCTGCTGTTTCTGTTTTGATCGTTGTCCTTTCCGTCTCATGCATCTGCTCGTAAGCTTTACGAAAGAGGTAAACTGAGTGAGTGAGTGCGTGTGTGCGTGCGTGCGTGCGTGCGTGCGTACGTGAGTGATTGAGTAAGTGAGTGGGGTTTAACGCCGTTTCTAAGAGCATTCCAGTTACATCACGGCGATTCGGAGGAAAGTGAGTGAGTGAGTGATATTAGTTTTACGCCGCACTCAGCAATATTCCAGCTATATGGCGGCGGTCTGTATATAATCGAGTCTGGACCAGACAATCCAGTGATCAACAGCGTGACCATCGATCTGCGCAAATGGGAACCGATGACATGTGTCAACCAAGTCAGCGAGCCTGAACACCCGATCCCGTTAGTCGCCTCTTACGACAAGCATGGGTTACTGAAGGTTCATTCTAACCCGGACCTTCACGGGTGGAGGAAAGTAGGTAGGTAGGTAGGTAGGTTTATTTAATTCCTCCAGATTTGGAGATACAAGATTAATTGAATATTAAAAGCTTAAGTTGTTAGCCACAAGTGTTGAAATGTTATGATATATATATTAGAGTCTTTAGAAAGTGAAACTGGACCAGTCGATCCCAGATGCAAACTGTCCAACCAGTAGCAGCAGTTGTATGGTGTCAATGTCATACGTGTGACGTCCGAGCAGCACTTCGGTCAGCGTTCTCTGTTCTATATTGTCTAACAGAATGTGTTTACACCGAATATGTCTAGAATATCCAGCCACATGGTTTCTCGTCTTGCGCTTACCACATTGTCAGTACAAAGGTGAAGAATGTGGTGTACAAGACCATGAACAATGTAGGAACACATTGGGCACTGTTCAGTTCTCACTGGGTGCGTGATAAGAGAGAGAGTAGCTTTAAGCCTCTCTCGCCTGTGTGGGTGATGTCTACTCATGGTCCATATCAGATGTGGAATATAGACACTGTGATTGGTGAGGAACAGCGACATGCTTGCATCAGTCTCCATCCGGGACACGAGTTCATCAGTTTCAGTTTTGAAAACATGCTTCTTCACTTTGGTTTTCCAGGTGTTTGGGCTTGGGAAGGAACATAATTGGATCTGTGATAGAGCATATGTGAGTCCGTAGCAGTTACACAGTCTTTTGATCTCCGGGATGAATCCATGGGTGACTGGACTATTGGTGACTGTATCGCTGAAGTAACGATATAGCAGGATAGATCTTGCTGAACAGGATGTTGGGCATGTAAGCAATCGTCCAAACAGACAGAGTTTTCTAATGCTTATGGTTGCAGTGATCGGCAGGATGCCTATAAGTGAAAGCACCATATCAGTTCTAGTTCTTGTCGGTAACCCTTGGATTATCTTCAGGCAAAATCTGTGCGCCCTTTCCAGCTGAAGACAGGAACCTGTAGACATGTTATACAGTATTTCACAGTCGTACAGTGCACGTGGGAGAACAATTGACTGGTAGATCTTTGCTGCCGTGAGTGGATGAAGTCCATTTTCATGAATACCAATGTTTCTGGTGGCAAAGAAGGTTGACTTTATTTTTCTGCAGATGGTGTCAACCTGCTCCGTTGACTTCATGTTCTTGGATATAGCAGTTCCCAGGTGAGTATGCTGGTCAGTCTCCTGTATTGGCTTGTTTCCCAGGAACCAGGTTCTTTGGGAACGTTTGTAGGCTGCAGTTGATTCGTTAAAGACTATCACGACACTCTTCTGTGCACTGTACCGGAACCGCCATTTACTGCCGTACGCAGCACAGATTGCCAACAGAGAGTCTAAGCCATGTTTCGTAAAGGACAGCAGTGTTATGTCATCAGCTTGAGTGGGTGCAGCACATGGGATTGTGTTGATACAGGCTCCAGACGGTGAAACAGAAAGACTGTTTAGCAGTTCGTCAAGATATAACTGGTACAGCCAAGGTGATAGTACACCTCCTTGCCTTGTCCCTTGCTTGATGTCAAACCACTTGCTTGAGTGACCCCTGTGAATAACACAGCTCTGCATAGTGTCATACATTGATAGGATAACACCCAGGAGTTCTTTTGGAGTCCCGATGTGTCTCAGCTTTAAGAAGAGGCCATCATGCCAAACACAGTCAAATGCTTTTTCAGCGTCAAGGAAGCAGCTATAGAGTTTAGTGTTATTTTCCACTGAAAATGCTATGCACTCCCGGAGAAGAAATGAAGTCATTGTTGAGTCTATTCCACTTCTTAAGCCATGCTGAAGCGGTGATTGATTGTGAAACTTCTGCAGACGTGACAGTAGTACACGTTCAAATAATTTATAGATAGCAGGAAGAAGTGTTATTGCCCTGTAACTATTTGGTAACATTTTGGGTTTGCTGCCACCTTTGTATAGTGTAATGATAACTCCACGTTTCATTGATGGCGGCACATATCCTACAGTAAGGAAGGCATTGAACAGTTTGGTAAGACAGGCGACTAAACCAGGACCCCCATGAATGATATGCTCATTGGTCACATGATCAATACCAGGTGCTTTGCCCGTGTTCAATTTAGAAATGGCTGAGTACAGTTCGTTGGAAACGACAGGAGGCACTGCTGTATCTGCACACATTGGAGAACGGAGCTCTTCTTCAACAGAGTCCTTATGATCTGAGTCAAAGGAAGGATCTTCTAATGGCGTATACAGTGCTTTGAAATATTCACTCCATCCATCTGCAATGCCTTTAGGATCGCGAGTAATAATTCCTTCTTGAAAACACATGTCACCACCCGTGTCGGCTCGGTGACCTTTTCTTCTAGAACTTATAGCCCTCCAGAATGCAGACTGATCCATTTCCGCATATGCGTCAATCTCGTTCAAGACCTTGCATCTTTGCTCTTCAATGTGCTTTCTTTGAGACCTTCTAAATTCTCTTTTTAGATCTTTATAAGTCCTATATGTGATATGACTGCCACCTCTTGGTTTCCCATCTCGAATCCAAGACATTCTAGCACAACGCATTGCTTTGTGGAGATGTTTCAGCTCTGTAGACCAGTATGGCTTTAGATGAGGACTATATTTCTTCTTAGGAACATGCTTGTCTGATGCATCAATGATACATTTAGTCAGTGTGTCGCAATACTTGTTGACGTCCTCTACTGAGTGCAGAGTGGTATGGCAATGACCACATTCAGTCAGTAATTGCGTCAGGTCAATTGAGTAGCCAGAACAGAGTTCTTCTCTACTTAACTTCTTCCAGTTGTAGGATATCCTGTTGAAGTCTGGGAGTTGATACGAAAGTTCCTGGCCTACTACAAGACAAGCAACAACAGGCCTATGGTTGCTGACATTCAGCTGGTGATCTTCTAGGATTTGACATGAAGAAATGCAGTCGAGTTTACTCTCCGGGATAACAATGTGATCAATAAGCGAGGAGTTAGTACCATCAAAGGATACATATGAGCAATGGGATCCTTTACACAGTGCCGAGGTAGTAACAGCAGTTAAACTATTTCTGGATAGAAACTTAGCTACAGCTGCCTCTCTTCCGCTAGAAGCTTCTTTAACTATTTTGCAGTTTAAATCACCCATGAAGATGATAGTTCCTTCATCCTTGTAACGGTCACAGAGATTCCAAAGTGCATCTATGTAATCTATATACATTTGAACATTTGAGTTTGTAGATGGTAAGTATACTTGAAATATGAAGATGCTCACTTCAAGTCCAGAATGTATGTGAGTACCAACTATTCTGTCATCGGGTATATCCAGGGCAGTAACATTGTTTTCAAGTCGTTTGTGCCACAATACAGCAACACCAGCCTTGCCAACCTTTCTGCTACTAGGCAGCTTTAAGTCAGAGTCGCTTACACCAAATGTTTTATAATCATTACTGATTGTGTCCAGGAAAGGCAAATCCTTTTCAAATAACCACTGCTCACTGATACCACAAACATCCACATCATATCTTGTTAGGATGACCCGTAGATATGCAACACTAGTTGTTATTCCAGTAGCATTCCATGTGAGAAGATTGAGGTTATTCAGTAGCATCATTCAAACTGGGCGAGGTAGGCTTTGGAGCTCATCCAGGGCCGGCATGTTATGTTCTTTGGCCAAAACGCTCGAGATTCCAGTTTGGGGACGTCAGAGGCATGGATGTTGATTCGAGCTGAAACAGTTCCTTTCCTCCTACTGGACATAAGGCGAATTATTGTTGTTTTTACACCACGAGTGGAAAGGTATTTGGCAATATCGTCTGGCTTGACATCTGGAGCTATTCCACTCAGGAAAAACCGTTTGACACGCAGTCTGTCTACACCTCTGAATGTCATATCATCATGATGCAGGACTTAGATATTTACCACTTTCGTGAAAACCACGATCATGATATGGTGTTGACAAACGTAGAAACACAATCCTAGCACAGCCAAGGGACATAACTTTGTACACCCAGAAAGGGTATTAAGAAGCACACCCAAGACTCCCCTTCCGCGTTATGCGCTCACAAGTATACATTTGTTACTACATTGATGGGCAAGCAAAAATATACACTTAGGTTCGATGGTGGGATTTGACCCACGTCAGGTGCCACAAGACCGACCATAGCTGGCGCATGAAGTGAGTGAGTGAGTAGTCTATAGTGTAAGCCTAAGCAATATTCCAGCAATAGTGAGTGAGTTTAGTTTTACGCCGGACCTTCACGGGTCTCCAGCAATATCACGACGGGGACACTAGAAATGGGCTCCACTCGAACCCGGGTCGAACACTTTAACCATTAGGCTAACCCATCGCCCCACATAACCCGTGAAGATCCGGGTTGGAATATTGATCTTCAGTAACCCATGCTTGTCGTAAGAGGCGAGTAACGGGATCGGGTGGTCAGGCTCGCTGACTTGGTTGACACGTGTCATCGTTTCCCAACTGCGTAGGTCGATGCTCATGCTGTTGATCACTGGATTGTCTGGTCCAGACTCGATTATTTACAGGCCGTCACCAAAGAGCTGGAATATTGCGGAGTGCGGCGTAAAACTAAACTCACCCACTCATCGCCCCATAATAAAGACCAAAGTCCCCTATCACGACCTTTTAGGACCACCATCTGGGACGAACGCCTTGATATAACTAAATTTCATGCTTACAAAATATACATTTGAAAACGAATAATAGACATGCGTATTTAAATCCAGGTTTCCTTCAGGACAACATTTTCTATAAATTTTGACTAGCTTCCAACACCCTTTTCATGTTTTGGTGACAAAGATTGATTTTGTTTGAGTCGGTATAGCTTTCCGCCTTTGTCATATCCTATTATATCTTCCAGTATCTTAAGCTTGGTAATTGATAATCTGTGATCGGCGGAATCAGTCCGCTTTGAAGAATGTGTCTGTGTAGTTGGAGAGCAGAGCCATGCGTCACTAATGAAGCCTACGGGGTTGCGTATAAGTCGGATCTTGTCCTTAAGTCATCTGCTTAGTCTGATCAAATCTCACCCATATCAGTCGGCCAGGGTGTTCGATGACAATCAGCATACGATCGTCTCACTGAAGACGCTCACGATCGAGACCAGTCGTCCCGCCGACAGTTTCAGAGCGGTCACGTGATGATCCACTCCGGGAGGTACCACGATAGTTGTCTTATCGCCATTTTTGGCCTTTCTCCTCCTCCGGCAATATTGCAGCGTTCGTTCTGATAAGACATGTTTCCAGCTTACTTTCCATTGGCTTAATCCTTGCCCGTAATCTGGCGGGAATCAGCACGTGCCGTGACGTCATCACTCTAGGTGGTCCTGATCGGATTCGGATACGACTTATCGTCCTCTGTTGGGGATTGTTGGTTTGTTTGGACTGGGGACAAATTGTTTCAATTATCACAACTGTAATTTGTAATGCGAATCTAACAATTTTGTTATTGTGTCCACACCCCGTGAAATATTACCCCATGCAAAGATGTGAAAGTGTGTACAATCGGACATGACATGCTAGCGCTTTAGTGTGTCGCTAGTAGGTGAGTTGATTTTGAAACTGCTCATCTGTTCCAAGGGGCGTCAGACTTATATTGATGCAGGTCTAGGTTGCTTACTTCGTGCACAGATATATACGGATCATGAGGTGTTCAAAAGTTGAATATTAACCAGCAGCGGCTCCTGGTGCACCCAAGGGACATAACTTTGTGATTAGCAGCAGACCCAAGACGTCTGTGATACAGACCCTAAAACCAAAAACTCCAACAACAAATACAACCCAAGTCAAGAATATGTGGCTAGTCTAGATTACCACGTTTTCTGAAAATGAACAAAAAGTCTCGGGGCTCCTCTTATTATATTTTATGAATATACTTTAGGAACCGTTTTTGCTGTAATATATGTTCATTTCAGAGACGACTAGATGTTTGTCTGATCCAGAACTCCCCTTCCAAGAATACATTTGTTACTACATCGATGGGCAAAAGAAAATCTATATTGTTTGATGGTAATAAAAATATTAATCTCTTAAAGTGATGGGAATTAGAACACGTGCGTGCTGCCGTTCAATTGCTTCCGGCAGGATTGCTAGAAACCAGTGATTGGTGGATTAAACCCCAGATTCTACTATTGTCATTATGTGATTTTATATTTGTCAGAGCTATATCAGTTTCCTTGGGTTTCACCAACGCGTAAAACACCCAGTACCTAAATCGGTTTGGGACTTCCTCCCGTTTCAAACAGGCACGCCCTCATGTTACTGAAATGCTGTACAAAGCGGAATCAAACCAAACTCACACTTTGCCATTCGTTGTACCGCCTGTAACCTATTTGTAAAAGATTGCAATGCTTTCTTACATTCATGTTTTCACTTTTAATACATTTACTGTCACGAACACCAGTGTAATTGATGTATTGCCCCTTTAAACTGTAGCATCAGTGCAATCTTATTAAAATCGGATCTTAGTTTTGTCTACCGCTGCACAAAAGACTTCCCAATACAGGTCCCGCCCTGAACTTTGATCCAACAATGAAATGACCAAAGGAATTCGACATGAAGCAATCAGAAATACTTTCTCGACCTTTACGACACTTATTTCAAAATCGCGACCTCCTTTACCAAGGACGCTTAGAAAAAATTATCTGATTTTTTGTCGATTCACTAGTTTAAAAAGAAGCATAAGAAAATTCCGGAATGTCTAAATAGATGGCGATATTGTATAGCAATACTTCTCATGGGCTATGAAAACCCTCTTCGGTTTCAAATGTATATTGAAGCGACGACGTCTCTTGAAACTAGTTGCACAGTCTTTAAATGTCCATCGGAATGCGTCCTAGCCTTCTTAAAGCTCATGGCTGTTCACCCATTCGGACTCATTCGTCACCACTCGCCCCTTTCCGTGATCTGCAAGTTGGTCGCGAATAACTTTCACGTCCGTGAATTCGTGACCTCGTGTTATTCCGGGACAAGCCGAATAGCGATTCTTCTTGGAGGTTACGGAAAGGGGCCAGTGGTGTCGAATGACGTTTGTGATCTCCTAAGAGACGCTCTGATTGGTCGGAAGAAAGCTCGTTCTGACGTGACCTGTTAGAATATGTCCTTGTACCTTTGTCCAGCGGCAGCATCTGCATCAATAGTATAATCTGAAGCATCTTCCGAAGCACCTGAGAGTCAATGTCTCAACTCATGTATTCACCCTTAACGTGGAATTATTTATAACAAAATCTGTTCATTTAACCAGGAGTACATCCAGCTTACCTTTGACCTTTACAAGCATGACCTTCAGGCGCCATGGACGACCTGTGACGTCACCGTAAACCCCCATCGAATCTATAACTGCATTTCTTATCTTATGAGACAGCCTTACGGCTGTGTGGCCACTTTCAGGGATTTAATTATCACAAGTAGGTAATAGAGGCCAAATGTTATCACGATACATGGAATTTTAGTCAATGTTATCAGTGGCATTGAAAACTGCCTCCCGCAGTTAACATGCTACCTGATAACAGCAGGACTTTCAGAAACTTCACAAACCTCGGAGATTAGAGCTGGACGCTTTTCAACTGAACTTATTCAATCCTAAAAAAACAGTACATACTGAACAAGCTAGTGCGATAATATACATATTGATAGCTAACCACTTGATAAGGCTTAAGGTGCTTGTAATATATACTACTCAACAGATGTTAAGGAACAACCGATTCTTTAAAATGTCTCGGCAATCTCTCATGCAATACCATGTCAGATTAGCCATATTGTTTGTTTGTTGTTTAATATCGGACTCAGCAATATTCCAGCCAAATGACGGCGGTCTGTAAATAATCGAAAACAATCGATTGGACCAGCCAATCCAGTGATCAACAGCATGGGTATCGATATACGCAATTGAGATATGATGACATGTGTCAACCAAGTCAGTGCCTGACCACCCGATCCCGTTAGTAGCCACTTACGACAATTAGACCGCCGCCATATAGCTGACTATTGCTAAATGGCAAACAAACAAACAAACGTTTACGGCGTTGTTTTATGATTGCACGGAACGCTCCAAAATGACCTTTCTATGTTTTATTCAGTAGATTACAGGTAAATATGCTGTTTGTATCTCGCTGTTGATTCCCCGCCATTGAAGTTATATGCTCGTATTATTCGGGGACTAGACTTCCATCGTGCAACAATCGTCAACACCCACCATTAACTGTCGGCCTTTTTCCGGAATCGTACGGGTGGTCACGATTATTGCTGTTGGTGACGTAAGCTGGCGTGTTGTGACGACCGGTCATGAGCTCTTCTCATAAATTTGTCAATGCAGCAGCTCAGTAAAAAATAAATGTGCATGCTTCAGTATGAAATAAACACCTTTGATCTTTTGTCAAGTCCAGGGCAATCGATTACAGGTAGAGTGTAGGTAAAGTAAATGTAATTTATGTAAATGTTTCCTAGCTGTGTTAGTACATCCTACCTGTACAGGTGAGTCACCAGGTAAACATCCTTATCAACGTAGTTTCTTAACCTGTAAAACAAACGCTGACACAAATGTAATTAATACGTACGTAATGCCAGGTATATAAGCACACTCCGTAGCTGTTTTAGATTAAGAGACTCTTTATCCTTTGGTTAATGGACAGGTGTACAGAAAGGTATTGGTGTGAGTGGCGGCGTGTACGGTGTATGGGTTCAACAAAGAGACTGATTAAGGAGCTTGACTACTTGGATCGCGTAACATGAAAGATTATATTTTGACCATAATGTCTTTTAAATAGAACTTATATTCATGTTTAAAAACACCTGTATGGGGTTGTTTATATTTGACCATCAACGGTGGTGTAATTATGAGGTTTTGATTGCATTCGAGGTAATGTCATAGATGTAGTTCAACTTTAATCAATTACAAAGGAATTTCAATATAAAGCGAGTGAGAATCAATAAGCCCTTTCTTAAGAGCCATCAGAGCTAAAGAGATCTAGAGATATAAGGATTTAAAGCTGAAGAGGTAAATCTCAAATTCCGAGAGCTCCCACATTCCTGAGATCGTGAGACCCAGAAACACACTTCCAAAGACCAGGGGCCCGTTTCACAAAGCGATCGTAGCGCTATGACTGTCGTAAGCCTATGTTAAAGTATGGGAGTTACGATCATCTTAGCGTTACGATGACTTTGTGAAACGGGGCCCTGATATACGTTCTTCCACAGGGGCTCGAATCACTGTTTGGACACTAATTTTTAAAAATAAAAATCTACATTTTAGCAACCGTTTATTGTTTTTATGTGTTATGAGTAACTTATATTTCAAATTTGAACGAAATCGGTGAAGAAATGGATTTTTTAGAAAATTCTCCCGCTACACTAACATAAAATACACATTACATAAAATACACGTGTATTTTATGTAAGTGTAGCGGGAGAATTTTCTAAACAAATCCATTTCTTCACCGATTTCGTTCAAATTTGAAACATACGTTACTCGTAACATATAAAAACAATATACGGTTGCTAAAATGTAGATTTGTATTTTTATAATTGTTTGTGATTCGAACCCTTGTGCGTTCCTCTTCTGTCTAAATACTAGTACCAACACACCAGTGGGGAGGTTGGGTAGCCCAGTGGCTAGAACGTTCGTTCGTCAATGTGTACAAAGGTACAATGTGTGAAGCCAGTTTCTGGTGTTCCCCGCTGTGATTGCTGGACTATATTTGAAAATGTCGTAAAGCCTTACTCACTCATTAATGTCATACTAACATTTTCATCGTGTTATTCATTTAGGTACGACCAATGGTATTTGAAGATAAACAGCGTTACCGAACTGGTGTATTACGATTTAACTGGTGCTGATATTCTACATGTCATTATAGCCTGTGACAAGTTTGTTTGTTTGTTTGTTGTTTAACGCCGCACTCATCAATATTGCAGCTATATGGCGGCGGTCTGTAAATAATTGAGTCTGGGCCAGACAATCCAGTGATCAACATCATGAGCAATTGTGATACGATGACATGTGTCACCACCAAGTCATCACCCAATCCCGTTAGTCGCTTCTTACGACAAGCATGGGTTACTGAATACCAATTTTAACCCGGATCTTCACGGGTCCGTATGACAAGTAGTGGTCTACTGATGAAGTTTTCTTGTAAAAAGGAAATTGTCCTCGGCAAAATTCAAATCAGCAAAGCGTTTGTTATAAACTTGAATTCTGTGTGTCCGCAGGTAACCGGACACGATACTGCTTTGTGCCACAATTTCTATCTGCTTTTTGTTAGCTAAAAAACGTTTCATTACGTCAACCATCAGTAGAGCTAGTTTAAATGTAAAATAACTCTAATCCTAACCGAACTCCTGAAACGGATCTTAAAGCGATAAAATATCCGAAAATCCAGCGATTCCGAAACAACCTCACGGGGATTTACCGAAAAAGCTGATGCGGCTCCATGAATGAGGATGCTACGATCTATTTAGCACAATGGGTTCCCATGATTCTTTGACTATCTGTGACGGTCTGTAATGGAACCGATTAACAGAAAACCCCATCAACAGTTAGGATTAAGTGGTTAAGGTGAGGATATCCTTGCGTGGAAATATAACGTTCATCCATCAACATATTATGTATAAGGACTTGGCCCCCTGTTGTGGGAATTTGGCAAGAATGTATGTCTCGGTAGTTTAATGTGTGCGTGTGATGTAGTTGTAATCGATGATGGAGTAGAGCGTCGTTCCGTTCCAGTTATGGGGGGTCGAGCCGGTATGATGTGGTCAGTGAGACACTAATACTGGTGGATATTGTGTTTAATGTTATCCCCTTGGGCAAATTGTCCTTCGGAATTTTAGATGACAAACGAGGAGTTTAAAGTTTGCTGAACAATCATTCGTCATTAATCCAAATGAACCAGAAGTTGATGTACTTTGCATTGTGGGTATATTTTCCACAGAATGTATACTACTAAAACGTTAAGGTCCATTGGTTCTTCCATACTGCTATATATAGTTAACGTGTCATACCTTGATATTGCCTTAACCTTTTTGAGTAATATATATACCATATACCTGTTGGTTGACACTGACTGTGTAATAGTTTATTCTTTCTCTCTTAGGTCCTCTCAGTTCACCTGAATCGGGAAGATCATTTCACCCAGCTCTTGGAGGAGTTCACATTGCATGATGGTTTCACTAGTTTCAATACATCACGTGACTATCGTATTATGTTCCACAATCTGCCGGTAGTCTTGTTCTATATACAAATGTTTCTAGATCATTATGGTCCTAATTCGTATCAATTGTTAATATATAAGGGCGATGGTGTAGCTTAGTGGTTAAAGCGTTCGCTCGTCACAATGAAAGGTCCGGTTCGATTCCCCACATGGGTACAATGTGTGAAGATACTTTCCAGTGACCACTGCTCTGATATGGCTGAAATATTACTAAAAGCGGCGTAAAACTATTATCATTCCCTCCCTTGATAATTAAATGCAGACATTTTTTCTGAATAGTCGGTAGTTTTGTAAACCGTAGCTATTAGTGGAAGATTGATCGGTATGCCTTTTACAGCGGAATAATACTAGGCTACCACGAGTACATTACGTTTGTCAGAATGTTTCAGAAGCTTGAAAGGAAGTTGTATTTCCATGGGAACAGTCTTGTAGCTAAATATTAACATATAATATGTTTTTTGTCAGCAAAGGACGTCTTTTCTCTATGAGGGGCCCTCACTCACCAAACACGAATTAGGTTAGGTGAGTGGTTTGTGTGTTCGCTTATGATGGGTCAGCTTCGATGATGTTTCTGGGTACATGTACAGCCCATCCGTTGGGTCAACAACCACAGTATGACTTCATTGGTGTTATAAACGATCTTGGTCACCTTGTTCTGCTTAGAAGCCAGCTTATATTTACTTTTCACACATTGACGTGTACGCAAAATGATTTACTGAAATCTGTTTACAGTATATGGTCTCAAGATCAGATCCTGCCGACAGGTGTCACTACTAACATGTATTCAAAGGTGTGAAATTGAATTACACATATCCTGATTCAACAAAACCAAGAGACATGCTTGAATTATTGTATACTTGTCTAGAACTCATTTAACCCGCCACACCTTGAGCGTACAGCGCCCTCTCCCGTTTTTTTATTCTACCACGTCCGGTAACTCTTGGTACATGTAGTTGGAGAAGGACTTGCTGCATATCTACATATTCGCTGCACAAAGTTGCCTCTCCATATGGATGCGTGTGTGGGTACGTGTGTGTGTGTACGTGTGTGTGTACGCATGCGTGCGTCTAAGGTGTGGATGGTTGCGTTTATGGGTGTGTATATCATGTATATGTGTGTGAGCGTCTGAGTGTCAGTAAGAGTGCGAGTGTGTGTGTGCAGTGCTGCGCTCCCTCGTTTGATCTTAAAGGGGATCTGGTATACTTAGAGAATAATAAGCACACACACACACACACACACACACACACACACACACACACACACGTGTGTCCTTACTTTAGTGAGTGAGTGAGTTGGGTTTTACGCCGCTTTAAGCAATATTACAGCAATATCACGGCGGGGGAACACCAGAAATGGGCTTCCGTGCTTACTCTGATTACTCGGCCATATACAAGACTATTTCAATAATTAGTATATATGCATGCATATATTATATTCAGGTCTAGTCCAGTCTCTCTCAAACGTCAGCCCAACCCTCCACATACCCGCACACCTACACCCACCCACACCAACTTACCTCCCACCCCTACCCACCACAGTTCACACACAAAACACTTATTTATAAAAATGCTTATTATGGTCCGTGTTCGTCCCATAGTCTCAAAGCTTACCAACCCTCTTGCACCACGACAACAGTCGTTCCTGAAACAAGCCCAAAGGGCGTCCCACAAACAACGTGCTTCTAGACTACCAGGACATGTCTGTGATCCCGTCAAGAGGTCTTCACGTGTCCTTGACCCCCTCTGTCAACAGGACACGGTACTTTGTGCAATACAGGTGCAGGCGCCACCTGTATATTGGCTGCCCGCTGGGGCGGGGGTTTCTCTAATCCGGACCAGCGTAACCCCGTCTATGCGCAGCCGGATCGTGCAAGGGATTAGCGACCCGTGTACCCGTTGAACATCCTGCTTGTTTGACTGCTTTGGTGTCTGGTCTCGTTAGCATGCAAACTCAGGGGATGGCATTCGGATTTTAATCTGGGTTTAGGTTGGATTAGAGTCAATGAGCCTTGAAGTACGTTACTTGTGTAATGTCCTTAGATTATTACATTATTACAAACTACAGTTCCACTTGGTGAAATATTTTTTATAAATATCATGACACGATACTTTGGTAGTGGGTTGGGGGCTCGTGGTTAATGTGTGTTGCCTATCAGTTGTATAACTCTGGTATTTCCCATTCTTGATGTGAGTGAGTTAGTGAGATTGGTTTTACGGCACTTTTAGCAATATTCCAGCAATATCACGGTGGGGGACACCAAAAATGGGCTTCACACATTGCACCAATGTGGGGAATCGAACCCGGGCCTTCGGCGTGAAGAGCGAAGGCTTTAACCACTGGACTACCCCACCGCGACTTTGTTTTTGAGCTTCTTTCAGCCTGTTTGCACGATCACAGCAGTATCCATATCGGAAATCGAACCTTGATCCTCCATGTATCGATGCAATGCTTTAAACCAGAAGCCCAGAAGCCCCAGAAGGCCCAGAAGCCCAAAAGCCCCTGAGACCATGCATCCGTTTATTATAACCAAAACTATTTATATTTGAAAATGTAACTATGGCTACCGTGGGTCATATACTGTGAAATATGTGTTTAATGTAAAGACATTCGAGTCATGTTTACACGTCGAAGGAGTCAAAAGTATGGGACAAGGAACGCGCTTAGGCCTGTGTTTAAGATCTGAATACATAAACTGATTTACAAAAGAAAGTAAACACCTGGCGTTTTGGGATAATGTTTTGGTAATACATGTATGTACAAAGTACTTGTGGCATGTGTGGCTTTTTTCAAAATATTTACGTTGTGTCGGGGCGGTGGGGTAGCCTAGCGGTTAAAGCGTTCACTCGTCACGACGAAGGCTCGTGTTCGATTCCCCTCATGGGTACAATGTGTGACGCCCATTTCTGGTGTCACCCACCGTGATATTGCTGAAATATTGCTAAAAGCGGCGTAAACCTAAACTCACTCACTCATTCACTTTCATTCTGTGCCAAAGCACCTATACTTTGTATTTTCTTTTGTACTTCGGTATGTTTCAAAGTGTAACGTTCACCCTCCCACCTCTCTCCCTAGGTTTCCGCCCTAAATCACACTAAGAATTCATTCAAAACATTCATTACGTACTCTCTTATCTATTTCAAAGAATCTTACAGTCCATGAGCTGTTTTACTGAAGTATGACAAGCACATTATCATGAATAGATCTCATGAATCTTCATGCAAAAACATGCATACGTAACGTGTCAGTTTTACAGATAAACACTCCAGCGTTGTTCCTGAAACTGCTCATCTGTGATGAAAAATGTTATATTTGTGCAGGACCCTAAAATGCGACCGTGTGAACGTTGACCCCTTTAGGCTGACTCAGCACCCCCATAACAAGGTCTGTTTGTTGTCTGCGGAGATCCCTGTTGCGAACTCACACCCGGAACGTCGTGTCTCGCGTTTTGATACCCCGTGACTAAAGTAGTCCCGGGCCACTTTTAGAGATTCCCCTGGAATACTGCGGCCGTTGAAAGGACAGTCAACTGCGTTAAGTAGAGTGAGTGAGTGAGTGAGTGAGTGAGTGAGTGAGTGAGGTTTTACGCCACCTTGGGCAATATTCCAGCAATATCACGGCGGGGGACACCAGAAAATGGGCTTCACACATTGTACCCATGTGAGGAATTGAACCCGGGTCTTCGGACGCTTTAACCACTAGGCTACCCCACCGCCGCAGTGAGTGAGTGAGTGTGTGAATGAGTGGATTTCTTTCCGCGTTGGACAATATCCTAGCAATATCACGGCTTCTTACACTGGGGTTATACGCGACGAGCGGAAACTTTTACCGTTAGGCTACCGGATCTGTGAAGATACGGGTTACAATTGGTCATCAGAAGGATCTGTGAAGATACGGGTTACAATTGGTCATCAGAAGGATCTGTGAAGATACGGGTTACAATTGGTCCTCAGAAGGATCTGTGAAGATACGGGTTACAATTGGTCATCAGAAGGATCTGTGAAGATACGGGTTACAATTGGTCATCAGAAGGATCTGTGAAGATAAGGGTTACAATTGGTCATCAGAAGGATCTGTGAAGATACGGGTTACAATTGGTCATCAGAAGGATCTGTGAAGATACGGGTTACAATTGGTCATCAGAAGGATCTGTGAAGATAAGGGTTACAATTGGTCATCAGAAGGATCTGTGAAGATAAGGGTTACAATTGGTCATCAGAAGGATCTGTGAAGATAAGGGTTACAATTGGTCATCAGAAGGATCTGTGAAGATACGGGTTACAATTGGTCATCAGAAGGATCTGTGAAGATACGGGTTACAATTGGTCATCAGAAGGATCTGTGAAGATACGGGTTACAATTGGTCATCAGAAGGATCTGTGAAGATACGGGTTACAATTGGTCATCAGAAGGATCTGTGAAGATACGGGTTACAATTGGTCATCAGAAGGATCTGTGAAGATACGGGTTACAATTGGTCATCAGAAGGATCTGTGAAGATACGGGTTACAATTGGTCATCAGAAGGATCTGTGAAGATACGGGTTACAATTGGTCATCAGAAGGATCTGTGAAGATACGGGTTACAATTGGTCATCAGAAGGATCTGTGAAGATACGGGTTACAATTGGTCATCAGAAGGATCTGTGAAGATACGGGTTACAATTGGTCATCAGAAGGATCTGTGAAGATACGGGTTACAATTGGTCATCAGAAGGATCTGTGAAGATACGGGTTACAATTGGTCGTCAGAAGGCGACTAAAGGGCTTGTGCCGTGGTTGACACTTCATCGTACCCACATTGCGTAGATCGATGTTCCTGCTGTTGATCACTAGATTTTCGGGTCCAGACTCGATTATTTACAGACCGCCGCCAAATGGCAGGAATATTGCTGGGTTCAGCGTTAAAACAAACAAACAAACAAAGGCACGATGACAAAAGACACAACATGATTATCTTCCAAGGACAAATTAAAAACAAAACGGAACATTGCACAAAAAATCAGGCGTTTCGACCAGTTGAGCATAAAATGAAACAGATCGTTCTCGATGAAATTAAAGGGTGGGGAGACAGACATGGAGAGATGGTGAGGGGGGACGACTTAACGAACACCTGTCATTGACGGTAAGCACACACCGTGAAACGAACGCTTGGCGGTTTTCACTTGCCTCTCAATCTTTCCCCTGAATTCTCTATTTCTCCTCTCCCTAATCCCCATCGTTCCATCGCTGGTGTCTCATAATACCCCGATCCTTCTCTCTGATTCGAGCGAGACATAGGTCAGTGGCCCAGGATTAAAGTTCGGAGGTCACATAACAACTTGTTTACACTGATCATATCAGATTTGTCACAAGTCTTCACATTCTCGCCCTAAGACGCCATTCAGGCTTTTGAATACATCAGTTTACCCGTTTAACAATGCATTATGTTTGCACATATGTAATGCTTGTATTTACTGTTAAGATCTCAATTGTGGGATGTTTTTTGAGCAGAATATTTGCCTGTCAGTATTGAAAATGCCAACTCATTTTGTATGGGAACATCGTATGAACAGCATATGTGAGTCACGATGGTTTCCGTGACACTTGCGATATGTCGCTTGTGATGTGTGTAACAATTCCGCCACGATAACAGATGCTCATGTCACATGATGGGTCGGGGCGGTGGGGTAGCGTAGTATTGGTTAAAGCGTTCGCTCTCACGCTGAAGGCCCGGGTTCGTGTCCCTACATGGGTACTATGTGTGAAGCCCGTTTCTGGTGTCCCCCGCCGTGATAATGCTGGAATATTGTTAAAAGCGGCGTAAAACCATACTCACTCACACGAGGGGTGGGTACATAAACAATGTTGTGATGATTTGAACAGTTTGTGGTAACTCCAATGTAAACGTGTAGTTCCATTTGTCTTAAAAATTCATCAGCAAAAACGACTGTGTTCACTTTGTATACTCGTAACAAACAAACACAAAGTGTGTAAACATATTGTTTATTGCCTAGCATATTTTGCTTGTTTTATTTTGCTATTTTGTGCAGCTAGAGTGAACAGTTTAGATTTGTTTGTTTATTGTTCACATTCAGCAATATTCCAGCTATTTGGCTACGGTCTGTAAATAATCGAGTTTGGACCAGACAATCCAGTTATCAACAGCATGAACACTTACCTATGCAATTGGAAGACGACGGCATGTGTCAACCAAGACCTACCGATCCCGTTAGTCGCCTCTTGCGACACACATGGGTAGCTGAAGACCCCGTTCTTCAGGGGTCTGAGCAGTTTAGAGGGCGATTCGTGTACATACGCTAATGTCTCATTATCGTTCATTCTGAATCGAACCAAACTGTGTAAAAATAGTTGAATTAATCGACCTCGAGGTCCAGTAAAGGTCACGGCTAAAGTATCCACAAAACGTCATTTTTCGACCTCCTTCGGTCTTGGTCGAGTGGACAGAGTGTCCGCCTGGAGAGCCAAAGGTTTAATCTGAACGGGGATTCGAACCCACGAGTCTGTACAGCGAACTTCAGCACCGTAGGCTCATCCTTGGAGCAGATCCAGCCAACAAGGGGACGTAACTCTCTGTACAGCGCTACGCGCCTCTACCCCTGTGTCTCCCGTACACCATCACACACGCATTGGATGTCAAATTGGCGTCAGTGGACGTATTGGCCTTACATTAACACCACATATTTCTTAAAAAATAACTCTTCCATTTGTTATTGTGTTGCGCAAAGATGAATACGGCCAGCAGGTGGCGCTCGCTACTTAGACCAGATGGCTTCCGGTATTGTTGCTATGTCATGTTCTGCTTTGACGCTGAGAGTGCATCTTAATGTCAGGCAATTAAATAATAAAGAGGCCTTTTATAATCTAGTTCCAATGGTTTAACAACAAAAGCTGAAACCGCCTACCGTAAAACGTTGCTGTACCCACCCCATATCACTCCTTACAATATGGGAGGAACCCGAATTGTCAGAATCGTTACTTTCCTTGGGTCATAGATTTCAGTACCCAAAAACGTAAGGCAACAATTAACGTGTTACAAAAGATTTCCTTTGTAAACATTATGCATCAAGGTTCATTTTAACCGCACTCGTTAATGCCATATTTGATTGTGTAGATGTGCGTACAATCGAATCAAATGGTAATCTAAAACTACGTTTTTGTAAAAGGACAGGGAAATAAACGTTTCCTGTATCCCAGTCAGATTGTTAGGTTTCTGGGTGTATGTCTGTTCAAGCAAATGTTGAACAATGTTTTCCTTGTGGTTTCAGCTTCTGAATACAGTAATCTAAAACTCCGAGGTATGTGGGTTAAAAGTAGGTCAATTGAAATGAATGTGTTGTTTTGTATGCATTTGAGAAAGCGTGTATTTTCATGTTTTCATTTTTTTCATCAACACGAAACACAACATTCTTATTGTTACAATGGGCCAGGTGTTTACAGTTGATGTAGGGTTAAATAATGTTGATGGCAGCGTATAATATCATTAAATCATTTAGACACATACGCGCTAGGAAATTATCTTTTCATCAACGTCAAACAGCACCTTGGGCAACGAATATTCCTATCGTTGACATGGACCCAGGTACATATTATTACCCAGGTACATATTATAATATTATTATTATTTGGGTATTTATATAGCGCTATAGACCATAACATGTACGTGCATGCTCGATCATTGGATGGCAATCTCAACGGCACATCGTAGTTTTCAATAACAACTCCCTGGGGATCATACAACCCGTGCTGCCACTAGGCGCACCAAGTTAATGTGTCTTCCCCATCCTTTCGAGGTACCCTTTCACAGCTGGGTGGACTGGGACACATAGTCACAGTACTTTGTCCATGTTTACTGGACGTTGCTGTACCCGCAACAAGGTGTTTGCACGTATTCGTGTGGCCACATCTGGTCATTTACCAACGGAGTCGTGGGTTCTTTTAAGTGCACCCGGTTGTGTTCTGTACACTACGTTGAATATTGCTGGCAACAATCACTCACTTAAACACATACTCTCACAATCATCCTTTTTATCAACGTGAAACAAAGCACGTTGGGCAACCAATATTCCCATACAATGGACCCCAAATATCTCTCATCCCGGGGTGCCAGAGCTACGACGACACTGCTACGTTCCCTAGTGAAGGTGGGCTTGAGAAAGCCGTCTAGTGGTGTACCAAGTCTCTCTTGTCTCTCACAATCCAGGTAGCGGGTCTCTGATTACAGGTATTTAGCGTTTGTGTATCTTCACCTGTGTCTACCTCAATGGCGAGGATGGACCCCCTCCTGGGATATTCTTGTCACAACAAATCCTGACTCACTGTTGCTTGTGGTGGCGCTGTACAGAAGCGTGGCCTGTTGTCCAGCCACAGTGACGCACCGTCCTGACTTCAAGGTTGAACGGCGTAGTGTTTTGTTAGTATTAAACATCGTTGTCAAAGATTGATTGTTGCGATGGCCACCTCTAATCCACGGAGCCCATGAGAAAGCAGGCTTAGCGTGTACTACACGTTTTTAGGATGTTTGTATGTATAATAGAAGTATAGTTTAAGACGCTACAGTAGTATCAGTATATGAATGAGGCTTCAAGTATACTTGTGTATATCTTAATGCAGTATTGGTCAAATAAAAACCAAGTATTGAGTGCGAGTGAGTGAGTGAGTGGGTGGGTATGGGTGAGTGAGTATAGATGAGTGTGAGAGTGAGTGAGTGAGTTAGTAGGTGGGTATGGGCGAGTGTGTATAGGTGAATGTGAGTGGGTGGGTGAGTATGAGTGAGTGAGTAGGTGTGTATGGCTGAGTGAGTGAGGGGAAGTCAGTGAAACATCAGGGATAGATTAGAGTGATACATATCATAACACAGTACACCCACATCAGTTGTTGTTGATCAGTGGTGTTGGTTCAGTGACACATGGAACAGTATTTCATGTAAACCACTGTACGTCACCTTGACGTGGGAGTTTAAATAATGCACGTGGGAAACGTTGCCGTTCTGGAGTGAGTGAGTGAGTTTGCTTTTATGCCGCTTTTGGCAATATTCCAGCAATATCACGGCAGGGGGACACCAGAAAGGGGTTTCACACATTGTACTCATGTGAGGAATCGAACCCGGGACTTCGGCGTGACGGGCGAACACTTTAACCACTAGGTTACCCCACCGTCCCCCATTCTGGGAGAACACGCTAGCATGGTGCGGACAAATCACGAAAAGGCGAATTGGGGATTCGAACCTCCGTGATCTTAGGTTTCCATTTTTTCCCATGAAATTCGGTAACATGACATAGGCGGATCCAGTGTGTGTGTGTGTGTGTGTGCGCGCGCGCGCGTGCGTGCGTGCGTGCGTGCGTGTGTGTGTGTGTGTGTGCAGGGGTGCGCACCCCCCTTTTGTGCTGAAAGTTTGTTAAATGACCATTGAAACTAGGGGAAAAATGAAGTGTGCACCCCTCCTTTTCTCAATAGTGTGCATCCCCCCTTTCTCAAAAAGCTGTACCCGCCCCTGCACGAAGTCATCAATCTATTGATCTCACGTTAAAAGTAAGGTCTCCAAATTTGATTTTAGTCACATGAAATATTCACTCCTACACTTGGACAATGAGATATAGGATCTGGATTCCTAATGTTATTGCAAGGGAAACTCTACAAGCCTTGCCCTCCATGTGGAAAATGGTAATTCATTGTGACAGTAATTCCCCAAATCGGTAGCCACACTATCTCATACTGTGCGGTTATACAGTACGTATGAGTCATCCTAAGTGAATATAAAATCCTATATGAATATAAAACGAAAACAAAGCAACAACAAAGCCTCTATATGAAATCATATACCGGATTGACCCCGCGTTTATAAGCATATTTTTATTAAAAATATCTCCAAGCATGCGAAAGCTGCACTATTATCTTCAAGTTCATAAATCTGCTACTTAGCGACTCGTCACATGCCAGTCAGGCATTACGCCTGCGCATGCTCTGTGTGACCTCTGATGACGTCACTGACTGGCGTCCGCTACTTCTCACCGAAGGTGTCTGGGCTTACCATCCTATGTCAACACTACACTTGCTATACAACGCTGAAGCTCCGCAAATATTTGCCTAATGTACTTATGTCGTTGATTACGTAAATTCTACGGAAATAGAAAGTGGCGATGTGTGCAGCATTCGTTTTATAAATTAGTTGACCAACCCAATCCTCGGTAAACAAATGTCAAAGGGGAGATTACTCTGCACTCATTGTGCTGTTTTTGTATAAACGGTCTACATGAATTAGAGTGATTTGAGCGAGAGTTGTAAATATTGTGTATACCCCGATCTCTGAACAAATCACCAGCGTAAGAGAATTCCCATTTAAGTTTGAAAGGGGGTGGTGGGGTGGTAGCCTAGTGGTTAAAGCGTTCGCTCGTCACGCCGAAACTCGGGTTCAATTCCCCATATGGGTATAATGTGTGAAGCCCATTTCGGGTGTCCCGCGCCATGATATTGCTGGAATATTGCTAAAAGCGGCGTAAAACCAAACTCACTCCGTCGTTATAACCATATTTTACTGTATTTTGTAAACAGAAGATGGCCGTTTTCTTTTAAATCATAGGCTTTTGCCGATATTCGGAATGTTATGAATTATAATTAGTTAGCATTTGACTCATGGGTTGTATGTCGAGCACATAGCAATGTGCACAAACAGTAGACCCTTCAAGTCAAAGGAATACAAACACCAAAAACTCATAACTACCGTGCTTTGTAAACAGCCTTTGCATTAATAAGCCTATTGATGTCCGGGTAATATCCGTCGAGTTGGTCAAACGATATGGCGAGAGATTTACAGTAAAAAGATCATGGTGTTGAGCTTTCCAATACTTCACCAGGGATTACACAAGACAAAGGCCACTGAACTACAAATAGAATACTAATAAACAGCCCAAATATGTTCTCTTGTCAACCACAGCTATTTGGCTTGAAAAGGTTAATATTTGCTTTGTAAACAATATCAGTTAAAGTCTGTGTTTAAACTCCGGGTAATGAATCGTAATGAAACAACGTACTTTATCATTAGTTAATGGGTGGAACTGGATAGTTTTACAACATGTGAACTACACGTGGACAGAATGATGAGATAGGTAATAATTAGTGAGTGACGTATCTATAGTACAAACACGTGGTTGATAATGTAAGCAAAGTTTTGAGTTTCGAGTTGCGATGACACAGTTATCCAGACCACAAAAAGTAGCTGTCTTCTTTGGCGACGGCAATCTTTTCAATGATACTCCATATGTTATTTATTTTCATTTGTTTGTTGTTTAACGCCACACTCAGCAATATTCCAGCTATATGGCGGCTGTCTGTAAATAATCGAGTCTGTGCCAGGCAATCCAGTGATCAACAGCATGAGCATAGATCTACGCAATTGGGATACGATGACTTGTGTCAACCCAGTCAGCGAGCCTGACCACCCGATCCTGTTAGTCGCCTCTTACGACAAGCATGGGTTACTGAAGACCAATTCTAACCCTGATCTTCACGAGGCAATATTCATTACAACATTCCTACTGTTACCATCTGAATTCCACTGTAGTCCCCACTTTAGACTTTATAATTTCCATAGTAACAAATAAACCTATTTATATTGCAAAGGTGCCAAGATTCAGGAACCTGGGGAAATCTAGACTTGCTTCGTTTAGGGTTAAGCATTGCAGGGAGGGCTAGGCTATAGGGAAAATAATGTGGTTCAGGGACTGTGAGAGAGATTATCTGACTGACTGACTGACTGAGTTTAGTTTTACGCCGCTTTTAGCAATATTCCAGCAATATCACGGCGGGGGGACACCAGAAATGGGCTTCACACATTGTGCCCATGTGGGGAATCGAACCCGGGTCTTCGGCGTGAAGAGCCAACGCTTTAACCACTAGGCTACCCCACCGCCCCCACAGATTATCTCCTCTTAAGGCACGTGTACGTACTTCAGACACATGCCCGCATTACCTAAACGGGACGGATGGGTGAACGTTGATCCAATGATAACTATGTACTCGTAACCTGTCTGAAGATTTTTTGATTGAGAAGAAAATGCACTGTAAGCAACCGCAATCAATACAACAATCACCTTCGGTTCCAAGTAATCAAGAATGGCGTATAAAAATGTCCCATTTTCAAAAGTCATCATAGTGTAAATAATTCTCTGTAGCAATTCGTCTAGTGTACAACGTAGAAATTGTTTTCAAAAATAAAAGTGTCTCCAGTAACCTTGGACGAACAAAAGCAGCGTCCTTCCTGACAAGTAAATAACTAGAAAATTGCCGTCCCCAAATGCATGTTCTTTAGATAAATATACACCCCTCACCTGCGTTGCTCTAAATAGAACAATGCAACACAGGTAACTACCTGTACATGTCTCTTTTCGTACCTGTACCCAATTGTCTCTCCACGCCTTATTGTCAAGAACAAACTGACCTTAAAGATGAGGTCATCTCGAATTCATCTGTCTGACCATTCACACGGGCTACGTGGACATCGCCGGCCACTGAGGTCACCAAATGAACATTTAATTGGTCATTACTTCCTTTCCAGCGAGCATCGCTTGTTGTCGATGATCCACTAATCTCAGTGTATGTTCTCCCCTCTCTGTTCGGGTTCCTCTAGGGTTAATGGCCGTTTTAACATAAACAGAACATTTCTCAGATGTAAATATTTTGCTTTTATAATCCGGATTTGTTCAAAATGTTTGACTGCGAAGTCCAACGAATTCATATATTTAACCTGATTTTAAAGTTATTTAAAGTTTGGTACAAAAAGCGAAATTGAAAATGTGTTTTTAATGAAACAACAGGGAAACACTCTTTGAAAAATAAATTTAAAAAGTTAAAATTTAAGTCAATGACTGGCTTTTAGATGTCAGAATAACATGAAGACATGAATTGTTTATTTCTAAATTTTCTCATATTGTCCATACAAATTTCTTTTCAAGGTAATATTTTCTTCAATTGTAACAATGACACGATAAAAAAATAATATAACAATAGTACTCTTTATATTTTCCTTTTCCAAATATTTTCCAATCATTATTCAGTAAAATAAACATTCTTATCACACAAGTACTTTATTTTCGTTAGTTCCATAAATATATCTGTAGTACATTCCCATAAAGACAACCTTAGCTCAACAATATGTTCAGGTAATGTGACCAATTATTCTAACATAAACATTCATAGATACGCTTAAGTCAATAAACGTATATTTTTGTGATATATGGCAATATTATTAGAATGTTTTTGACAACAATAATGCCCAGTTTGCTCTCATAGCCAATGAACATCTGTCAGTGTATAGAGAGTTGTCTATTTGATGTCTCGAGTAGAGGTAAATCACGGGTCAAGGTGATTATGTCTTCCTCTGAAAAAAGACTGGTCACAGGCCGTGGCAATAACTATTTAGGTTTTATATGACAGATTGGCTACATACAAACTGACCAGTGGCTCTTCAATACGGCCCTCTCAATAGCCGTATACCTTTCAGGTCAACAAACTTCTCACATTTCCACAACAGTGAAAGGAACAGTTCACCTAAGTACATAGGTACATCAGCGTTTCATATGAAATAATATTGCGGTGTGGAGGGGTGTATCGAGCCTTTATTCTGTTTTATACAACCTCTCGCTAACAATGGGCGACTTTGGAAGACTTCGGCCGTGAGGGAGGTCACTAAGACTGATGACTCACCATCGTTTGTCAAAAACCGCGGGATAAACAGTTCGATCAAAACAATATTTTCTCGTTTCTTTCTCGGTCAATTAATATTCACAAGTAAGCCTGCAGTAAACAAGGCGGTATTGGCAAGGTCACAAATATTGGTCTCCCCACCCTAATTGTGGGGACTTCACAGTCACGTATTACATACAAATACTCGCCATTTAACCTATGCTGCGTGGTAAAGAAGTAATTTTATGGAAATTGAACTATATTGCGTACGCTGTCAAAGGTCTTTAAAACATCATTTTCGATTGACTGTCATTTTTATGTCCTGGGTGTATCAAGGCTGGGTATGAGGAATTACATTCCTTTAGGGCATATATACTGTTTGACCTCGGCGTTAACGAACAAGTGAGTGAGTGAGTGAGGTTTAACGCCACCTTTAGCAATATTCTAGCAATTTCACGGCGGGGGACACCAGAAAATGGGATTCACACATTGTGTGTGGGAAATCGAACGCGGGTCTTCGGACGCTTTTCACCACTAGGCTACCCCACCGCCCAAATGAGTGAGTATGGATTTTTCCGCGTTGGACAATATCCTAGCAATATCACGGCTTCTTACACTGGGGTTATAAGGGGGACCAAACCCGGACCTTTCACGCGACGAGCGGAAACTTTTACCGTTAGGCTACCGGATCATGCGTGTCGTGATGAGGCGACTAACGGGATCGGGTGGTCAGGCTCGCTGACTTGGCTGACACATGTCATCATATCCATATTGCGTAGATCGATGCTCATGCTGTTGATCACTGGATTGTCTGGTCCAGACTCGATTACAGCTGCTGATGTGTGTGTTGGGGTTTTATCAAGACGCGTCAGAAAAATGTAGGGGAAAGCCAGAACTGTTGTGGGGCTCAGAAATGAACTGACAAATCTGGAACGTAAAATTTGGGCGAACTGTGATTCGTCCCCACGATTAATATTTCGATAACGAACGACATGATGTATATCATACAATCTAAGAGAATAATGTTTGTGGAGAAGTAAAACAATTCCCCTTGACGTTCTGTGGGAGTTGTGAGAGTATGTCAATGTTAACTGTTATACAATCTGAGAAATAGAAACGAAACTAAGGTTATTCCAGGACTTTTGTTTTACTGTTATAATGTGTTTAGAGCCGAAAATCATATACATTCAACACCAGAAAATAACCGGTCATGATTATTCGACGAAACAGATTTCTTTGAATGTAAAGGCTAAATAGCTGTGAACATGATATGGATGAATCACTAAAATTAAGTAATGACACCGGGTGTTTTCAGTGCATGTACATTAAAATACGGCTATAACGAACGCAAAGAAACCATTAATCTAAGATACTTGTAAACGTAATTCACTAAAATATTCAGCATGTTACCTAAATCCAAAACAGGACGACCATCGACCCCCACCCCCCAAAAAACCCCGAAAAGAGCAAACAATAAAAAAAGCAAAACAAAACAAAAAACAATACGAAAAACCAAAACGCAAACAAACAAAAAATATACAAGCAGGCAAACAAACAGAACAAAACAAAAAAAACATGTTGGTTTTAAACGTAGTTTACTGTAGTTGATTTCAAATTTTAATGTTCCAACTTAACAATGATACCCGTAAATCAGAAGTGGTTTTCGTTGCTTTCAGAAACAGTAGCGATACGGCGACGAGAGACACCACCAATTGATTCTACCCATGAAAGAGCTAGAGCTTTTTCAGTGTGACGAGCGGGCGCTTTAACAACTGTGCTACCCTCTCCCCAAAATAACCAGTGATAGGTGTGCACTGAGTGAACACGGACGGATTTATATTGGAAAACACTTGACACTCTGAGAAGTGGTCATTGTGACGCCCCCTGTGTTTACGACTACGAAAAGGGTCTGATAATCCCCCTGCGTTCTGCCCTGTCATGTCATTTACAATAAGTCCTTGCTGGTCAAGGGAGACAATCAAATTCAATCATAAATCACCGGTAGGGGGCGGTATTAAGCTGGCGAGGCGAGCACGTGTCGAATCGCGCTGACCGGGATACAAACTGGATGTCATCTTCCATGTAAATCGAATAATCCTCAAAATACGCTGTATAATGGATGCCAGCGCCGAGGAGAGAAAACTCGTCTCGTTGGAGATTGGGTCGCTTTGTAGACCTCGTTTCCAAATGAGACGCCAATACATGTCAAACAGATGCCAAAAGATTCATAAACAAATTGACATATAGCTCGAGCTCTTTGCAGAATCCGCACATGTGAAGCCCATTTCTGGTGTCCCCCCGCCGCGATGTTGCTGGAATATTGCTAAAAGCGGCGTAAAACTAAAGTAACACTGTAATGTACTATAGACCAGATGTCATACCATCAACAAGGCTCCCTGTCGTAAGGATACGATATTACACTGAAGGGCGTAAAACTAAAGTCACTCACTCTCATTGCAGGCGTAAATCATATCTCACGACACTGTGTATCCTTGTTGGCGATGGCTTGGGGATGACTGCTGACTTCTACTCATCATCTAGCGACGCATTTAGTTCAGTGACACGTCAGTGTTTGTTTGCCTCCTATGTCTTCTCTACTAAGTATCACAGAAACCAGTGATTGATATCATGAGCATCGGGATACGATGAGTGAGTTGGGTTTTATGCCGCTTTCAGCCATATTCCGGTGGGGGGGCACCAGAAATGGGCTTCACACATTGTACCCATATGGGGAATCGAACCCGGGCCTACGGCGTTATAAGCGAACGCTTTAACCACTGGGTGCAATGAAACGCAATGAACAACGTTCACCTGACAACCCGATACAGTTAAACCCCCTTTCTACCAGCTGTAGAGTGCTAAGGAAATATTTTGTTCGAGTCCATCAGGAGGAAGATGCCATCCCCTAGTGATGGTGTCTTCCTCGTTGGTTGACAAGCACCGTCATTTGTCCGATCCTTGGACGTGCAGATTTTAAAGTCAGTTATAAAATGTAGAGATCAACATACTTCATATCTTGTACCAATGAGGGGAACAGAACCCTGACCGAGTGGCCAGAGAATTATTTTATAGTTGTTTACTAACCACTCCATTTTTCTGATGTCCTTAGTGCTGTATAGTATTGATCGCAAGGTTTACCTACCGACCTATTATTTACTGATATTCTTAGTGTGATATATTATGGAGAGAGTTCGTAGAGTTAGATCTCAGTAGAAATTGGTCAACGTTCGACTGTAACATAACAAAAGTTTGAAAGAAAAACTGGCTTGGTCAATGTTTGATTCAATCAACTTTGACAGTATGCAGGTCAATGGTTGAACCAATCTGCAACATGTAAATAAAATACTGATAGATTTGGCTAGCAGCAAGTCAATTCTTGTCTCAAACTGCATCCATACATACGATTGATAGATACAACCAGCAACAGGTCAGCCTTAAACTCAGTTCGGACAAAAAGCGGGTCAACGTTTGACTCAATCTACATCACAGACAACCAGGCTGATTTTGGTTGTAGGTCAACCTATGCCTAATTCTGTAAAGACGTGTTTCGTGACATACGACATCAATCGGCATCCACACCGACGCCCATCAACCCCTACTGCCTTACTGAGCGACATGGACTCCCCAGACGCCGTGTTGCCTTCCTAGAGTCATTATCGTAGTCAAAAGACAGTGTTGACGCCAGTGTGTACAGATTCTTATCACACGGGAGTGAAGTTTCACCAAGTCACGATAGTCAGTGACCTGTTCTGGCCCGGTGACCAGCAGAGACCGACTGACCAATTTCATGTCGTATTAGCATCAGCACCCCATCCATTGTCGTACGTCGAACACGGTGACAGGCTGTCAGGAACGTCCTAAAGAATGATGTGTTCACCCTCTTTTGGGAAACTCACATGAGTCATGCCTGGGATGAACATCAGGTGTGAGAAGTCAGCAGGTCAACAACTCGACGTCTTGACGTTTCTAATTAACCAAATTCTTAAAATATTTAAAAAATATAAATAAGTGCTAGCGTTATGAGAAGTATAGTTGTATTATTGTTTTGATAGTAAAAGCGTTATGAGACTTATAGTATTATTATTGTTTCGATATTAAGAGCTTTATGAGAATTATAATTTTATTGTTGTTTTGATATTAGAAGCGTTATGAGAAAGATAATCTTATTGCCTTTCTATTTTAAAAGCGTTATGAGAATGATAATCGTATTGCGTGTCTATACTATAAGCGTTATGAAAAGATATATATTATCTGCATTATATGTATATACATATTAATGTTAAAGAAAAAAAAAGAAAAGAAACAAAGAAACAAAACCAAACCTAAAATACATACAACAAAGTTTAATATAACAAAAGAAAACGAAAACTACGATAAAATAGCCACTCAAACAAAAACCAGAAAATATATACAATAAAGTACCCAAAAGCATCACCGCCACCAACACATCATTAGAGTCAATATGATGAAATTGTCACACATGCGTTCGATATAGGAATAGTCTTCACATATCTATCATAAGCAAATTACTGGGGCCTTGGATGTTGTAATCCTGACCTAAAAGCTTTGAATATAGCTTGTATGGCGCTTTGAAATCTTCACTGAATCATCCTGATGGTAAAGATCCATGTTCATGTCATTGACCACTTAAGTGACCACCGCAATCAGTTGATGCTCATGGTGTCAACCACTGGTTTGTCTGGTCCAGACTCGATTCACCAAGGTTTCACTAAAATCAAATAAAACAAATCCTGTAGAGTCAAATATTGTGTTGTGCAATTGTTTGGCTCACACCATCACAGAAGTAAATATCTTGCTCTGAATGTGAGCTACAGAACCGGTTGTAAAAGAATTTGTTTCAGAAAGAGCCAATATAGACACATAACGCCATACTTGACCAATACGTCACGTGACGAGAGTATCGTGGGATCTCACTGGCGTGGAACAATCTGACGTCACACATTCCTCTCCAGAACGAGGACACGGACAAGGGTCATTATATGTCGCCGTTGTCGGAGCCTAAAAGACCCATCCTAATGAGACGTTGACTGCCATATGAAAGACCATATCGGCTCACGGGATCTCAATTATTCCATATCAGATGGCCTAGAAAACCTAGATTTTAACTGATAGCTTAAGCATTTTGAAAATCTCTGATCGAGTTTGAATATGTCTGGCAGGTGGTCCGCCCTTCACTACGGGAAAGGCTTACTAGCCTAGGCTGGTTTAATGGGGTGGAAAATAGGTACAAAACATACCTTTTTCTGGCAGTAATAAAATCTTTGACTCAAGAGGCGAGGAGGATTATGCTTCAAGAACAACATACTTCAGTGACATATATAGACGTATACTACAACCTGCGACATACCTGTCATAGAAACATAAATCCCTTCGGAGACTTGGGCTCTGACCAACGGGTCAACGACCTTTTCAGCATCAAAACTGAACACCAGTTTGGTCTCTATTTCTATAATATTTTTTGCATGTAGGTGACATTGATTCTGAAATAAATCGCTTTTTGAGGGGAATGTTGAGAAAGGTGGGGGATAACACAATGGTATAGTTTGCAAACAAAAACAGCGTCTTTGGTGACAATCACTGGAATGTCTGGTCCAGTCTCAATTTGTTTACAAACAACATCGCACAGCTGTAATACTGCTGAAACAAATATATACTCGTGATATTGTCACAGTTGTACAATCGACTCAGCATTTAGCAGAGATTTCTTAAAGATGTGGAAAGGGTTTTGTCGCTTCCATTCTGATGAGAGTTACGGTGATCGTAAGAGGCGTAATGGACATACTTGTGAGGGTTGGGGACATGGTTGATGACGTCTTCTGATGATGGCGTGGATCGCTGCTCACTGTATCAATCACTTTATCTTCTGACGTCATAATTTTTTGGGTGCTGTCATATAAGTGCCGGGAAAATGAAGGTGTAAACGGGTGTTTGATGGTGGCGAAAATGATACCAAAAACAAAATGGATATTCGAAGGTGATACCAGTGTCGTGTCTTGGAATAAATGAGTTTTAGCAATATTCAAGCAACATCACGATGGAGGACACCAGAAATGGGCTTCACACATTGTACCCATGTGGGGAATCGAACCCGGGTCTTCGGCGTGACGAGCGAACGCGTTAACCACTAGGCCACCTATCATCAGTTTGCTGTGTTGCGGTAACTGTTTTCAGCCTTTTAACTTCTTATTAATAACGTTTCAAAGTTATGAGTCAAATCCAGTGTTCACAAGTACACACTCTCCTGGTGTTAAACAACAAAACAACAAACATCACCAACAACAACCTACCATATACATGTAGCCCGGAAATATGTGAATACACTATCTTTTCCCACACGAGACAGGACCACCTTGAATTTGGAGCAAATAAGTTTCAACAAACTTCAAACTCCATTTAACGCCCGGAAGCAAACAAATCTCCAACTTGATACTAGATCAAATTGAATGCTCAATGTATGCAACGTTCGGCAAGCATTCAATCAAATCACTTAAGACGCCTACCAGTGATCATACTATCAAAATTCATTAACAGCTCCTTTCAGAATTTGAAAGAGTCCTGTAATCCGCGAAAATATTTACACACATGAAACAAGCCCTACGGCAAAACTAATCTTATATATCAAAGGTTTTTTTAATCATACAGAGAAGATTCCTCGCACCACGAGGAGGTGCAAATTTGAAGGCTCATTGAAGATGTTTATAAGGGAGGTAATCCAGGGTATTTATACGTTAAGCCACAACCAAATGTCCCCAGGCAATCTATTCCGGTGAAAGATTTAACTGATCCAGAATCGAATGGCGCCAACCGGAAGGCACAAGGTGGAAGATGCGCTTTGAATTATGGGATATACACGTATTTGTGGGTCAAAAGAGCAAGAAGATGGACAAGTCGATGGCGATAACCAGGTCAAATGGATCGTATGTTTCTGATTGAAATCATAATCGGACTTAACATCTAAGTGGTCACTTAAGGTCGGGGGCTTTCTACAGTAATGGGTATTGTGAAGGGGCGGCGTTAGCCGAACAAAGATGCCGTGATCGTCTTAAGCTTCAGAGGCAACTAGTCACAGGATAGATGAAATGAGGGACACTGTGAGCAGATATATGGGCGATGTATTGGGACAGTTGTGTGTGGTACGTTGAGCGTGGCTTATATATTATAGGTAAGATTAACTTGGACCAGGTGTCGACCTCAATTTTACAGACGAAAATAATGATATCCTATTTATTGCCCTATAAACTATAACCCTTTTAAACTTATTGAGAACTCGGTAATGTTTTATGTAGCAACTGCTGAGCGTTGACCCCAAACACAGCGACATAAAACTTTTTTTATTGGGTTTGTGTGTATGAAATCGTATGATTTTTTATCTGAACGAAACAGTCTGTATGCATTTGCATCGATATGTTAGTAGCGTTCTTCCTGAGTGATGACTCAGGTATGGAAGCTTAGAAGGGACATTGACACGGTGTCGTATTGTTGCCTTGACATGGACAAACAAAAATACCCATGGAAGAAAAACAGTATAAGCAGAAAATGTCAATGATCGACAAATGATCAAAGTGTTGCATTGTCGTGGTTTTGTTATTGTTTAAACACTTTTTGCTTAGATTTTTAGGTAAATTTCCCATCTTGGTTACCAAAAGTATTAGGAGTGAGTGAGTTCAGTTTTACGACGCATTTTTCAAATATTCCAGCAATATCACGGCGGGGCACACCAGAAATGGACTTCACACATTGTAACCCATGTGGAGAATCGAACCCGGGTATTCGGCGTGAACCACTAGGTTACCCCACCGCCCCACCTGCACTAGGATAAGTGATGAATAAAATAAACTATAAATTCAACGGAAGAAACACAACTGTTTCCGAAGCTCGATACAAAGAAGACTACGGGTTTCCTACACTACATTAATCATACAATGAGTGAGTGAGTATGGTTTTACGCCGCTGTTAGCAATATTCCACCAATATCACGGCGGGGGAAACCAGAAATGGGCTTTACACCCCTGTGAGGAATCGAACCCGGGTCTACGGCGTGACAGGCCAACGCTTTAACCACTAGGCTACCCCGCCGCCCCTAATCTTGAAATGCAGGTATTCGAATTAACAGGGTCCGTATTAGCGAGGGCCTATATTTGTATTGTGACGACAGTTGTCCTTGACAACACAGAAGGTTAGTAAATTGTTTCCCTGTTGTCATACATGTGACACTACTCTGTGATATAAACTAACACCGAGGGCGTCTGAGGGTGAGTCAAGAGTCGGATAAAGTGTCTAGCGATGACATTAAATAGTTAATAGTCAGATTTATTGTCCGTGAGATGTGAGTCATCTCTGGCGTCCCTTAAGTTCATATGTTGTGTCCATGCAACCTATAACTTAAAACTGCACAACTGCAAACAGGTACTGATACGACTTGATGAGTGTGTGAGTGAGTGACTATGGTTTTACGCCCCTTTTGCGATATTCCAGCAACGTCACAGTGAGGGACACCAGAAATGGGCTTCATACATTGTACCCATGTGGGGAATCGAACCGGGTCTTCCGCGTGACGAGCGAACGTTTCAACCAATGTGCTACCCCACAGCCCTACGAGCGGATGACAATACAGTTGCAAGACCTTTAAGTTTGGCCTTAATAGCCAGGTATCGCTTATTATGAGGTTAACGAATTAACAGGTTATTTATCATGTGATCAACATTACAATTCGAATAACGGTACAACGTTAAACAAGATGACGTTGTTTTTAGATTGAAAGTACAGTGTATGACAGGGTAACGGTAGATTAACAGTAAAGTGCATGATAGGATAAAGATATTATTAGATTAACTGTACAATATACAAAAGGCTAACAGTGTTATATCAAATCATCGCCATCGACTAACCATTTCTTGCGTGTTAAATCTACAGCAGTTACCGAACATGGGTCAGTCTGTCATACAGACCCTGAAACAAATATACCCAATGCAGCCCATGCAAGTCTAGAGTGCAAGCCCCAGATTGTGGCATGTAAATTGAAGAAAGTCTCTGGGCTCATTTTTTTTTATTTTATTTTATTTTAATTTAATTATTTTTTATTATCTGTAAAATATGTTCATTTTAGAGACAACATTAGTTTAAAACATGGGTATACTTTCTATTGTCAGGAACTTTAGCTGCCAAGAGTTAGGAGCAAGGAAACCCTTGTTTTGTAGAACCTATGGACAAATGCATATTTCAGATTTTTTTCGGAAATTGGTCAGAACAAACGGGTAACAATTTATTCCTCTTTATGAGCATGGCCGCGTTCCTTTGCACTTAACATGTATGTGAAAGAGACAGCAACATTTACCTATATACTTATATGTGTCAGATCAATAATAGATGCATTATACCTGGCCCAGAATGGTGCCAAGACCCGGTTTATTTGTAACACTATGAACATTGATATTATTCAAAGGAAATCGCCTATAAACATATAATAATATTTATGATTAACGACCATCCCCATTGCAGGGCTTCTGCCATGGCACAAATATACCCCAGTGCTTAACCCCATGATGACAGTGCCTCAACAATCGCCCAGTGTCTATCACATATGCTCACTGCCGGTTCGTTTATATTCTGAATATACCAATTATACATATATGGTAGTTAACCTATATAGATTCATAGAACGCATGTCATAAAGCGACGGCAGGCATACCCCATAGAGAGGGACTCTGGCCGAGATTCACCAGGTTCCTGTCTACCTAAACCAATAAAGCGACGATTTAACTGCGTGAACCAAAAGTGGAACTAGTTAACCCAGTGATATACCCGGTTCTGATTGGCTAGGTTTTGACCCGCCGTAAGTAAGTGAGAGTTTTCGGACATTTTAACCAAAAGCGATCCTATATGAAGAAAATTCTGGGAAGGATGAATGGCAAGGCCCCTTTTATCTTGAATTTTTGAAGGGACTGAACATTCTAAAATATAGTTACCCACATTATAACAATTATAACATGATATATATATTTTTAAAATAATGAAATTATTGTAGCCATTTCACTGTTCTACACGATCGCGTTTATGACTTAATTCATTGCAGAGGTATGGCCAAAAAAGGTAAAGGTTTCGAACGTCTTAATAAATTTGACGAGGACGAAGCCCGTTTCCTGAGACAAATGTCAACCATGGGTTTGAAGGTTATTCTCAAATATGAGACCACTTGGCACACCAGAAACCAATCACATTGGGTTCAAGTTCCGGTGTGGGTCGATTGAGATTTGTCAGGTTTGTTCATCAAGGTGGTGAACGTCTAAGGTCAGTAACTCTTCCTGCATTCCCCTAAATTAAGCTGAAACGCCTTGATATGCTAGTGACTGGAATGCTGTTGAAAGCAGCGTAAAACCCAACTGACTGACTGACTGACTCAAATATCTGGAACAACGATACATTCAGGACTACCTTGAGGTCAGTGATAAGCAAATGTTGAAACAATCACATCATCATCATCATCGTCGTCATCATCATCATCATCATCATCATTGACGTGAGCACATGTTATAACTTTGAGAAATACCCGTGAAGATCCGGGTTAGAATTGGTCTTCAACAACTCATGCTTGTCGTGAGAGGCGACTAACGGGGATCGAGTGGTCAGACTCGCTGACTTGGTTGACACATGTCATCGTATCCCAATTGCGTAGATCGATGCTCATGCTGTTGACCACTGGATTCTTTCGTCATGACTCTAGTTTCTACTTTAGCTAATTTAAACACTTGTTTATCTGGACGATCTCAGTGGGACTCTACCTGTCTGGATTATCGAGGTTCCATGCCGATAATGCAAATGTGCCGGAGACGAGATTATTTTATTTCACAAAAAGGATTCCTTTTATGAACTGAGTGATGTGGTTGACCCTGAACACCCGTATAATGTGTACACCCCAGTCCACAGTCAGGAACACTGGAATAGATCAGTGATTAAAGTGTTCGAGTTCTTCACCTCATGGGAAGAACAAATGGACCTAATCTTTAATGTCCCCAGACGTGATTCTGCTTGAACATCGCGTAAAGCGATGAATGTAAACATATATAATACATACGAAATAAGAATCTGGATATCTCAATTCAAATTTGTTCTTACGTTCTCATACCGTAAAGAAAACAGTTATTCTGGATACATTCACGCTTCGATGCTACATGGCGTGTAACGACCATCATTAGGTGTTGGGGATATTATCGTGGATTAAGCCAACAGTTAAGGAGAGGAACCGAACATTATCTACTGTTACAAGTAAACCAAACTGTCTGTATAATCCAGTTTACTTCCATCTGAAATATCTCATTTGAAGATTCTAAAGCACTTAATACAATAAGCTAATTCCGTTATCATGGTAGAGACGTTACAGCCAAGTTTAATCCAAACTTAAACTCAACATTTCAGTCAACCGTTTACAATGTGGCTTTAAAAAGCGGCGTAAAAACCAATTAGTTTAGAATTGTACAAACGTTCATCACTTGAGAGACCAAGTTTTACATAATCTTTAAAAACCTTTTTTGATAGTATAGTCTTTTTTCACTCAAACATTTGAGGCCCAACAACAGCAGTGTCGCTCAACGGATAGTGCACAGTGTGTGAGCTAAGGCACTGCTTCAGTAGGTCTTCTGTTCAGATCATTGGCTGGGTTGTTGGGGTCAAGGCGCGAAACAGTGTCGTCTGTTTGCCGGAGCAGACGGCATGAATTCTTCAAGGAGCAGACGACTTCTCACAGGACAGATTACGGACTGGTAGATCTTGTCGGGCCTTGCTGGAACCAAACGCATGTCGTAACAAGCTTTGTTCGTAACTTGACGGTTCTGTTATCAGATATATCAGCTCCATGGGGGTTCTAAACACAAGACGTCTGTGGTATTGTGGGGCTGAAAAGGGTCACAGTATCCGATACTTGTCGTAAAAGCCGAGGGACAAGGGTTGTTGGCTTGGAAGATCTTGTATCATCAAACTTCGGCAGTGTGGATCGATTTTCTTGCTATCGATCACTTGTCTGTCTGGTCCTGATCAGAATACTGCGCATACTTTGTGATTTGGTTTCATTAGGGGTGCTTGTTAAAGGTGCAGTCGTGATACTGGTGGGTGAAACCGTTGTAGAAACCGACTCAACCACTCACACAACCATTATGGTCGGTCACTTATTCAGTTTGATTGTGCTCCTCCTCAATCTATATAATTATTTATACTCTTCTAAGATCGAGTTTGAATGTTTCACCATGGCTATACATCGATCATCATACCCTTTCCATGCAGTTCAAGTGTTCATATACAAACACCTCTATCACGATTGTCTATATATTGGTTATGATTCAACATACTTTATTAATTCATTTCACGTTTGATTTTTACATTTTGATCGACTCTATTTGTTTGCTTAAAGAAGACAGCGTATGTGTGTCCATGCGTTTGTGAGTCTTTCAGTAATATCACGATATGTCAGGTTGGTGTCAAAATTGAGTGAGTTTGGTTTTACGCCGCTTTTAGCAACATTGAAGTAATATAACGGCTAGGGACACTAGAAATGGGCGTCACGCATTGTACCCATGTGGGTAATCGAACCCGTGTCATCGACCGCCTCCTTCGCCTGAGAAAGCCTAGGAGACCATAGATGGATTTTCTTTTTTAGTCTCACAGTAATATGTCTCTTGACATCCATGCACGGTGAATGAAACTCAAGCACTGCAGATGCAGATACCTCATCACAATAAGAGTTAGTCATGCGGTTAAAGCGTTCGCTCGTCACACCGAAATTCCGGGTTCGATTCCCGCCATGGCCACAATGCACGGAGCCGATATCTGGTAACCTCTGCATGACATTCCGACAGCGTGGCGAAAGGCATCGTAAACTCGCTCACTCGTCTCAAAAACAAAAAGACGTCTGTTCAATAGAGGCCGCTTGGTAAGCGCCTCCATGCTCCACAGCGTATCCTGTCCCTTCTATCAACACGTGACTGCACATCCACAACAAAGACCTTGCACAATGCAAGCTGTCAAACCGACCATACATCTGCGGAATGGTAAAATGATAGTGACACGAAATTCGACTCACAACAAACCTCAATAAACAACAATAGGTCACATGACTGTACGTTTAACAGTAAAATTCATAATAATTACATTCACTACTTGACATGAATGAAATTCACTGTCGGCTTGTACAATACAACGCACCATACAATAGGTATACACGAACTTTAAACAGATCAAACACGGGGATAATAACTCGAAAATTAGCGGCTTGAAAACTACTCACATATATCATTAGAATTCCTTTCAAGTAAACCCTGCAAACGCTTGTATTATCTATCCCAGCCCTTCCCTGTGCCTATTGGGGCGGGACGTATGTAGGGATGCAGCCTAGAGATTCCTGAGATGCGATCAGACTACAACCCCTCACAATGGTCCGGCTGTTCCAGACTACTGACGCGTCAAACATTAAAGGTTTATACTGTGTTCATTCGTTCCATCGCTTAATTTCCGTATGGGCTAATCCTCATTAATATCATCATTCGTGAACCAGTTGACTGGACACGGATAAAACAACATGGCGGCATTTCATTCATTCGTATTAAGGATGGAATACTGCGACTCCCACTCATGTGTATATGTTGTGTACGTCCTCTCTGTTCGTGAAAGGGGCGGTGAGGTAGCCTAGTGGTTAAAGCGTCCACCAGTCATGCTGAAAACCCGGGTTCAATTCCCCATACGGGTACAATGTGTGAAGCCCGTTTGTGGTGTCCCCGCCGTGATATTGCTGTAATATTGCTAAAAGCGGCATAAAACTAAACTCACTCACTGTGTTCGAGAAGCATTGGAATGTTGGAGATTTCGTTTGTGGATACATTTTTGTTACATTATAATTACTTATTGCACATTTGTTTCTGAACTTGGTTTCATGAAACATCCCAGGTTATAGTGGGTTTATAGCAAATTAAAGTTCAGGGGGTATGTCGAATATTTTTGTTGAAGAAGGTTTAACGTGGCTTTTAGTATTGGTCTTTAATATCATGACGGGGTCACGTGGAATGAGTTCCGCAAATTGTTCCGAAATTGGGGGATCGAACCTGGGTCTTCCGCGTGGTGAGCGAAAGACCACTTTTTGGGTATGAACACTGACAAGCATCTTTCGCTATAAGATTGCCAGCATGTTGACGTACAATTACTGGGTCACGTCAGCTTCTACCTTCAAGGACAAATATATTTTACGATATTGATAACTATGGACACAATTCAGTTCGCCGAATTCTTAAAATGTTATTGGGAAACAAACGTTGTTAAATAGTTAAATATTTGAACAAAATTTAATTTCAATGATCGGTAATTTGGTGGACTGGTCATCAGCTATGTTGTAGGCTACAGTCTTTATTTTGTTTGTTTATCCAGATATATACTACCCATCAAACGTTTAGACTCACTTAAAGCACTCATATTATGTTATGTATATATATGTGGTTACGTCGAAGATGAATTTCTCCACTGCAAACCTTATGCAGATGAATTGCACGAGGAACATGCATCGATTTTCTGAAAAGCATGTGCAAATATCGTGCATGTGAACAGCAGCGCTTTGGTGTAAAGTTTTGTTAAGAATTCGCCAATTTTCACAGAGTTTCATGATTTATTGAATTGAAATAAAAAAAATCAACGTTACGAATTTGTTTTGCAATACATCAGTTCATGTGTAAACAGTACCTTTAAACATTATGGAATATTTAGCAAAATCTAGAACAGTTGACTGAAACAAGCGGCTACATTTACACTAGTGAGTCTAAACTTTTGATGGGTAGTATATGACTATGGCCTGTAAATAACCGAATCTGGACCCCACAAACCAGTGATATATTAGGACTAGCAACGTCCCACGGCCTATCACTTACCATGACACGAACTGACTCGTCATCATCCGAATAAACCTCCGATCTCGACTTGTTGTCTCATTCGACCAGCAGGGGTTGCTGTGGCCTGCCATCATCACTTGGTTGTTCTGCAGATCCTCCCCCAGTCTCTTCTCAAAATCTCGTCGCATTTTCCCTTCTTAATTAAGTGTACACCTAAGTTTAATGGTGGCAGAAGTGACAAACATGGTTATTCACTATTGGTGTATATTGATGATACGGGTATCACGGTTGAGTTTTGCAGCTCAAGTTAGTCTAGTATTGTTTCAAGCCTAGTATTGTTTTGATAATGTTTATAACGTTTTGCTCAAGTGCAATCTTCAAGGGTATACTTTCTTACTTTAAGTTTCGGATAATGTCAAATTGTGCGATCGTGTTTTTGGTTGTTGAATTATTAGAGAAGAAAAAAGCATCTGCGTTTTGCATTTAACATCCAGTGACTAAGCAGAATTTGTTCAGAGGTGTCGAACAATGACTCCTTGTTCGATTCAGTGCTAGACGCCCATGTGGTGACGAGACTTAAAACAGATACTGATAAGAGGTGGTAGTCTCACATTACACCGGTGTGCATGCATACTTTAGTTTAGAAATGCCATTGTAATATACCTTCCCATGCTTTCTGAAAAGTCATAGCTCATTATAAGATCGTATACATATAAAACCATAGATGAACGCTATTAAAATATGTTATGTTCCCCCGACGCTGCTGCAAAAGATTGATTGGCAATTTTCAGTTGAAAACATTTCAGGTTTTGCTTGCCTTTGATTTTGACACAGAATGACACGTTGCTCATTCATAGTTCAAAGATCATCACGCTTTAATCGGCCAACTGTGCTTACCCAACAGGCCTTGCGATTACAATTCCCAGCATGCATCGCAATAAACCGCATAGGGCCTAATGACTCTCATGTCCATGAATACCTCTTGCAGATGGGCTTCTTTGTCGAGGAGCCCGTTACGGTTTAGGTGTTCCAAGCAAAGAATACATCGAGAACGATTAAGCGTTTGAAAGGAAGAATGTGAGAAGCTTATGGCAAAAGAAAGAAAGGTACTCGAGATTCTTTCCAAGGTACACATGTGAGATGCTCTTGTTATGGGAAAAACCTATACTGACAAAACCTCTGAATCTGCTGGCATGACCTTCCGGGGTGGAGGTCACGCCTACTTGCCACGCCCACTGAAAATGAGCGCTTTATCCTATGTTGAAAAGTTAGTATTTGTTGATATGAGAACACTGGAAGGAAATGACATTAAATCCTTTAACAGCTTTCGTCAAGATCTATTGTAAAAGATTTGAAATTCTTACAACTCACTTAAGCAAAGAATTCTGGTCGCTTGAACAGTTTCATGTTGATGCCGAAACGTTTCATTTCAGTGCTTATGAAAGAAATGTATATTTTAATGGTAAGAAAAGCGTGGATTTGAGTGCAATGTTGGTATGGAATTGTTCGTATTCGTACACCAGGTCAGTGCTGCCAGGAATCATGACCACAGAGCCTCCAGTAGGATTGTGTTCAGCGAAGCGTGTCCTCTATGATCACAAAGAAGGACGTTCAGAAAACCTCTCTAAAAGTCCTATGTTTTATTATAATACAATAATACAATTATCTCGTATTCACATTTACCTGCTGTTTTAAATGATATATTTTACATAATTATGACATACCTGCAAATTAACATTTAAATTGACGATGCCGTTGCCCATGGTCCTGTCACAGAAATGCGTTACCGTGGGAAATGAGCTTTCGTGCACAGTCATCGTTGTTTGTATCCCTGGGTTGCATCATTGCATGACGATGACACGCATAATTTACTCACTCAAAAGATACGTTTTTAATTTTCTCTTGTGAAATCAATACAAAAAAGAAACGATACAAAGTGGAGATTAGCCGGGAATTACGGTATAAAAGGAAGATGACAGAATGGCGGTTTATGGTTGTGAGAATTCCGTGACCTTGACCTATCGCGTTTTCGTGTCTTGAACTGTTATGTTAGGATGTTAATCCACATAGGTGTACACCAGTGAAGTACAGATTAACTCGGAATTACTTAGGCCTTACTTAGACACGCCATATTGGGATGCTCGAAAACTCACTCGTTTATCCAGTCAGTTAGATTCCAATTACGTACGTTCATATTATGGACTAAATAGAAAGAGAATTAATTTGTTTTTTTGTTTTTTGTTTGGTTGTGTCATCTTGAAAGGGAAGCTAAAATTATATATAATGGGACAACGTGTGTTTGTATCTGGAGTATATTTTCTGTCAGCCCTTAGGGTGAGTGAGTGAGTGAGTTTACTTTTACGCCGCTTTTAGCAATATTCCAGCAATATCACGGCGGGGGACCCCAGAAATGAGCTTCACACTCTATGCCCATGTGGGGAATCGAACCCAGGTCTGCTGCGTGACGATCGAACGCTTTAACCACTAGGCTACCCTATCGCCCCTCAGCACTTTCTCTTTCTCTCATTTAAAGTATAACACTTTCTATATCATATAATGTGGTATGGTTTAGTAAACGGGTTTGTTGTAAAAAATATTAAATTAAAACACCATAGATATAACATCAAAGGAACGCAACCAATATCATGTTGATGTTGTCTCAAAATGTGTTTACAGCCCAATCGTATTCTCAGAAATCCATTGAACTCTTGACGTAGATGGGCGGTGGGGTAGCCTAGTGGTTAAAGCGTTCGCTCGTCACGCCGAAGACCCGGGTACAATGTGTGAAGCCCATTTCTGGTGTCCCCCGCCGTGATATTGCTGGAATATGGTTAAAAGCGGCGTAAAACTGAACTCACTCACTTGACGTAGATACATCACAGGGACTCCCAACAGATCGTTTCAGATGAATCAAGAACAGATTAGGACAATGATCATATTGGAACTTCGCTTAATCCACGGATTATTCGACTTAATTTATACATTCATCTCTATGTTTGTTTATAATCGGGATCCAACACCCGTGCTGCTTAGACCTCGTTTGTTCTTTCGGGAATGAATGCTGTACTAATATTCTTTAATCTCGTTGGACCGCAAAAAACTTAGTGTCGATCCGGGTATCCAAATGTTGCCAAACTTTGATCCAAATTATTATATTACGCCTTTCATGTATGTTGTAGAGTCTTACAAAGGGGCTTAGGGCAACAAGAGGTCGGTGGATCCCAACACGCGCACCTTCCTCTTACAATAAAGACCAGAGCTGGGTATAGAACACAACAGATTGGCGTATTGAAGTTCTGTATAACAGACCGTGGGTGTCACGACATGCTACTGTAAGACGATCAGGTAGTTTGTCTAGAACGTCTGTGAGAATTCCCTACTAATCCCTTCTCACTCGCAGAGGCGAGAAAATATCACATTTGTTATTAGGAAATATTAACCAAGGCAGAAATCTATCTAGAGTGTCAATGTACGCTTGAATCAGTCCGAGCTCCGCTTGGTACCGTCTACAGATGCAATGTTATTATTTACGTTTTTTGTTGCCCTTCAGATTCATTCCTACTTCAGTTACCTACCTTTATGAGGTTACAAAGGGTGGTGTTTTGAGAGATGGATTGTTGCTTATCCAGGTTGTCGGCTCGTGGTCACACACTGTCGATGGGACCTGATAAAGAGAATTATCACATTTGTTATTATTCGTCATGCGCGGGAAGTTGACCCCCCGCGAAGCGTACGGACGTGGGCAGACGACATGGTCAAGGATTTAGGCACGAGCCGCGTGACTGATGACAGTGTTGTCACATTAAAGCATGTTTATAACAGAAACCTAATTTGTACTGAATGTGAGTCATTTAGCACATCGGGCTTGATACCAAGACGACCGTGTCAAGCATCGAACTCGGGAGTCGGTATACATTCAATCATTGTCGGTAACAATCAGAATGCTTCGGGGTCTGACGTGTAAACAGCACCTCGGAGTGAACGTTGTTCTGAGCGGCGATGTCAACATAACGAGGTGAATAGGTACTAAAGAAACCAGCCTCACGGCGATTTCTGCATAAACTGAATTTAGTCGAGTAAACAAGTGGGTGATAGCATGAGTAACAGGACCAAAACCCGTATTAAGGACATAATAATCGAATAACTGCTTCATGTTTGATCCATTTACACCACCTGGTGTACACGTGAGTTTGCCCGGCAGTTTAGAATGCTACATGAAGTCATTTATCCCAAGAAGGTATTTCCGTTGCTAAACCAGTTAATTTTGTTGAAAAGAGAGACGGCCATAGTATTGTTGTACGTTTACATATAGTGTAGATGTATGTAACAGCGTGTGGAAAATGTTGACGTTTCATTGTCAAGGACATGTATTGGTTTGGGTACAAATAAATCTACTCTATTTGACCTTATATTCTGTAGTAGTACATGCAGGCGCCTCACTTTCATCCATAACGCCAAAGGAGGTCCCACGATGTCGCCTAGTCAACATCGTCAGACGACAGAACCTGTAAAGGCAAACGGCCGCTCTCTGAGATTACTTCTAACAAAACGTTTCTATTTTCCTTGTATCAGGTAAGCCTTGGGGCTGCGAAGGGGCAGCTCCTCTCGGCTCGGTCAACAACAAGGGGTTGGCACCTACACGACGATTAGAGGTCAAAACTTACGGCTTCAGAGAACGCTGGCTATCGTCTGCTGAGGTGTTGGCCAGGTTTAAATTGGACAAACGTCAGGCTCTGGGGCGACGTAGCAGACGACACACATGGCAGGCGATACAGCGGCAGCCCGCGAAATATGCCACTTTGTTTCTTGTGTGACGGACATCCACGCATGCCCACAACGACACACAAGGATTAAAGAAATCACTGCTCAAAATTGTCACATATTCCTGGCCCCTTTGTTCTAAGGGACTTTCGTCGCCCGGGTTAATTTTCACATTTGCTCGAAAGTGGAGTTGAAAGTGAATTGTGGTCATTGACTGCCGTCTGTTCCCGTGTAGTGATGGTACTAAAGATATCAGTCTGTACTTTTAGACATTGTTAAAAATTCGTCAGATCGGACGGGGGTATTTGCTCGTGGGTTATGCTGCATTTGGGGAGTAACAATCTGAATCAAAGGGAATAGGTATACAGAGGACAAGAGTTGAAGGACGTCTTTCGTTAGACGTTCTCATGACGTTACCAGTCTGGGTAGCGTCAAGGTCGTCGTTGAGGGAATGAACTTCTAAGACCAGATCATACAGTTTCAGTACACGTGTTGTACAATAGGACTAATTGATAGTAACTCGTTGAGTCAAATACTTTGTAAGAACTTTCTAATTCTAACATTGCTATCAAATCGACTACTTTGAAGTTGAAGTGAAACACCTTTTTTATTTATGGATAGACAACTTCTTTATATATTGCATTGTCTATCCATAAAAAATGTTACCGGCTTCTAAATACTTTGCAGTTATATCGTATGTGAACTCTAGATTTTGAATTCACACATGTTGATCACATGGGGAATAGAAGTGTAATATCAAAATTGTGTGGGCAGGTCGAGTCATTTTAAATAATTCATCTTCAAAAACGAATTCATATTTAAAATGAAATGAAGAAAATTCAAAACGGCTTGTTAATACGAAAACCAGAGTTCAAGATCCCTTGTCTAAAGAGGTCATACACATCAATATATACTTCACAACAACCAAATATTCTTCAGTTCTCCGCCTTTTATCCTACAACCCGGAGAGCACAATGGCCGGTTTGGTTTTATTTTAATTGCCGGTTTAACTTGTTTTCAGTGAACACTTGTAGACAGTAAAGAGGTTTGTTGAATGTGAGTCACCGATGATCTCTGCGCCCTGCCTGTGTAGAATGTTAAACTGCTCCATTTAGTCAAGGGCGATGTGGTTACCTATAAAACGGCGTTCATTTCTCACCTGTACACTCGTTATTTTACACGTACAATAAACGCAACAGTTTCTTAGGATAATTAGAACATCTCTGTTTCTCATCAACGCCCGACCTTCAAATTTTACTGTTTATTTCGTATTATTTATTTCGTATCCGTTTCAGGTTTTGTAAAGGTCGTTTCGATTTTTTAACGAAATCAACAATTAACTTTCATGGGTTGTTTGCATCACTAATTGTGTTTTCTTCAATTCCAGTTCCGTGTCTGTGAACGTGGTGTCATTCGTAATGGCGTTTCTACTTAACGTCCATTGCATTTGCTGTAATAGAAACATTTATCATGTTTTTAACAATAGCCCTCTCACCCAAATTAAATACCAATGTTAAAAAACTTGGAATGTTTGTTTGTTTGTTGTTTAACGCCGCACTCAGTAATATTACAGCTATACGGGAAATCTGCAAATAATCGAGTCTGGACCAGACAATCCAGTGATCAACAGCGTGAGCATCGATCTCCGCAATCGGGACACGATGACATATGTCAACCATGTTAGCTAGCCTGACCACCCGATCCCGTTAGTCGCCTCTTACGACAAGCATGGGTTGCTGAAGACCAATTCTATTCCGGGTCTTCACGGATTTCAAACTTGTTACTCTAAGATCTCCTGCTAGTCGTAACACCAAGATAGATCCATAGATATCCTATGTCATTTCGTTACTTCATTTTGCAATACAATATAATGTATACACTACAACTATAATAATGTTATTAGCACATAGCATCTAACTCTTAATTCTCCAGAAATGTCTAAGATGCTCTCCATACGTACGATACCTCCTAACCCATTAAGCAGAGTGAACACTTGAACGTGTAGTCAAGCAAATATTGCAATGGAACAGATGCAACACAGAACGTCATTGCAAACGAATATCCATTTTTGATTATCTTGAAAATACGTTTCTGTTGTAAAGGGAAGGGTATAAGGTAGCTGTGAATGAACGGATCACTGAAAATCAGTGATGACACCGGGTGTTTGCGAAAAAGGTAAGCATGTCCTGACCTTCCGGTAGCACTCGCCATTCTCAAAATCTGCCTAAGCTGGAAGTATTATTTATCAGTTTTGCTCTGTGAGGTGAGGTGAAATTGGGTTTAACGTCGTACTTGAGAATATTTCGCTCATATGACGACGTGCATGCGTGTGTGTATGTGTATGTGCGGCTGCTTGTACTAGCCCAGACTTAAGCTGGTTTTATAGTGCTAGCCCACTGAGATACCATGCCGCAGTGAAGCATGAATACCCCACTCAGACACATTATACTGACTCCGAGCCGACCAGTCCTTGTTGTACCCATTAATGCCGAGCGCCAGGCAGGGACCAACATGTACCATATTTTAACGTCTTTTGGTTTGACGCGGTCGGGGATCGAACCCGCGACCTTCCGCTCTCCTTGTTGTAAAGGGAAAGGTAGTTGTGAATGAAAGGATCACTGAAAATCAGTGATGACACCAGGTGTTTGCGAAAAAGGTAAGCATGTCCTGACCTTCGGGTAGCACTCGCCATTCTCAAAATCTGCCTGAGCTGGAAGTTTTTTTATCAGTTTTGCCCTGTATTCCAATATGAATATATCACCTTGTTAATGAAAACAATTGTGTTACAACAGAAATTTAATAAAGGATATGATTATTTACAAAATACTAATGTTTAGGTAACTTGACGTACATTTGGAGTATTTAGTGCTGTTTTAACATTTTTCTGGGTGTATATATTTCAAATGAAATGTGCTTTTCCTGCGTGTGTTAGGTTTTACACCTCTGTATTGCGGGGATACGTAAAAATGGAACAACTGATCGCATTCCTGAGAATCGAAACTGGAATATGTTCATAACAAGCGAACATCGTGACAACAGTGTTGCCTCCCTGTCTTAGTCCGTTGAGTCCATTGTGAAGGTCCAGACTTCATACCTTCCTGTGTAGACGACGCACCACCAAATTCCACCCAGTTGATTTCTAAATATGACAACATGGGAATCCATCGTTTAATTTCTCTAGTTAGGGTAATCTTGTTTAACCTGATCAGCAGTCGTGGGTTGCTAAGGCTTGTCTTGGCCTCGTCCTACCTGTGGTAATTGGCGGGCACCTGTCCAGAAACACGTCACCTGGTCTCCAGGTCACCTGGGCTGTGATGATACATACAGATAGGGCGGTGTATTTGATCTTACCTGTCAGTTCCTTTGATCCTGCCGGTGCCCCATTGACCCCATCATGAAGCGTGGATTAACGGCCTAACAACACATACGTTAATGAAACTAGATCATGATTAAAATACTCAAATTTCGCGTATATCTGTCATGTTTTTAGAAACTAAAGCCAATATTTGTTAAGATATTTATTGGAGTTTGTCAGGGGGACGTGTACACGTGAGTCACAGGTGTCCCTCGTGGTCGGGTTCTCAGGTAAACACAAGTTATCGTCATCAAGGCCGGTGACACAATTCTGTCAATTATATATTGTACTTTGAATAATGATGATAATACTGACGACACCGATAATGATGATGATGATATTAGTGATGGTGGTGGTGATGATGACGCCGACGATGATTATGCTGCTGATGGTAGTGATGTATTGTTGATACTGCTGATGTTGATGATACTGATGAAGATGGTTGTGGTGATGATGATGATGATGAAAGTGATGATGATGATGATGATGATGATGATGATGACGACGACGATGATGGTGGTTGTGATGATGATGATGATGATGATGATGATGATGATGATGATGATGATGATGATGATGATGATGATGATGATGATGCGTCTGCACGAACAGATGGCGGTCTGCAGTTCGATCCGCTGATCGCTGCATACCAAAGACATTTAAAGTTGATGCTCATTACCCTACCTGACACTCGGCATCAAGGGGATATTTAAAGGGATCGGCATTCTCTGAACTCTATCATGCTCCTTGACATACAGTTGCTTAATATCACAATCAAGCTTTAAACTAAGACTCATTTATCCAATCGTAAAGACACCTGAAAAAATCAGCTTCATCCTCTAAGCGCACTTTTCTCTTTAATTTTTGACACCCTGTTTGGAATCTCTGAGGGTGTTGGAGGTGATCCGGGTAACTCTCCGTATCTCATCCTAATGTAGGTGGAATAGGGGGATGAGCGGACAGCATCACACAGAAATACCCCAGTCCCCCCACAACCCAGGTACGCGTTAATTAAGCTGTAATCTTATTGAAGTGATGAGGTCCCCACCCAAATCAGCCACTGAGAGCGCACGCGAGGGAAGAAAGGTTTTCTCATTTCTCAGACAAGGGAGTAGCTTGAACGATATTTTTCAAGGTCAAATGTCACTGCCGCGTCAGATATTATTGCCATCAGCAGCCAAACATATACATATACATATACATGTATACCTTTGGACAATGTTTGCAGATCTTGTCTGTGAAACTATCTACTTTACTACCGTTGTATGGGACAGTGTTCCTAGTCGTGGGTTGGATGGTGGGTGTACTGGGAGTGAAGGGGGTATTCCCTCGCTGCACCATTGTAATAATGGAATATAAAGGGACGAAAATTGGGGATCAGGTGGTTTCCATGTGTATTCATGGACAACAGGACTAAAGACTGAAGGACAAAAGAAAGTATACACTTTACAATTCGATGTGACAAAACATTAGTTACGAAACGTTACTAGGCAGAGAACAGTGCTGACACTGTATCAAACACATCAACAGAGAATAAACATTTGTTTGTTTCAACTTTAGCCATCATCAAATGCATGTATACTTTCTTTAGCCCTTCAGTGTATTATCGTATCCCGACGACGGGGAGCCTTGTTGATGGTCTGTTGTCCGGTCTGTAGTACATTGCACTGAAAACTCGTTAAGTCGAAGTTGTGTGGACCACTGCCAGTATCGTCAGTTATTCGAAGGTCGAGATACACGGATTGCCTATAAGATGACTCCAAAATATATCATCGTTACAAATGACATTTATGTCTACGGAATTCTTTTCGGGTTAACCTTCAAATATCTTGAAAAAACACTCGTTAATAGTTTCAATGTATTTCAATGCTATAGCGAAATCGAATCATGTTCTACAATAAATGCAGAAAAGCAAAAAGGTAAATTCAACTTAGGACGGTAAAATCTACTGGTAAAATAGCACTAGAATGAAAATACCCCAAGTTTATCGCCTAACTGTAGTGATGAATCAATTCAAATTGCACTTAATGAATAAGATAAAACGTTATTTTCTATTAATTATTCCATGAATCTGTATTTCGTTTCGTTCATTCCCTAGGTTGCACGGACGCATGGACCAGTTGCCTAGTCTAGGTATTTGGACTCCGTGATATAGACCTTACCTCGGGAAATAAAAAACCTGTCCCAGCAGAACCACCTGTCTACTATATATACGCGTACAAAAAAAGATGTCTGTATAAGTCACCTTATCGATCATTCACCTATAAAGATCATTCAGATGAACGACCCTGTTAATTTACTTAACACATGGAGGGCGAGGTCCTCACGCAAGGAGTGTACACGTCGAATACGTGGCATCCCTACACGTTGCTGGAGACGTGTAAACGTCGCTGATACGATGTTGCTGTCAAGCTCTCTCGCTATCGCAAGCTATAACGGGCGTAATTGACTTATCCAACCCATGTTCCTGATTAGATTCCACAGAAACCTATCGAGCGTGTTGGACCAGAGGCGACATCAATCGTTTCTTACTGCCCGTAACACTATTGGGGGTGATATTCAGCGGGGTTCGAGGGGGTTGGGAGGGGAGAAGGTGGTCTGAAGGGGAGGGGCTAATTGAAAGGGGGATGAGGTCCATGTGATAAGAATTTTAAATATGTTACATCATGGTTTCAACAGAGCACTTGAGACGTCTGCGATAGGTCGTAACCCAGCTAGTATCTAGAAGTTTGGTCTATGGGGTTTCAGTGTTACGGGTTATAAGACGGGTCAAGATAATTAGGGTTGATTGATGTGACGTTCATTACAACTATTATGACTGTGGATGCATAACATGGATTTTCTGAAGATGTTTACTTCATAAGTAATTGTAATGCTTCTTGTTAATAGTTAACTGATAAGCTTGTAACTAACACCTACACTTAAACACGGACAAATCAAAATACACTTTATTTAATGGTTGATAAAGAGGCAAATGTGCCGCCATTGTTTTATCACCAGTTCTTGGTCCATTACATGGGAAAATATCTGTTGCTGAAACGGATGAATTTTTGAAGAAACTGGGAACGACTGTCCACATATGTTCCTGCCTTTTGATAATAGACTTTCACGACAAGAAAGGGATCCATAAATGATATGGACAAAATTGCAGCTCAAAGGTAGAGACGGAACGGGAAGATTTCTCATCAAATGCGATAGCCCAGTATTTGAAACAGATGTAATTCTTTTTGATATATCAAACTCTGTTCGAACATACGGTTCCCATGTGAAGGCCAGGTGAACTGAGCGATAAATCATGAATTTTGAACGATTATGTATTTATTTAATTGTTTAACTTAACTTATTACAAAAGTCACCCTCGGTTATCCGGTATATCATATCCCCCCCATACTGTTATTACATGAAATAGAATGAGATATGGGTAATCGAGGGTGTACAAGAGCATCCTGTCACTAATATGAATGTCGTTAACGCGAGTGTTTTATGTTCATTGAAGTCGTAAAACGGACATCATGGATGTTTCAGGCGTCTGTTGTTGGTTTCCATGGTCAGAACATATTACCGAGGTCTGTGGCAGTACGTGCGAGGGGTCGCGCGGACTCAACTCATCCGCTTATCATACCTGAACCCAGTACAGTGCAATATAGAACAAGGTAATTGCACCGACACAGCGTTCATTACAGCTAACGCTTTTGAAGAGCGGAAATTATGTATAGACGGAACTCGGTCAGATCGATGTCTAAGGGTTAGGGGTGGGGGATTTGGTGAGGGGTTAGTGCGTGGTGGTGTAAAATTTACTTTCGTTTATTTTGTTATACTAGGACCTGGTTTAACACACACATTATCGTAATGGGTCTGCGTTATCTTACATTGCGTGAACACTATCTGGCGTGTCATCGAAATGGTGTATGTCTTACACTTGAATTTAAATTGTTTCTTATGCTAATGACGCTAGATGAACGTCATGCGACCCCGACTCCAAGAGCTCCCTCCCCTGTCCTATCGTGCAACGTTATTTAGTTCCCCACTCACGTCACAATCACAACATAGATCTTGTACAGGGAGACACATGTACAAGGGCACACAGGGGCACACAGGGGCACACTGGGGCACACGCAAGGACTGCGAGGAGGGGGGGGGGGGAGGTACGGACTGTTCTAGACTAACGACTCGCCTCTGAAAACACATAATTTTGAAAAAAACAAATTACCCCATATAAACTGGATAGGAGCATCAGTGAAGGGTTTTTCGCCGCTTTTAGCAATATCCCAGCAATATCACGGCGGGGGGACACCAGAAATGGGCATCGAGCATTGTTGCCATGTATGGACTCGAACCCCGGTCTTCGGCGTGACGAGTGTACGTTTTAACCACTAGGCTACCCCACCACTATATGGTAAGGGGTTTTGATACAGTCTATCTCTCTCCCCGTTTGTGTGTGCTTGTGGGTGGGTTTGGGTTTGTCGGGATGAAGGGGGTTTGTGCTGTGTTGGTGGGGATTGAGGGTAAAGACGTCTATTCGGGGAGGAGGAACTGAGGGCTTGGTTGGGGGATGAGATCAGGGGATATTGGTCAAGGAAAGTATGCAACCTTCTTTATATAAAAATATACGAAAACGAAATATCAAAAACAGTGTTTTGGACCGTCACTTTGCAGTTTCAACTGTTTTCAAATCCAGTTTTCAAGCGTATATTCTATTTGGATTGGCTGTTTAGGTGAGCTGCGTCGCAAAGTCAAACGTTCATATTAGGATTAATTATGACGAATGCCTGGTCACGGCGTATTTCTACAGGACACTTCAGGGCAGGTTATCATGAATCTTGATAATGTATGCATACTAATCATGGATATTGCTGGGATGTTGATAAAGCGGCGTAAAACCATACTCACTCACTCACTCACTTTCATACTACCTTCTACCAGTAGGAGATGGATCGTCATACCCTTAATACGTTAATACTCCCTAAATGCCAAAACAGACTTCCCATGTGTAATTCGGATAAGAACAAAACGTGGCAACTAAAAGGCTCCTGTGGTTTGTTTTGTGAACTAAATGATGCTCACATTATCAACCACTGGTTTGTTGTATTCAGATTCGTATTTTATTCATTTGCTGTTATACTGATGTCAGTAGTATTCAACATTCTCTCTTTGATCATCCCGATATTGCGAATTTGATTCGAGATAACAGCGCCACCTAGTGTTGGGTTTGACGTACTCCGTACCCCGCCCCCTGCTGGCTGAGTTATGTAAGGACAGAGGGGGCCGGGCGAGTTATCGGAACGAGTGTGAGAATCAACAAGAATATGTGTGAAAGTCAACACTGTTATGGCGGTCTGTTTGGATAGGTGTAATTCTCACCTGCCCCCCTGGGAGGGGGTAATCTGGCTGACCTATGCATGACGGCGGGGTGCACGTGAACCTGAGGAGGGAGAGTGGGGAGTGTGGGTGGGGAGGTAGGTACTTCGATATACGCAGCGAGTGTTTAGTGAGTTCTTTTTAACGCCGTTTGATTCCAATATGTCGGTCATCTAACAGCTGGTAGGACTCTGTTACAATCACCAGAGGGTATATCAAATAAAATAATCACCCCCTTTCGATTTTCATCCCCTTTTGTATCTATATTCATGCCAGTCTCCGCTCTAGCAGCTTATAATCATAAACTTCAGAGCCCTAGCAGCCTATACTCGTTCTCTTCTCTGGTCTGGAATTAAGTCTTGACGGTTTTTAACACCCGGTGTTTGAATGGCATTTAGAAGAGAGACACATAAGGAAGAGGTTTGGTTGTTGTTTAACGCCACACTCAGCAATATTCAAGCTCTATGGCGGCGGTCTGTAAATAATCGAGTCTGGACCAAACAATTCAGTGATCAACGTCATGAGCATCGATATACGCTATGACATGTGTCAACCAAGCCTGACCACCCGATCCCGTTAGTCACCTCTTACGACAAGCATGGGGTGCTGAAGACCTATTCTAACCAGGATCTTCACGGGTCAAAAGGAAGAGAGTTTTATGGATGTCAACTTTTTATTATGAGGAACAGAACGTTTCGGAGTACGTGCTTAATTAATACTCAATAGTATCTTTATAGCAATATTATTTTATTTTACCTCATGTTGGGAACTCTGTTAGTCTAACGGCTGATCAGCTGATTGTGGGAGGGTATTCAAAAGTGACGCGATTCTTTGACATATAAACTTCGGTCAAACCCACCTGTTTGTTCATGGTGATGACAAAACATGAGTCGAGGATTCGAACCCGTGATTATAGGATCCCGTCAGGGGCACATGCAGAGTACAGCTTATATATATTCTGGCATATATATCTACCAATAAACAATTCTGTGGGACAACATAGTGCATACACGTATGTTGAAAGAGAAATATTTCGTTACCTCGCCATAAGATAACAACCCCCTACTAAACTCACAAGGTATGTATGCCAATCATGGCAGAGGTATTTCGGTCCTCAAACATTTTTCAATGAAAGTCGGTTTTCGTACAACATCTGAAGGATGTGAAAATGTCAAATATATTTAGATATTAATTGTTAATTTAATAATGTCAGTAAGTCAGTATTATCGGTGAGGATTTTTGCAGTATTCCAGCAGGATAGAGTAGACCAAAAACTGACTTATCTGTAGGAATCGAACCGGTGCCTTCCGAACGAACGCTTCTATGAAAATGGTCCCCACTGTCCAGGTATCATTGGGTGGGTACCAGGTAGTATGGTAATTTTAAACAACTAATTTTTACAACTGTAAAAGAAGGTTTGTAAACTTGGTAATGCTTGGGTTTCTCGATGGACTGAATTCAGCACACACACGAGTCAACATGACGCTGACACTGACGCGACGCAGAAACTGGAGAAGAATTTCGCACATTCCAACTGGACATTTGCACTCCACTTTGTCACTCGCCGCCATGGTCCCCGGAACAAAGTGTATACATGTATCTTGTTAACGAGTCTCTTGACCCCTACTAGAACACAGGGAACTATTTGTACAAACACCGGTAGGTCTCCCGGAACATCTCAAGGGTGTGTGTCAACTCCCCTGCCAGCTACCAGGCATGTTGGAGTGTGAGTACAGCCCTCCCATACACCGACTCAATTCAAAGAACCTGTCTTAAATCGTGTGTGAGGCTAGAAAAATGTTTTTCGCGTATGTTTATATGTTTTTTGTGTAGTGAGAGCCCTCTAAGCCTCCGACATGAATTAATGCAGTAGTTTATGTATTCAGTAAGATCTGAGATACTGGAGTTTATTCCCAACTTATTAAGACCCTGATAAGAGATCCCGTCTTCATTCCAACCCGTGGTAATTTCAACTGGATTAGGAAGCGGATGTCCTTGGGAGACACCCGGTAACCATGCTGTAAAACACACCTGAAAATATATTTTTAATAATCTTGCGAGTAGGTGTTACATGTGAGCTGGAATGTTTGTAACTAGTTGTTAGGGGTATAGCACTTACATGGCGTCGTGCAAGAGTGTGTGTATGGCAACTTGTACTAGTCAGGACTAATTCCCGTTTAATGCCGTTAGTCCTTGTTTTATCTCCTTAATGCCGTTGTAGCAGAAATTGTAACAGTATGTACTATCTGTTAAAGTTCTCGCCCGTGAAAATACGGGTAAATAGTTTTCAGGAACCTATGTTTGTAAGAGTCGACTAACGGGATATGGTGGTCAGGCTCGCTGACTTGGTTGACACATGTCATCGTATCCCAATTGCGTAGATCGATGCTCATGATGTTGATCACTGGATTATCTGGTCCAGAGTCGAATATTTACAGGCCGCCGCCATTTGGCTTGAATATTGCTGAGTGCGGCGTTAAACAACAAACCAACCAACCAAATTTTAACGTTCTTTGGTATGACGCGCGGGCCTTCTCTCTCTGTCCACTCCACCGGTGTAGACGTCATGACAAATTATACATGTGATTCACTGAATATACAGAGGTTACTCTGTTTATCGAGTTAATCATGGTGTGTGAAATCAGGGTCAGTTCATGTAGTGTATAATCAATACACGGTATTTTTCTTTTAAAATCGTGAAAAAGTTGTTTTCACCTGTCTCAAAGAAATTTAGATGTTAATCCCCTGAAGGTCGTTTCTGGTGCCTCCTGGTGTGATATTGCTAGGATATAACTACAAATGGCGTAAAACCAGATTTACGCTGAACGTAAACCAAAGTCCCTAAAACTGGGAGAGTGTCCTGAAACGAAAGCGCTCGGTATGTAGCCCTCCACTGAGAGAGTGTTACGCTGTTTACGTGTCAGGTAAATGTAACGATAAATCCCAGTGTGGCAGAGATCGCGGGGGTATGATCGAATGCCACTTTGAACAGTCATTCAGTTACATCACTGGGGATCAGACTGATATGGGAAGCGAAAGTATTGGGTGAGTGGGTGTGGTTTTACGTCGCTTTTAGCAATATTCTAACGATATCATAGCAGGTAACACCAGAAATGGATTCAGACTTTGTACCCATTTAGGGAATCGAACCCCAGTCTTAGACATGATGAGCGAATGCTTGAACCACGAGCTTTAACCCGCTGCCCCAGGAAGAGGAACCAAAATGATATTAATTTTATCGATGGTTCAAATCCCACATTGTTAACCTGTGAAGCAAATCTAAAGGGATTGTATAATCATCCACAAATCCATTTTAAACAAGTAGATTTCTGGAAGTCTTTAAATAACTGGTCTCGACCAGACAAATTATCAAGATCCAAATTTGAGCAACATCGCATCTGCGTATGCTTTGATACATTGATGTCATGGCTTCTTTGAACAGTATTTTCTTCATTGCTTGACGATATGGACTCCGTGAATAATTTAACGGACGCCTGACGTCCCTCACAACCCTTCTATCGAATTCATCAAGCTAATTTTTTTGCATGTTTTGAGACGGTTCTAATGATTTAACTCGTCATCGTCAGTCTCTGAAATAGTGTCATTGAGATAACTTTTGGAGAAACACTCAATTGAAAAGAGAGGTTTTTTCGCTTTGCCTTGCGCCTGAAAAAGTTGTAAACTCTTTTGATGATTTACCGGTCATCTTTGTACAACATCGTTTTACCACAACCTGTGTGTTGACAATCTTTGACATCACTTGAGCGTGCTAATGTAAATACCCGTGCATGTACATATCACGCTGACACACATTTTACAATGTTATTGGCGTTTCCATCACGTGCGTTAACCCCTCGTACAACTCTCCACAATTATTATATGACAGGTTTAAAGGCAAAATCTTTAATAATCGTTTTAGAATTACTAAAATCGATATCTTGTTAGGTCACAGTATACAATTATCATATGAACAGAGTTGCGTTTTAAAATATTCAGGAGTTTTATGTAAATTGTGAAAAACAGGGAACCAAAACTTAATTTGACGGACTAGAGTCACCTCTTACGACAAGCATGGTTTGCTGAAGAACAATTCTAACTCGGATCTTCACGTTTCACAGAAATCCAATGGATGCATCCTAACACATGGATCGTTACAGACCCACGAGTCCTTGTAACCAGGATACAGCTAAATCTGAAACTAGCTCACTGAAAGATTACACGTGATATAACTGAATGGATATAATTGAATGGATATATATGAATGGATATAAACATGTGAGTGTCTTGTTCAAACAACCACCCTTTCTGTTATACCATTCACCTATAGTGACGATAGTGACGCTCACAGCGAGTACATAAATCGTTGTATACAGGCTATGACGAGACTGGCGGGGAAATTTATCGAAGTTTAAATATTTGATAATCTTCGTAGACCACCCATTCCCTGCACCCCATCCAGATCTGTCCCGTGAGACACAGACACGCTTTGTTCGAGAGAGGGGTTATCTGTCCTTTAGTCGTAGAACCCGCCAATCAGCGCCAGAAGGGATCGTACTATTGGCAGGCATGTGATAAACTCTCATATCTACCTGTGATATATGCTAATACCTCGCTCATAAACAATGACTCGAGACCCCCGCAGAGACACGGGCACATCCAAAGAGAGGTGTTTGTCAACAAAAGACATACTTATTTTGGATTAGACTGAACAAATTAAAGTCCTGTACTTGCAATTTGACATTTTGGCGTTTTGATGTTTTAACCATTAAATGTATATCTTTGACACTTGTGGGTAACAAACCTACCTTTTAATACCTGTTTGGCTGTTGTTTTTCGACCAACTCAGCAATGTGGTCTCTAAATAAGGGAATTTGATCCAGACAATCCAGTGATTGATGTCATGAGCATAGACCTAGACAGCTGGGATACAAAATGACATGCATCAGCCAAGTATGTTGCTGTTACAAAGTTATGTTTGTCTGAAAGCTGACTGAGTTTAGTTTTACGCCGCTTTTAGTAATATTCCAGCAATATCACGGCTTGGGGACACCAGAAATGGGACTTCACATATTGTGCCCATGTGGGGAATCGAACCCGGGTCTTCGTGGTGACGAGCCAACGCTTTAACCACTATGTTGCTACCCCACCGCCCCTTGTCTGAAAGGGGATGTTAGGTCAGTTCTTCTTCACTTTCTGTTACAAATGTAACATCCGTGACAACCGTGACAGACGTGACTTATAAGGACCCGGGTTTGAATCCTTGTTGGATCAAAGTAATAAAGGTCATGACGACGTCTTCGGCATCTTTACTTCTGACAGTTTCTAGCGCTAGATTTCCACACGCTAAAGCACTTGTTACATGCTGTGTCTCTTTAGGGAAGAGACTTTCTCCGAGACCTCCCTGTTTTTACCTAGTACTCAGTGGGTATCTAGAGATGTGATGGTGACTGTTACCCTTCTAGCGTTTGACCGGCGTACTCCCCAGGGAGTTGAGAATGAACTCGAGTGCACACCGAACCATTGACCGGCGTAGTTGGTTGGTTGGCTGGTTGTTTAAGGCCGCAATATTTCAGCTATATGGCGGCTGTCTGTAAATAATCGAGTCTGGAGCAGACAATCCAGTGATCAACAGCATGAACATCGATCTACGCAATTGGGATACAATGACATGTCCAAGTCACCAAATGACTAGGTCCCGTGAGTCGCCTCTTACGACAAGCATGGGTTTCTGAAGATCAATTCAAACCCGGACCTTCACGGGTGAGTATCTAGTAGGATGAGAATGACTGTTACCCTTCTTGCGTTTGACCGGCATCTTTGGTTGGATACTCCCCAGGGAGTTGAGAATAAACTTGGGCGCACATAACTACTGACCGGCGTAATAATGGATATGGCGCAGCATATTATTAGGAAAATTATATTAGTGACGCTTACACTGACTGACTGGGTATGGTTTTATGCCGCTTTTAGCAATCTTCCAGCAATATCACGGCCGGGGACACCAGAAATGGGCTTCACACATTGTACCCATGTGGGGATTCGAAGCCGGGCCTTCGGCATGACGAGCGAACGCTTTAACCACTAGACTACCCCATCGCCCCAGCGACGCTTACATCCTCCGTAATGCAGTTGGTAGCGTAAAAAAATAAAATTACAAACGGTTGCAAATTCGTATACTGCCGGGGTTTTAAAAGTGTTGAGTTCATAAATGGTCACATTATCGACCACTCGTTTTCCTGGCGTGAGTACTTACAGGCTATCCTAGTTCCCGGGCCCGGGAACCAGGATGCTTACAGGCGGCCGTCGAATTGTTATACAATGGTCGACAGCGGCGGAGACCACACTTCAACCCACATCCGTCGATTTCAAGTCACCTTGAAATATACCATTCACACTAACTCGACAATTCTATCACCATACATCAACCTGGAATCATGCATTCGTGACCACTCGTGAAATTTCCGGAAAAAGCCAAAGGGTCTTCTGTAGGTTACGGAAAAGGGCGAACGGCGAATCGGGACCCAAGGTCACAGCCTGAGCGATGTCGTAAAGTCTGCCCTCTCGACCCGGTGTGAATCTACAAAGTCGTAAAGTATATGTTCACAAGCATTCTTCATCCCATTCACTTAGACTCGCGCTTAGAGATGTCGGATTCATAACATTTAATGATCGACAATACGGGCAAAACTTACCGTTAATCCTTGCTCGGGACTGCCGAACTGTGGTACCATTGAGCCGCACATGACATAAAACGAAGAGTCATCCTAGGGTCAAATGTGGGGGATCCAATGTCTCCAGGTGGTGTTAGAAGCTGAAGTGACATTGAGGACAGGGTCTTTAGGGAAAATAGATACCAGTATCTGTTGAAAGGATGAAAAGGAATATGGACAAACTGCTCTCAAAAACTAGGAATTTTATTTGCTTATCCCAGCACCTCATTTAGCATAATTCTAACAATAACGAAAAATTGCAAAGCCAGTGATCGATATCATGAGCATGGTACCATGAATAGGATGACATGCAATCAACCTTGAAGTGGTAGGGTAAACCTTTGTATCATTAAGCATCTGATAAAACGTTTCAGTTCAGTATCCAAAGATATTCACTGTGCTGCCTGCAAGCAAGACCCGCTATAATCGATGCCGGATTAATCTGCTTCGCAAACCCAGGAGAATAATCACAACATAATCCAACTCATGTCTATAATGATATCGTATGTCTTGCTTGCCTCAGTATTGAATTGAAGCATTTTTCAGGGATACAAACAAACTCAAAGGATTTTCTTACATTTTTACAATCTCAGAAACGGACCGAGTTCAGTTCTGTCAAAATATTTGGTTTTTCAACATTGTATACCACTATCCTCCTTGAACTTAAGAAAAAACCTCCTTCCTTGACCCACGGGGCATTTGTGGTGAACACAGATATACCTACATATCCATCTTTAGAGGTTCAGGACAATTTGTCAAAAAGAAAGCAAATGCCATTTGAAGTTTACCGAGAAAACAATATGTGAAATGTTAGACTTAGTCATAATCGATAACATCATTTGTAAAATTTGAGGTTAAAACATTTCGACAAGAAGTAGGCATCCCCATGGGCACCGATGATGCTACCCTGCTTGCGGATCTGTTTCTTTATGCATAGGAATAATACTCTCTGAAACAAATACACACTCATGATATTGTCAGAATTGTACAAATCGGCTCTGCTTTTAGCAGAGATTTCTTATGGATATGGAAAGGGTTTTATCGCTTCTGTTCGATTATATTTTGTAGCTATGTAATTGTTATATAAGTAAACCATATTCTAGAATTAAATGTAAACCTAATACCGATTACTTTATCTGAAGACCAGCCAGGCTACAAGTAAGTGTCATACAGAGGTCAGGGGTGGCACCATATTCAAATCAAAGAACCGTTTAATGACCATTTCCAAACATTCCAGATCCTTTTGGTCTGATTATTTTAGAAGAAGGTAAACACAAGTATAAGCAATAAACTTGCTATTACACACAAACATCACTTTAGCCTCTGGAGCGAGGAACACGATACAAGAAGTTAACACACCGATCAGAAAATCACACCTACTTCACCTTTCTTCTTACTGGAGATTCTACTCAGCGGAATGTCTGCAATTCGTCTATAAGAATTGACGGTACACCTCTTCAGGTCGTCAAAGAAGTTTATGTGGATATCCCCGGCGTTGTAAGTATGTTGAGTGCCACAGTCAACGATTTATGTTTGTGTTAATGGTGAAAATGTTGTCAGTAGCACGCGGCACGTTCTTCCCGCGCTCCCTACTGCGATGGCAGACGACAGTCGTGAGGGCAGACGACACATTCTGAACGTTATGGACATACTTGGATCTGGATACGGCTGGACAGGAAGCAATGGCAGTTATGTTCCAGGGAGGACAGTGTGTGCTATGACAGTCGTACGGTAGAATTTAATGGACCGAGACATTATTACAATGTATGATCAACTCGAAATCATAAACGATGTCCACCTCCAAACAACCGAATGAGATTCAACTCGTATCAGCCCCTACTGTTATGTTTGAATGTCTCCTGCCTAAATACAAGTACCCAGAACGACCTTAAATGGATTTACTTGGACATAACAAAAAGTAGGATATGCGTTTTCACAATATCTCTGTACATACTTTAATGCAAAGATTAATTAGCGACAAAACAGATGTCTCAATAAATTATTAACTGTTTACAATATGGAAAAACAGTGGGCGGATCTGATAATGCTATGATGTTTGGTCTAAAACCGCTGTATTAATTTCATTTTCACACATTTACAACTTTTTAAACCGGGACAGGGGTCATGTGGATTTGAATTCATCTCTTTCCCTAGTCTACAGAACCAATCCAGTTTTACACAAAATTACCAAGCCAATGACTACTTTTACAAACTCTTGCTTGAATAAGTTAAAGACAAAGTCGTTATGGTTTATTCTGCCCCACAGGTTAGATGATGTTGGTTTGTGAGATGAGAATTTCTCCCATTTACAAATCAAAAATTAAAAAAATTTTTATTTTTTTTAATATAAAAATCGAAGAACACTTTGTAACTGAAGAGGAACACTTTTTATGGATAGACAACTTCTTTGCTGCAGTAGATCATTGGCTTGATAACGGTGCTAGGATCTACACGAAAAAACGTCGCATCTACTGCAACAAAGAAGTTGTCTATCCATAAAAAGTGTTCCTCTTCATCATACCAGCTTCTAAATGCCTGATGACCGCCTCCGTGGTGTAGTGGTTAGAGCGTCCGCCCGGAGAACGGAAGGTCGCGGGTTCGATCCCCGACCGCGTCATACCAAAAGACGTTAAAATATGGTACTTGTTGGTCCCTGCCTGGCGCTCGGTATTAATCGGTACAACAAGGACTGGTCGGCTCGGAGTCAGTATAATGTGTCTGAGTGGGGTATTCCTGCTTCACTGCGGCATGGTATCTCAGTGGGCTAGCACTATAAAACCAACTTAAGTCTGGGCTAGTACAAGCAGCCGCACATACACATACACACGCATGCACGTCGTCATATGAGCGAAATATTCTCCAGCACGACGATAAAACCAATTTCACCTCACCTCACCTCACTAAATGCTAAAGTCACTTTGTAACTGATTGTTGTGAAAGCCAGTGTATTTCAAGGATAGGTATTTTAGGATGGTCTTGAAAATGAAATTACATCTGAAGATTTAAAAAACATTTTATACGACCTTAAGCATACCCATAAAACAGTGATTATTGAGTTTGTAAATGGTGAAGCATTACTTTCTCCATATTGAGGTGACCAAAACACTTTATCCATACATTCCTAGGCTGATTGCCTGTCCTTGTTAACCACTCCATGTCGCGAATAAGAACAAGCAGTTATATACCTAAAACAATGATGAACGCAGCTATTAACAGCGGCTTTTAAACATTCACTCAATGTTATCCATGTTGTCAATGTGAAGCCTCTTGACCCTACTTGTGTGTCTCTATACATATCACCTCAACAGGCTCTTCTACATCTACAACGACGTCGTCGCTGTCACTATATTATAGATAAACACCTTAAATACATGCGTTATGGTGGGTGTAAATACCCCCAGACAACCTACAGCCGGACGTCCACAATAGCTCGGTAATAAAATATGTTTTTGTCTGGTCAGTCAAGTTCTTTCTGTAAATACGAAACTCGCTTTCATTTTCATGAAACGTTGTGGATAAACCCAGCTTGCCATGTTAGTACAGAAGTATTATGATTCATTGGAGGAAACCGGTTGTCACAGGTGTTTTCTATTTTGAATGAAGATGCACACGTAGGGAATAAAGATATGTATTCCACCCACTCAGTGTCATGGTCATATATTTATTGTCCAGGGCCCCGTTTCACAAAGCTATCGTAGCGCTACGACTGTCGTACCTCCTATACTGTAACATAGACTTACGACAGTCGTATCTCCTATCTTCATTCAAAATAGAAAACACCTGTGACAACCGGTTTGCTCAAATGATTCATAATACTTTTGTATTAACATTAACATGGTATATGTAACGAACGAATCTGTCTGGCGACTGTCGTATCTCCTATATACGTAACAGACTCACGACAGTCATCTCCTATACTGTAACATAGACTCACGACAGTCGTATCTCCTATGCTGTAACATAGACTCACGACAGTCGTATCTCCTATCGTAACATAGACTTCGACAAAATAGAAAACACCTACTGACAACCGACTTCCATCATAATACTTTTGTACGTAACATGGCAAGCAGGTATATAGCCACAACGAATACTGTAGCGTAGACTGGCCGAATCTGTCACTTGAACCCGCGGTCAGCCTACGACAGTCGTAGCTCCTATACTGTAACATAGACTTACGACAGTCGTAGCTCCTATACTGTAACATAGACTTACGACAGTCGTAGCTCCTATACTGTAACATAGACTTACGACAGTCGTAGCTCCTATACTGTAACATAGACTTACGACAGTCGTAGCTCCTATCATAATACTTTGTATTAACATAGACTTACGACAGTCGTAAGCTATGGGTATACGACAGTCGTAGCCGAATACGACAGCTACGACAGTCGTAGCTCCTATACTGTAACATAGACTTACGACAGTCGTAGCTCCTATACTGTAACATAGACTTACGACAGTCGTAGCTCCTATACTGTAACATAGACTTACGACAGTCGTACCTCCTATACTGTAACATAGACTTACGACAGTCGTACCTCCTATACTGTAACATAGACTTACGACAGTCGTAGCTCCTATACTGTAACATAGACTTACGACAGTCGTAGCTCCTATACTGTAACATAGACTTACGACAGCCGTAGCTCCTATACTGTAACATAGACTTACTACAGTCTTAGTGCTATGATAGCTTTGTGAAACGGGGTCCAGGATGTTAAAGGGCAGATTTTATATGTGTGGACATCCTGGGGTGAATCTCAGATAGATACACTCCCTGAGTGCCCACACAGTGGTGTCTTCACCTTTACCCTCTACACCCCCACCCTACTCCCCCTGCAGGATCAACACCCACACCTTCACAGTTTGCATACCTCTTACTAACGAGCTGATGTGTTGATACAACGTGACATATATGTCTTCAGATGGTTAGTGTTTATAACACACCGTGTTTTACTGTTTATTTGGAATTATCTTGAGTTGCGTCCCTTAGTCGTGCCAGGAGCCGCTGACCGCGGGTTCAAGTGACAGATTCGGCCAGATTATGATCCTTGGTTGTCAGCATCATACTGGGTGAGTGAGTTTAGTTTTACGCCGCACTCAGCAATATTTCAGCTATATGGCAGCGGTCTGTAAATAATCGAGTCTGGACCAGAAAAGCCCGTGATCAACATCATGAGCATCGATCTACGCAATGGGGAACCGATGATCAACCAAGTCATGAGCCTCAACCCATTTCGTTAGTCGCCAATTACGACTGACTGACTGACTGAGTTTAGTTTTACGACAGCAATATTCCAGCAATATCACGGCGGGGACACCAGAAATGGGCTTAAACTGTGGGGAATCGAACCTGGGTCTTCGGCGTGACGAGCCAACGCTTTAACCACTACGCTACATCGCCCCCGCGCTTCGTACGACAAGCATGGGTTTGTGAAGATCAGTTCTAACCCGGATCTTGAGGGTCCAGCATCATACTGAGGTTCCTGGGTTACCAAATTGGTACAGGTATCAGATACGCTCTCCAGGTGTCTTTCCAAGCCAAGGTGACACGCAGTGATGTAAATGAAATACTTTTTCTGAGCTCTCGTTTCAGGAAATGTTGTGTCCGGGTTTTCGGAAATATTAAGGTGAGATACATCTTATATACATCACAGTCACACCCGAATAGCCGTCATAACCGCCAGAATCACTTATAATACGATAAATGAAACATGAGTAATATTCAGTGGTCCGCAACAAGAAAATAATAATACATAAACTCCACGAAAAACATATCCGCCACCGGTCATCTTGCCTACCCTCTAATTAGATACAATAGATTTTATGTGGAGCCCACACACTGTAAGTTGTGTATAATCCGACTGATTCTGTTTTCCACATGTTTTCATATTGCAGAGCTGATGATAGGTGAATGGAGTCCCTGTGTTCATCGGTCAGTGTGATAGCCCAGTGGTTAAAGCATTCGCCCGTCTCGCCCGAATACCTCAGTTCGATTCCCCACATGGGTGAGGTGAGGTGAAATTGGGTTTTACGTCGTGCTTGGGAATATTTCGCTCATATGACGACGTGCATGCGTGAGTATGTGTATGTGCGGCTGCTTGTACTAGCCCAGACTTAAGCTGGTTTTATAGTGCTAGCCCACTGAGATACCATGCCGAAGTGAAGCATGAATACCCCACTCAGACACATTATACTGACTCCGAGCCGACCAGTCCTTGTTGTACCCATTAATGCCGAGCGCCAGTCAGGGACCAACAAGTACCATATTTTAACGTCTTTTGGTATGACGCGGTCGGGGATCGAACCCGCGACCTTCCGTTCTCCGGGCGGACGCTCTAACCACTTCACCACGGAGGCGGTCTCCCCACATGGGTACAAGGTTGTATGATTGGTTGGTTGGTTGGTTGGATGTTTTACGCCGCACTCGGCAATATTTCAGCTGGCGGCGGTCTGAAAATAATCGAGTCTGGACCAGATATTCCAGTGATCAACAGCACGAGCATTGATCTCAGCAATTTGGATACGATGACATGTGGGGGTACAAGGTGTAAAGCCCATTTTGGTGCAGCCATCATGATATCGAGGTAATATTGCTAAAAGAGGCATACAACCATACTCACTCACTCAGTGATATTGCACATATGAAGCGACGTGCATTCGTGTGTGTGTGCGTGTGTGTGTGCGTGCGTGTGTATGTGTGTGTACATGGCCGGTCTATTGTCGTTTATATAGTGCTAGACCATTACGCAAATACCATATTATTTTTGTACGACATTGCCGAGGATCGAACAACCTTCACCCCTACCTACTAGGCAGACACTTCACCCATAAGACCACTTAATTCCTCATATTGTAGAAATGTCCGCAATACGGAGTGAAACGGTTCTGTCACGTGACCAGTTTCCAGCACCGCCAGACCCCCCGGGTTAGATCCACCCTCCCGACAACAGCGCTAGTTCAGCCACCCTACTTGTTTGGCCTACCGACTAGATATCACAAGCGTAATCAAGCGAGATGGTGTTAAAGCTGTATTGGTGCATCCGAAAAAATCCTATCTTCCGAACGACTGAATATAACCCATGCATTGTCCTCCTCATGAAAGGGAGATTATCTTTTCATTACCATGATGATATTCAAGAGAGACACATAAATATAAAAAATCGGAAACCAGCTTAATTGCAAAATGAGTAAAAGGTTTATAAGTTTGTAATTTAAAAAAAAATAAACATAAACATTATCGCAAATTGTATAACGATGCACGAATAGGTTTCAAGTTAAATATGAAGTTAAAACTAATTATCAACGATTTTCAAAATTATGAATATTTATGAACCTAATTGGCAACCAGATACTATCACCACTTCAATGAGTGAACAAACACGAAAAGAACCATACATTTAACGTCTCAGAAAGTTTGAGAAAAAAATGTATTTCAACTTGTATAAACTCTAAGCACCTAAACCATATGTGGTATATATGAAATATTAACATCTATGCACTGGAAAGCAATTACCTCCCACAGTGTAAAGACGGCTCATTGGCCCTGGCTCGTTATGTGTGTGATATGAGGGTGTATTACCACTTAATGACGCCGTTGACAATACAGAGAGTGTAAAGCCTGTTGTTGAGGCACCAATAATAGTGATTTGCGGAACACTACGTGAGTCATCGTTTTTCCCACGAAGCCTTATATATCCGTGCATCCGACAGTTAAAAAAATGGTATGTGTCGTAAAAGTTAATCTTTGTATTTTAAGGTTCGAGTAAAAATATGAAAAGTTTAAGTTGGCTTTTGACACTAGGTTGACGAAGACTTTGTGAGGTCAACTGGTTCGGATAAACATCTACAGAACGCGTGTTTTGAGAGCATTTCAATTAAACGTATATACGAAATGGTACCTTGAAGATACACTTGACCTTAATATTATTTTTAACGACATTTGATAGGATGATATTTTGTAAACTTTTATCAAAGTTAATATGAACAGAGAATAAAGATATAAATGTTTTTTGGAAATCAAAATTCATAACCCGTCAAATATTTGAAAGGGATGTTTCAACTTAAATGAATATAGTAACAATAAACCCATAGTTAAATTATCAAAATTAGTTCAAAGCGTTCGGCGTCTCTTCCTTTCCTTTGAACTTACCCGATGTTATCAGTATTAGCAAAAGATCGAAAGTTAATAGAAATATGAGCGCCATGCAAACTAATAAACTATAAACACGCTTTAATGCCTGTACACATTAATTTGTTTATTTGTTAATTACTCGGGCGCCGGGCAACGCCAAAGGAAAGCATGTGCTACAGCCGGCGTTGGCGACGTCATAAAAAGACCACAATGGTCAAGCGTCTGTCCCCGCTATTAACAAACGAAGCCCCCGCGAAGCCGCCCTGTCTCATCTACCGCCTGTTTTATCATTTTGTATGGAATACGTCGTTGGGTAGACGCCTCTGTTACCTTTACGACCAAATTACAACCGTAACGAAATTTGTTTGCATATACACCAATATTTGCATATTGTTATTTTAGGCATTCCGGCTTTAATTCTGAATAATATCATGTAGTCTTGGTACGTATGTATTAACAGGCTATGGGTCAGCGCTTGTTGATGGGTTTGTTTGAATTTTACGATCATTTCCTCGGCGATTTCTGTATGTATGTCTTTTGTGTTGGCTGAATATGAGTTGTGCACAGTGCCCGTGTACGTACCCACCTCTGTAAGTATAGAAGTATTGGCATAGAAAGTACGTTTACCCGCCGTTGGGCTACGTATTGTTGTAGCGAATGACTCATAGGTTGTACGGCCCCCTCAGAGGGGCTATATAATGTAACACACAGGGCTAATCCGTGTGTGTAGTATTATTCAATACGAAAGAAAATATTTTATTTAAATAATACCCGTATAGATTATAGTGTGTTGATTATTCTTCGATTTATATGGTAATGTAATCGAACAGCGATCTAACCAAAGGGGAGGTGTACCGTGCACGGAATAAACATCACTCAGGTGCTAACGGTGCTTAACTCCGCTATGGGGATTAATCTGGGGTATTTGGGGAAAGGGTAAGCGAAAACTGTCTACTCCGCAGTGATCCATGGTTAAGCCCTAGAAAGGAGGCCCGTGGTAAATCAAATCTGGACCTGTGACCTGTGATGGAGAGAGTGAGTGAGTTTAGTTTTACGCCGCTTTTAGCAATATTCCAGCAATATCACGGCAGGGGATATGAGAAATGGACTTCCACGTTGTTCCTATGTGGGGAATCGAACCCAGGCCTTCGGCGTGACGAGCGACCACTTAAACCATTTGGCTACCTCTGTGATGGAGAGAACGAACATGGCGTCATGGTGTGACAGTTACATTCTGTAACAATCTGTTCCCAACAGACATAGGCTCTTCGGTGAAAAATGAACACCGAGTTATGTTACAAGTTTAGAAAGAGGTACGTTTTACACCCTGTAAAAATCAGTTCCCAACAGAAGAAGGATCTTTTGTGAAAAATGAACACCGAGTCATGTTACAGGTTACGATCAGGCACGCTTTGCAGGCAGTTACATCCTGTATCAATTTGTTCTCAACATACAGGGTCATCCACAAATCCCCATGTTGGTGAGCGGGTGGTAGCCGTGGCATATGGTGTCTGGGTTGTTGCTGGAGTTGAAGTTAGGGTTGGAGCTTGGGTTGTTGTGGGTTAATGGAGGGTGCACCCAAAAACATATACATGTACTTTAGATTAAAAGCCTTTGGAACCCGGGTCTGTTACCTGTTTTAACAGTGAGACCAGCCCCTGTCCCCAGGCTGGTATGGGATTTGGGTGGGGCATATGTTGGTTGTTGTGGGGATGTTCCTGTCAGGGTAACTGTGGGTGTGGGGTTTGGGTGGGTTGATGACTGGTGGTGTCACATAAATCCTAAGAGGCATTTAAAACACATCTACCTATCAAACTATTTAAGTGTGCATGAGTAAGTGTGCATACGCGTGTATGTACAAGTGTATATGTGTGCATGTGTTTGTGCATTTTTTTGTACAAATGACATTAAATTTAATTGATATTCTTTCAAAAGTACGGGTACGCCAGAAGGTGGGATACTTTTTTTAATTATTCTCGAACACAGTCTCAGGCGTGATGAGTGAGTGAGTGAGTTGGGTTTTACGCCGCCTTCAGCAATATTCCAGCAATATCACTGAGGGGGACATCAGAAATGGGCTTCACACATTGTAACCATGTGGGGAATCGAACCCGGGTGTTCATCGTGACGGGCCAACGCTTTAGCCACACGGCTACCTACTCGCACTTGAAGTTTAAATAAAAATATAAGATGCACTTTAACACCGACACTGATGATACAGGAGTCCTGTGTATCTGCACGTCGGCGTTAGAGGTTTTGTTATAGGTCTGGAACGAAGCAGGTCACTAGGACACATTTCCACGAAGTCGATTGTTGTAAGGGAGCGTTCAAATTATCAGTGAAGACTCATATACAACACCTAAATCTCATTTAATACGGGGTTGTCTGCATGTCAAGTGACAAACAAGATATTGAAATGTTTACAATTTATTTGAGCACCGTCATAAATCGTTATCTTCGAGGGGTAGTCTGCCAACTGGCCCAGCATGCTGGGTAAGGCTTCTTTAAAGATAGTAATGGTTGGTTATATAGGGTCTGTAAGTCTCGCTAGGCGCTACTTCCGGTACTAAGCTGGTTCCCGGCCCCTTTGTCAGTTTGCGATATGCGAGACGGGACCCAGCTTACTTCCGGTACCAGATTTCCGGTGACAAGAGTATATTCAAGAACCAGTTCTGGTTCCCAATTGCGCGACCGCCAAATATGACTTTACTAGACCGGACCAAGTGTACAACCATGCTTTGGCTGTCACAGCTGTTGACAGTCATAATAGTTGGCTATTTTGGGGATGGTTAGATCGGAAATTTGTTATTCCTGCGAGAATTATCGGTTCCTTACTGTCAACTGACAACCATGAGACCATTCGAAAAGGTATGAAACGTTGTTTGTCACTGGAAATGCTAAGGTCTCGTGAAGTGCCGTGACCTACTTACTGGCCCAATTGTGCCAGTAGATTTCAAACGTAATCAAATATTAGATTTTGTTTGTCCATGTTGATATATATGCTGCTTTTAGGTTCGCGTTTGATGAACCGCAATTGAATATCCGACAGTACTCGTTGCTAGATGATACTAAGTGGATTGGGTGGCCAGGCACTTGGACGGCGTAGAACTTGGTTTGTCTGGTCCAAACTTGATCGCTTACAGTTCGCCGTGATGTTAGTGGAACATTGCTGACAGTCGCGTAAAATAACATATGCATACAATACCTAATCACATTTACTTACGTGTATTCGGCGAAGTGGCTCAATGGGTAGTGCACTTCATGAAGTGAAAACTGGGGTTCGAATCTGGCAAGGCAAAATTGTGTGGAAGCATTTTTAGTGTCACAAGTGTCTGAAATGTTGCTTTAAGAGGAGCAGCTCCGTGCATGTTCCCCTATAACTGTGTCAGTGGCTAGCATTACGTCACTGCGAGAGATTTAACTGAAATTAGGTCATTCGTTATCAGCAAGGCGTCCTACTTATACACACTAGAAGCAAGTTCACATCAGAAGAGGGGGCGTGGTGCACTTTCAAATGATAGCATGTTTTCAATAAGGTTAATATTGGTATAACTCTACGGCCTTGGTGTATGACGGTCAAATATATTTGTCATTGTTCAAGTAATAAATGAGCATAGGCATAACTTTTATTTCTCCAAAACCTACCCCTGCTTTGAGAGCTTCGCCTTTTGATAATACACGGGTTTTTTTTCCTTATTCAGAAAATAACAATAAAGTTCTCTCTATTTCTATCTTGTCATAATAGGGGCATGGTGACCCTGTAGTCTAAAACACATCTTCTTGAAGTGTTGAGTTATGTCCCTTTATCATGCAAGGATTCGCTTGGTGTTGGTTCGAATCTTACATTCGTCGCAGTTATAATCACTAGTCTGCGAATGCCATGCACATGAATGCATAAAGTAAGGAATTTGCAGGAAGTTCCTGAAAATGGTTGGCAGGGGGTCTCAGGTGCCCACTTAGACCTCTCAGAGTTGCGTCAATTTACCAATCAAGGGTTCGAATCTCAGAAATGGAAACCATTTGTTCTTTCAACACCATACCCGGGTTCATAGTTTTCAAATAAATGGAATATGTGACATTGTAAACCTTTGTCCCACATTGTGATAAAACTAAACTACATTTCAAAGCGATGTTAAAACGAACTCATTCTTTTGGTAAAATTACAACACAAGCGGCCTCTGACGGGTTTACAGCTCGTGACTCATAATCTACAAGATCTCGATTGTCTTTGTAGAAGCGTCTGCACTGTACGTATGTCTCAGCACGAACGTGCATTAGTATCTCCGGTCACCACGCCCTTGTCCAGAATCTGCTCCAGAGGGATACCTCATGAGGTCAGAACTGGACAATGGAATTCAGACCAGTAAATAACTTTCCAGGTCACAGGTCTGTAATGAGGCGATTATCTCACGACTAATCCTAATCCCATGGCCTGATACTCGAGTCGGCTTCACAGTGTGCAGTGAGTCGAAACAAAGCCCATAATGGACGATGTGGTCAATAACCCACTGCTGGCTCTCAGAGGAAGGCCGTGGCCAAGTACTGGAAAATACCCTTACCGTAAATATACCTGCAACTTAACTGTTAGAATGTACGACCCCATGGTCAATAACCCACTGCTAGCTCTCAGAGGAAGACCGTGGCCAAGTACTGGAAAATACCCTTACCGTAAATATACCTGCAACTTAACTGTTAGAATGTACGACCCCGTGGTCAATAACCCACTGCTAGCTCTCAGAGGAAGACCGTGGCCAAGTACTGGAAAATACCCTTACCGTAAATATACCTGCAACGTAACTGTTAGAATATACGACCCCGTGGTCAATAACCCACTGCTAGCTCTCAGAAGAAGACCGTGGCCAAGTACTGGAAAATACCCTTACCGTGGTCAATATACCTGCAACGTAACTGTTAGAATAATACGACCCCGTGGTCAATAACCCACTGCTAGCTCTCAGAGAATGAAGACCGTGGCCAAGTACTGTCAGAGGCCGTGTATACCTGCAAGTACTGAAAATACCCTTACCGTAAATATACCTGCAACGTAACTGTTAGAATATACGACCCCGTGGTCAATAACCCACTGCTAGCTCTCAGAAGAAGACCGTGGCCAAGTACTGGAAAATACCCTTACCGTAGATATACCTACAACGTAACTGTTAGAATATACGACCCCGTGGTCAATAACCCACTGCTAGCTCTCAGAAGAAGACCGTGGCCAAGTACTGGAAAATACCCTTACCGTAAATATACCTGCAACGTAACTGTTAGAATGTACGACCCCGTGGTCAATAACCCACTGCTAGCTCTCAGAGGAAGACCGTGGCCAAGTACTGGAAAATACCCTTACCGTAGATATACCTACAACGTAACTGTTAGAATATACGACCCCGTGGTCAATAACCCACTGCTAGCTCTCAGAGGAAGACCGTGGCCAAGTACTGGAAAATACCCTTACCGTAGATATACCTACAACGTAACTGTTAGAATATACGACCCCGTGGTCAATAACCCACTGTTAGCTCTCAGACTGACTGAAGAGTTTGGTTTTACGTCGCTTTTAGCAATATTCCAGCAACAGCAACCGGCGGGGACACCTACAAGAAATGGGTTTCACACATTGTACCCATATGGGGATTCGACCCGGGTCTTCGGGGTTGCTCTCAGAAGAAGACCGTGGCCAAGTACTGGAAAATACCCTTACCGTAGATATACCTACAACGTAACTGTTAGAATATACGACCCCGTTCCACAAAGCGGTCTCAGTGCTACTACGATTGTCGTAAACCATTGCTAATGTAGGAGGGATACGAAAATCTCAGCTCCGTTTTACGTCAATGTAAAAGTAATGAAGAAGATAGTCAGTATCAAGGTCCTAGACCCAAGTACATGGGTGTAATCCAAGAAAGTGTAATCCTAAATATAACATATGTTACCCATATGGGGAATCGAACCAGGATCATCGGCGTGACGAGCGAACACTTTAACTACTAGGCTACCCCGTAAAGGATATATAAAGTGCTCAGATGCCTAGTTTTAAGATTTGGATTATTAATCTCGAACCTCCACGAAGTGGAACTGATATAAGTCAGATAAAGGTCAGTTCAAACCAATACATAATACTGGTGGCTGGAGCGTTTGGTGATGACTAACCAGGACATGTATTTGAAAGAAAGAAAAGAAATTGATAACGATTGATTTTAACTTGAGTGAAACATTAGTCTATGCCTGAGTTATTGAGACTTCTTAATTACAATTAATGCGATGTTTCGGTGTCGATGCCAACACCTGCTTTATGTTTAAACTTAGTAGGTACTGGACTGGAGAGTAAAACAGTTATGACAAATATGAAGTAACACAAGATGTAGAATGATCTAAGGAAATACAGATTCAATCTATTTATTACAATTTATTAAATAGTGTAGAACGGATATACAAGTTAAAATCTTAAAAGGTCAAAAAGCGATGCAGTTTGGCTCTGTGTCGTAACAATTTCAATATTCATGGCAAAACAAATCAAATTTCTGTCAGTGAGTGAGTTCAAATTTAACGACATTGTTTTAGTCATACGTCGAAGACGTTTCTGGGCCAACAGCGACGGGCGTGCCACAGACTGTCACATCAGTGTGTAACACTCTGGCAGACATTACCAGATCATCATGTTCAATGTTCCAAATGTGTTCTGCGCATGCTTGTTATCGTGACCTAAAGGTCAGATTCAAAATGGCGACAAGGTGACTGGCGACGCTGGGTGTGTTAACATCTTCACAACTTCAATGATAGGTTTAATCCTGCGTTGAAACTTAATTATGACGGCGGAAACATCGTTGTCGACGTCTTCTTACAACATCCGCTCTCTACGATGTCAATGTGTTATGGCGTAGAATTGGCAGCTTAGCGGAATGAGTTTCTACGTTTGTGATTAATCAGAAACGGTTACAAGACTTGAACATATAACAAGTACCAGCCACGACACGAGCATGATCACATATCAGTGGTATTCTACAATATAATGGCGGCATAGACAAACGTCACAGCCCTTGTTGATATCCGTCAGCTCTTGTCGAAGTGATTTCATGGGGACAACGTGCTGCAGCTTGTGCTGCTATAATACCTTACCATTATATGTATATTATATTATAGTCTAGCAGTTGGTGTTACCGCAGACACTGAGACAATATAGCTGTTTCATACATGGCACAAATAACAATGTCAAGACCTTGAGTGTAAATCGTCTTCTAGTCAGTGTCCAAGACCCGGAAAAAATGGATAAAAGAGTCCAACTAAAGTCTGGAATGATTGGGCAAGTCTGAATTCATCCATTGAAATTAAGAATTGTTCTGGGCTACTTTCAGAATTTTTTTTTTTTCGAAGATTACATTTATTCTACATACCATAACCACATTCTTGATAAATATACTATAAAACATGTAGCCATATTTTTGGGATAACTTTGTCAGTCTTTTGATGTCCAAACCCTACAATACAACCCCCTTTAATGTTCGTATATCCACTACAGAGTGCAGAGCTGGAATTGTCTCATAACGATATTATGTATGGTGAATCAGCTGGAGTGAGTGAGTATGTTTTACGCCGCTTTTACCAACATTCCTGCAATATCACGGCGGGGGACACACTTTGTACTTTTGTGTGGAATCGAACCCGGCTCTTCGGTGTGACGAGCGAACGCTTTAACCACTAGGCTACCCACAGTCACGAATCACCTGGAAGACACATCGACAAGCGTAAATAACATAGGACACAGTACTTCCCCCTGTCCGACTCCCTCCATCTGTGCAGTGAGTTACAATTAGAGGTATATACAGACTGTAATCCCTTCTCTCACAGAGAGACTAAGTTCCTCTGTCTCAAGGTAAACAGCTGATCGCGCCAGTCATCAACACCCGGTGTACATTTCAATCAAAGTATATCATAACAGGTCTACCCCACGCGATCGTCAATACCATACCCGACTGCTTTTATAATTCCACAATCGCTATGTGGTGTGAAAAATCCATAGCCTTGACCAACTCAATCTAATCCTATAAAACGGGGATTTTCAATTTCAATTCGACGTAGTTTCATTGTGTAAAGCTGCCTATCTGTGTCAGAACAAACAGACTAGTGTGGTGTAGGCGGTGTCCTATCTCCGTCTGTGTTTAGATTTCCACCGTCTATATCACCCTAGCGTGGTAATCGGGGCTCTGTGATGATTAAATCATAATTACGGAATGGATTACCGCAGCCGCTATATTGCGATACTCTTATGTCAAATAGGGACAATACGAAGACCCATAGCTAAAACACGCTACATGGAAATATGAACTTTTTCAAACACGGCTCAGCCGCATCTACCCGCTTAGAGGCCACGCTACCCGATTAGTCACCAAAGATCCCCTTTCTCGCCCGTCACGAGCGGCGTTAAGAGACAAGCGGGGAGGGACCGGACTGAGTAAATGGGAGGGAGACTGATGGTTTGTATAGTATGGAAGATGATGTTGAAGTGACATCCTTGCTGAGGATGACGTGCGTCATCAACCGAAGGACAACTAGGGCAGTATGAGTCATGTTATTGCAGAAAAAGTTTGTTCTTTTTGTTATTTTATCAAATATATCACAGCCTTGCCTTTATTTATTTAGAAACGCTTTGGGTGTTTTCCTCATATGGTGAATGTATGTTGTTGACAGTGTAGGAGGTAGCGGTATCTATATGTGTACGTAGATACATGGAGATAGCTTTCATTGCTATCTTTTGTCAAGGGAGGAAAAGTAGATCTGTCAACGAAATATTTAGTTACCGCTGCAAACAGCAAAAGCCGTTGCTATCTATTTTAGAATAACGCGTTTAGAGTTTGTTTGGAATCATTACAAAGATGCAAAAATGTTTTTTTGAAAATAATGTTTCGGAAATGTAGAAAAGCCAATGCCTATACGTGAATATCGCACGAATGCAATATAGTATGTTGCCACAATCAATAAAATAATAATATAACTTCTAAATGCTACCTAAAGAAGTTATTGTGAAGAAATCAAACTTAAAATATATTTAACGGAATCAACTCGGTTCATATTTGTTGAAAAATCACGGAAATAACTAAGTTTTGACTGAACGTCAATCGCCATATTTGATATGTTTCAGACAAGAGACGGAAGAATCGAATAAAACAAAGTATTTATACCACAAAGGGTATGCATGTATAAAATAATATATTATTCGTAGTCTAATTACATATGTCCAGTAATCTATTCTAATACTATCAAAGACTTCCATGTTGACGTTGGTGAAGGGATGTTTTGATTTGGGTGAAATAGCAACCTGTTAAGGCATCCAATCAGAAGCCGCCATGACGTCATTGTACACAAAGGCATACAACGACTCGTGTTTAATAATGATAACATGCTGGTAAACACTAAACATGACGAAGCATGTAGCAACTTTGAAGCAACAGAAAAACATGTATACATGAGCTTTGTGTCGGTGCCTTTGATGTCTACCTGTCGGCAGGTATACACGATCGCGGTATATCGGGGTTTAGACAATACCCGGGTATACTCTGCTGAGACTGTGACGGTACAGTGTGAAGGAAATCTACAACGCAGTATACAGTCATTGTTTGGGCTTAATTTGGCATAAAACACGTACTACAGTAAATGTTTAAATAATACAATCTTGCTGTAATCTATCTTCTCAAAGATACGTGTTTCTGTGAGGGATTTGGAAACTTAAGATACCTACATTCAGATAGTATTACAATGAGACTGAAATCATGGCGAGATCTCTAAATAAGCGTTGTGATGTACAGTATTAATTTGTCATGTTGAACACTCGTGGATTGACCCAAAACGCTAGATATTTTATGTTTTAAATTTTCTACAACACTGCTTGGTTTTAACAGTGTAAGTTATGTTGCAACGCGGTACGTTATCAAGGTGTAAGCGGATATCTGTCAACACCCACTTATTTTTGGGTAGATTACGTAAGTATATCTACAGGTAAATAGACCCCATGGGGATCTGAGGGCAAAATAGGTCCCAAGTATCACATGCTATTGTGGTGTCGGATTTCTGGGTGGAATAGGTTCTAAACGCCCCACACGTGTCAACTGTCAGAATACCGGGTACTATAGGCTCTCAGTACCCGGGTTGGTCACCCATCTGAATATTTGGGTAGAATGGTCCCTAATATCTCGTGGTTATGGGAATACTAGGACACAATAGGTCCTCAATACCCCGTGATTATGGGAATACTAGGGCAGAATAGGTCCTCAATACCCCGTGATTATGGGAATACTAGGGCAGAATAAGTCCTCAGCACCGCGTTATTATGGGAGTGCTAGGGCAGAATAGGTTCTCAATACCCCGTGATTATGGGAATACTAGGACACAATAGGTTCTCAATACCCCGTGATTATGGGAATACTAGGGCAGAATAGGTCCTCAGTTTTTCGGATTTGTCATCCATGGGGATGCTGTGGTAGAACAGATCCTCAATACTCCGGGTTTGTCACCAATCCGAATATTTGGGCAGAATAGGTCCTCAGTACCTCGTGATTATGGGAATACTAGGACAGACTAGGTTCGCTGTTTTCCGGGGTTGTCACCCATCGGGATACTGGGGTAGAATAAATCCCTAGTACCCTGTGACTTTCATCCATGCTGATATTGTTTCAATACCCCGTGAATGTTACCCATGGGAATACTTGGGTAGAATAGGTCCTCAATAACAATCGGCTGGAGAGTTACGGACCGCTTTGTGTGCTGGCGATTAGGTGCCTGACTCTGAGGGTGTGGGTTCGAATCCCGGATGTAACTGAACCCAACACAAGTACTAGAATCTGTACTTTACGGAGAAAGTGTAATCCCAAATATAACATGTTATGCTGTTATATAGCCTACGAACACACCATTGTGGCGTCAAACAAAGACAACTCAGTATTGTGGACTATGAAACTTCATGTATATTCTTGATCCCAGGAAAAGACTTCTTGAACCTGGTGCCACGACTACTGATTGTCTTTTAACGACGGTGTTAAAGTACCAGAGTTGCGATTGTCGTGCGAGCTGCGGTAGCTTTGTGCAAGATGTCTTCCATCAGACTTTCAGTATACGACAAGAGCGGGTAACTCTAAACATACGTCAAAGGCATGTCGATAAAATATTTTATGTCGAGGGACGATCTGTATACAATACATCAAAAGGAATCACCCTGTACTTAACGCAACAATCTATACAGTCATGCATTTCATTAATGTTAGTCCATGTTTATAACATATACCACTCAACTAAGTCAAGGATCACCCCATTCCTTAATATGACTGTAGTAAACTATCATGCCATGTAATAGTAATACCAAACAACCGGTGGTCCTTAATTAACTATTTTTGAGTGGTATTGGAAAGTCAACAGGGTCACATGTGCTTAGCTGAGACGGTATGATAAACCTCATTTAGCATCAACTGAATATAACGATCCTTCTTCAACAAGCCAAATTCTAAGTCTATGATTTTAACAAACGGGGGAGTTAACAGGGTAAGCCAAGGTTGGATGAACATGTTTAGAAGTCTCCACATAGTGTAACCAACCAGATGGCTTGTTTGTTGATTACAGGTAAAGGAGGGAGAGACTGTTTTAAAGTAAAGTGAGAGATTATGTGTTTAACGTTACAAACAACAACAATTTCTCCCTCCCCATCTCTACATTTTCTCCCCCTCCCTCACTTTCACCCCTCACTCTCTCCATCTCTCTCTCCGTCCCTTTCTCATTCCTTCCTCCTTCTCTCTCTCTCACACACATACACACATACATACATGTAAACATACACACATACACACACACACACACACACACACACACACACACACACACATACATACATACATACATACATACATACATACATACATACATACATACATACATACATACATACATACATACTAATTAATAATATCAAAATGCCACATTTTAAATTTCGCAGTCCCAAAACAAATTAAAACTTGCAAATGACGTGAACAAAATTGCATATACAGCCAAGTGTAATGGCTGTACTGGAAGAATGTAGACTATTGCGGCACATGCTTTGAACAGATATCACTGACCACATGGTGAGATGTGCTACTGTGCTGTTGGGTATACACAACACTGATATAAACGCAACACAGCATGGCGTCTTCATTTTGCAACATTTGTATTCATTTGAAAATGAACGTACAGGGCGGTTTCATATGGCACCTTTCATATAGGTGTCATGTGACACGCCGTCTTCATTAAAATAATTAGTCGGCCGTGAAGAATACTCGGAATATCTTAATTTACATGCAATTTAATTTAAATACATTTACGTTTATGTTTAAGGCAAAATGAAATATTGAGTGTCAGGCAATGACTTTGTATTTTTGTTCAATGGTGTCATGTGGAGCTGGTTTGGTGACACGACAAGAGGACCTGAGAAAGTGAACATTACATCGTGTATCACTATTGATATTCATACAGTATATGATAGAGGCAGTGGGGTGGCTAACCCAGTGGTTAAAGCATGCGCTTGTCATGCCAAAGACCCGTGTTCGATTCCCCACATGGTACAATGTGTAAAGCCTATTTCTGGTGTCCCCCGCGTAATATTGCTAAAAGCGGCGTAAAACTAAACTCATTCACTCACTAAAAGCGGCGTAAAACTAAACTCACTACCCCATCGCTCCCTCACTCACTGAGACAATTGAAGATACGATGTAATCAGCTCATATAGATATTGGGGTCTCATTTGCAAGATCTATGTTTGTACAAAAAGAAAACTTTATAGGGCATGGTTCTAACAAACCTCGGGTCGTTAAAGGCTGGAATATGCGAACCAGCCATGAGCGGATCCTGCCATGGACAAGAAATACAACTGTCGACAGGGAATTATGGCGCGTTAGATCAAGGGGGCACCCAAAGTACTCTTGTTTAAAGACAAAAGTGCTCTGAGACGTTAAAGTCTGTCGTGTTTTTAGAACACAGGCCGACATGGCAGACATCAGTAGCGCCATCATATTTGACGGTGCTGCCATCAATCTTCGTTTTCTAGTCGCTAACACCGCCTCCAGCAAGTACAATGGTGTTCAGAGCTTCTTTGGATTATTTGACGATCTCAGGATTAGTTCACCTTTAGGATTCCACGATACAATAACCACAAAAGAAAGACCTGAATAAACAAGGGAAGCAAAAAGATACAACCCCAAAAAAAAAAACAACAACAAAACAACACAACAAAAACAAAACAACAACAAAAAACAATAAATAAATAAATAAGATACATTGGTTCGTAATTATCTAAATACAAAATAATACGAAGGTGCCAAAAGACTTTCTTCATTAACAGAATATACTTGTTTCAGGGTCTCCTGCCACCCAAGCTGCGTAGATCGATTTTCATGCTATTGATCACTGGAATGTCTGGTCCAGACTCGATTATTTACAGACCGCCGCCATATGGCTGGTTATTGCTGAGTGCGGCGTTAAACAAACAAACAAACTGTACAACAGACTATCGTGGGGGTTACATGGAAGAGTCTTCCCAGTATCAGTCCAGGCTGTTCCGACAGATAAGTAAAGGTCGGATGGAGATACAGATGATCATACACCGCATACATATCGCACCTGCTTACAACATGTCTTTAATTATTATCATAATCAGGTTACAGCATACATATTTTATAGTCAGTGATTCTGAGCTATAGAATACACGAAATGCCTATCAGCTGTTTCCATTTGATCTAGAAAGAACGCACCTTGCACGATCTTATCGACAGGTGAAGGGATGATGCGAGATGCTCCTCCGCCCCTTTCATCTTAGTACAGCTCAGACATTAACAGCGTCCTACCTGAATATGCCTTTGTTTACCATGTCATCTTAAAGACATGCTACTGCGTTTATTGCTGCTTCATGGACATTTGGAAACAGACAGTCGAGAAAAAAAATACGTTTTAGTCGTCTGAAGTCTATTTTCTCGTAAAATTATTTAAGCCAGTGTGCAATTTCGATCCGCCCATAATGCATCAGATTTTATTATGTAAGATAAGATAGGGTGTAACTTTGATAAAGGTGTGTGGACGAACTCTGAAAGCTTGGTATGCAAAAATCTGATGGACGGGGAGGGATATGGTAATAATATATGCTAATAACGCTGCTACTGCTGCTGCTACTGCTGCTGCTGCTGCTACTACTACTACTACTACTGCTACTACTACTGCTACTGCTACTGCTACTGCTACTACTACTACTGCTACTACTGCTGCTACTGCTGCTACTACTACTACTACTACTGCTGCTACTACTACTGCTGCTACTACTACTACTACTGCTACTACTACTACTACTGCTGCTAACAACCGCTACACTCTACAGCTACTACTACTAACAACTGCTGTTGTACAACTGATTCTGCAGCTACAACGCTACTACTACTAAGGCTACTACGACTACGAGGGACTATTACTGCCAGTGCTGCTAATATTACCACTACAATTATTAATCACTCTTGTTAGAATACTACTAGTCTACTGCCGCTGCTATACTGCTACTACTACTACTACTGCTACTACTACTACTACTACCACTACTACTACTGCTACTACTGCTACCTTTCGCTGCTACTGCTGCTACTACTACTGCTACTACTACTACTACTACTGCTACCTGCTACTGCTGCTGCTACTACTGCTGCTACTACTACTACTACTACTACTGCTAATACTACACCTACTTCTACTACAACAACTGCTGTTGCTAGATCTGCAGCTACTACTAAGGCTACTACGACTACGGGGATTATTACTGCCAGTGCTGCTAATATTACCACTACAACTATTAATCACTTGTTAGAATACTACTAGTAATAAAAGTAAATGTGCCTTAAGGGCCGCTTGGAACAGTGTTTCATATTGCACTTCCGTTTGGGAGGAGAGCCCGAAGAGGTGCTGATCGTAGACGTAGACGTAGACGTAGGCGTAGACGTGAAACCCTTGAGCACAAGGAGGGTGCTGATAAAGACAGGTCAAGCCGGGGTTCGTAACCACGATAAGAAACTCTCCAAAAGGACGAAACTACATATCGAAATAGGTCGCCTTAGAAGACCCAGCCAAGTATATAATGAAGACAAACTTAAAGAGGAAATAATGGGGAATGAAAATTTTGCTTAATAACTGCCTATTTTGCCAAAGATGCGCCTTCACATTGCACCACCTAGAGGGGAATGTCGGCCAAAATCATGCATAACCTGATACTGGCAACAAAGAATATGCCATGTTGGAAATATAAATTCAAATATACATATGATATAAACACATGGGTGATATCAATACTATGTGACAGCTTGATATTCGATTAAATAATTCTGGACGATCCAGATGTTCCCGTGATGACCAAACTATAACTCACAGTGAGGTCTGCAAGTGTACCCACAGTGGCTATGTATTAAATATTCTGTATTCATACATCAACCCCTGATAAATATGTAACCCAATAAAAAACCCATTCCGATTTCAATGTATTTGACTTGCCTTATTCACCAAACTGATATATTCTAGAAGCCCAACCTGACACTTTGAAGACTGACAAGAACAAGTGCTTCCCTCTCAGGTCGCTCATAAACCCATTCAGAGGGTCTTAAACCAAGATGGTGGGTTGTATTGTCACTTAAACCCGTGCATCATCGTTGTAATCAACAGAGGGACACAACCAGTGGGCGATGATAGTCGACTCCAGCGTTACCACCATGCATAATAATTGTTAAGCCCTAAGTACAAGGCGGTTCAGGTTGCAGCCATCGTAAATCTTGCACGCATGGCAAACTGTGGCAGTAATATCAGCCGCCTCTACGAAGACTATATTAATCTAACTGAATATATTTTGCGGGAATCTTTGTGTGCAATAGAAAGAGTGTCAATGCTCCAAAAAACACCAGGAAAGATGTTCAGTTGACGGGAAACAGAGGTTATCTGTCCGCCATCTTGATCTAGTAGTCACGTGACTCGGAGACTGGTACGAATTTCGGCGTTGTCCTCTTCAACACTCAATGCATTGTTAATACTGCGGCAACACAACTCGAGAGTGGACGTTGACAATAAAGCTTGTCAGGTTACACAAAAATATCACAGCTTATACGCTTTAGTTTGCACAAAAGCATCGTTTTTACCTGACATTGTATATATCTACGTGAATGCATTCGCTGTGAATTGAAGCGGACGCCATGAACACAGCCACGAGAGGGCGCTGCTGATTGATGGGGAATGCGCATGTTCTGAATGCGGAATACATGCATTGACATGGCGATGATTTCATACATACACAAGCCGATATTATGCTCACTTCACGATATTTGATAACGTAATGTTTTGTTCTCTATTGTGGCGATGAGTAATAGATTCGCTGCAGCGTAGCATGGAGTTCTTGGAAATGCAAAAATGTTTTATCTGTGCAATTAGATAGTCATCCATTACTCATTTTCTGTTCAAACGGCTGCATTTCTTGCAAGACGACCGCTGCAAGCAGCAGGGGGTAAATAGGATATTCACAAAGGTAAAAGATATTCATTTTCTATCAACTGTCATGTATACCGATCGGGACAAACTAACAATTTATGTTCATGTATATTTTTTTTTTCTGAATGATGAAAGGATACTTTCTATATACAGATACAAATATACTTAAGGAAGTAACATGTTTTCGTGAAACATAATTTTTTACAAAAATTCAAATTTGCGTTGGCATTCAGTTATTTAGATATTAAGTAGAATGTAGCACGTGTTAATCTTTTGAAAGAAGTAAATGATGTAACATATATATTTGAAATGAAAGTATGTTTATATGACTAAGTGGAATTTTTAAATCTGTGCTTTTGTAAGCGAGAGAGTGACTCACTATGTCACAGTGGCACATATGGAAACTATGTCAAAGGTGTTTGTACATTTATGTTTGTCAACTTGGTTGTTCGTTCTCGGCAACATTCCAGCAATTTGAAGGTGGGCTTTGAATAAAGAATCTGGACCAAACCAGTGATTGACATTATGAAGCCCCCCCAATATGTCGGGTACAATGACGCGCCACCAACCAAGTCACGGTGCCCTGTCCATCCGAATCCAGTAAGTCGCCTTGTGGGGTTCGACAGGGTTGTTCGGGGCAAGTTTGGGATTCGAACCCAGTAACAGAAATAAAATGACAAACACAGAGTTCGAGATCACTTCCTTTGAGTATTTGCCCTCTAAATTCGTAATATTGTGAATAATTATGGAAACGATAAAGTGAGTGAGTATGGTTTTACGCCACTTTTAGCACTATTCCAGCAATATCACGGTGAGGGGCACAGAAATGGGCTTCACACGTCAGTATACTCAAATGGGAATCGAACCCGGTCTTTGGTGTGACGAGCGAACGCATTAACCACTAGGCTAGAGAAATTAAGCAACGCTGAGGAAGAATTCAGATACCGTAGTATCATGAGGACAATCATCATAATTGTTGAAAGTTCATAGTAAACTTCTAAAGTGCTCCTATACTCTGCGCAAAGCAGAATTTTTCACAGAACTGTCACAATGTCTAAGAACCCATAGAGCGGAGCGAGAACCATTACACCGCAAAAGTATATTTTTAAAACATATTTTACAAAGTTAGTATGTTATTATGCGGGCATTATGACTTCCAGTGTCACAGTTCCACCCCTGTTGTACACACTATATTGTATACGGGTAGCCAAGAAGAATGTCAAGTTTCGTTATGCACGTGTGTCGCCACCCGACTACAATGAAGCTCTCTGTACTCTGAGCTTAGCATAGCGGTGGATGTTAGCCGGCACAATACGGGTACACCCCCTTGGCATGTCAGCAATGTTGGGGGAAGATGCTCTCTAACACCGTTGTACGTCACGGCATACTTTTATTGTCATACTGCTGACAATCGCACATTATATTTCATACTTAGGTATTTCATGCATCTGCAAAGTTTACAAGTGTAAAAGTTTTGTTTGTACGGTAGTTTTTGCTGGGGATGTAGGAATGTGGGGATGTATTATTGAATGAGCGTTGATGTTACTGTCCTGACGTATGGTACTGTAAATTCCCCCACGGTTTTCCCACCATAACAACAACCCCCCCACCCGATTCCCCTTCATCTTCCCCACCCACCCACGCACCACCTACCCATGCAAAATGGTTATTACCACTACTGATATATCTACGATTTAGACAAACCTACTTGTTATACTGGACCTATCAATTAACTGATTTAGGGATTTAAACACACAGTATTGGGCCGTAGGGACTGGGACTTTACCTGAAGCACCCTATCCACATTGCCAATGGTATACTAATCTCAGCAAAACAATATTGAGTTTTGTTTTATGTAGCTTGCTTGTACTTAAAGTGTTCCATTTACCCGGTATGATGGAGTGAGTGAGTGAGTTTAGTTTTACGCCGCACTCAGCAATATTCCAGTTGCATGGCGGCAGTCTGTAAATAATCTTGACCTGACAATCCAGTGATTAACAGCATGAGCATCGATCTACGCAGTTGGGATACGATGACATGTGTCAACCAAGTCAGCGAGCCTGACCACCCGATCCCGTTAGTCCCTCTTACAAGTACGATGGACAGACCATTGGGTGGATTAAAGACTAAGCATTAATTTAGGTGACTCAACTGTAACTTTTAGTAACTGAACACAATTTGCACTATTTTATTAACCAAAAATATATAGTCATACATACCATATATTTCTGTATTTTGCCCTCATTTGCCCTTAAAACACAAAGGTTTCACACCAGTGAAGATCTGGGATAGAACTGGTCTTCAGTAACCCATGCTTGTCGTACGTGAGTGAGTGAGTCAGTTTAGTTTTTGGCGCAGTCAGCAATATTCCACCGATATGGCGGCGGTCTTTAAATAATCGAGTCTGCACCAGACAATCCAGTGATCATCAGCATGAGCACCGATCTACGCAATTGGGAACCGATGACATGTGTCAACAAAGTCAGCGAGCCTGACCACCCGATCCCGTTAGTCGCCTCTTATGGCGTAAAAGAACCAACCAACAAGGGTTTCACAGTTTCACTAAGGGAGCACAACTCACTGGAGTTACGTTCTCTACGTGCTAACTGCATATTCTAGCTTGTCCCATTTATTAACCTTGGCGTATTAAAAGTGCTTAAAAATGGCAACACCTTAGTTACTTTGACATCCGTGTACCAAACGACCCAAACTCGATGTTCCTCACTCAATTAATCTCTACGTATATACCTTACTTTTAATCGTGATTATCAAAACCTTGCTCAACTGTATCATGTTGACCTTGAAGGTGAGGTGAGGTGAAATTGGGTTTTAACGTCGTGCTTGAGAATATTTCGCTCATATGACGACGTGCATGCGTGTGTATGTGTATGTGCGGCTGCTTGTACTAGCCCAGACTTAAGCTGGTTTTATAGTGCTAGCTCACTGAGATACCATGCCGCAGTGAAGCATGAATACCCCACCTCAGACACAGTACACTGACTCCGAGCCGACCAGTCCTTGTTGTACCCATTAATGCCGAGCGCCAGGCAGGGACCAACAAGTACCATATTTTAACGTCTTTTGATATGGGCGCGGTCGGGGATCGAACCCGCGACCTTCCGCTCTCCGGGCGGACGCTCTAACCACTACACCACGGAGGCGGTGACCTTGAAGGACAAGATAACAAATCCAGTCTAACTATAACCTGAGACGACCAGGCTACATACCTGTACTCAGACACACACCTGGTGGGTAGGTATTGTTCAGCACGAGGGTAGCCAGCCCCTTGTTAATTACTACCTGTAGTTTTTTAAGCCACTGACGGCAGTGCACCACTACCCCTCTCCACAACATTCATCATGAGGACCTTCTGTAGCTATTGATGTCGTGTACAATAGACTCAGATACACACCAATAAAACTGTTTATTTTGATGTGAATAACACAGGTTGTTCGGTACATATTTGGTAGTTTTTGTTGTATTAAGATACAGGTAAAACGTATATACCACTGTGTTTCTTCACCGGACTGCAAAAATGTGCAGTGATATCAAATGAACTTAAACAGCTATTAAGATTAATGTATACAGCATATTGTGTCGCGTTGACGTTGAAAGTCGAGAGAAACACGTGCAGACAGTGTAAAGTTTGTTTATGCTGCATAAACTTCTTGATTATTTAAGAATCAAATGTTTGGATGAAAGGATTAATGCTGACGATCTGTAGGAAATAAAGGAAACGCCTATATATTTAAATTCAAATTGATTCAATTTCGTATTTATACTCAACAAAAGAAGTAAGGGATCATGATTATTTCTTTTTGGATATTTTCTTATGATGACTGAGCACAAATAGTCATGATCACTGACATGTTACGTTGAGTATATATAAAAGGTTGAATCTATTTGAATTTAAATGTACAGCTACGTAGTATATATTGAAATGTTCCTGCTTGAATAATGATGTATGGACTTAGAAACAGCTTCCGTTTATGAATAATTGGGCATATGGTGTTGTAGATCTGTTGCTGGGGGAGAAGAGCAGCACCGACTGTGACCGTGCTGACTTGCTGAACTTATGACTCGTATCTCGTAACCTTTCATTACCACTTGTCTACCTCCGCGATCGGTTTACATTTTCTGTGTGGAGGATGCCTGTAAATAAGCTCCTCTGGATCAGATGATTTTAAGTTGCAAACTATCAGGGCGGTGGGGTAGCCTAGTGGTTAAAGCGTTCGCTCGTCACGCTGTAGACCCGGGTTTGATTCCACACATGGGTGCAATGTGTGAAGCCCATTTCTGATGTCCCCCGCCGTGATCTTGCTGGAATATTGCTAAAAGCGGCGTAAAACCATACTCACTCACTCACTCACCGACTCACATGTATCTGTGCTCACACCCTCGACCTCTGGTTTGTCTGAACTACTGGTATGCTGTTGTAGCTGTAGTTGTCGCTGCATGGTGTTGTCAAATTTCTGGAAGAAGGGATAAAACCAGTGCTAACTACTGTTACCACTGCTGCCGCTACTAGAACCACTGCTACCATAACGACTACCACTACCACCACCACCGCAACTACAACTGCTGCTATTTCTACTGTTACTCCACTATTGCTACTACCACTACTACTGCAGCTTACTGCTATTGTTGCTGCTACCATGGCCTTGCTCCAAGGCTGTACTGAATGTTAAGCCCATGGTTCTATAGTAATTCTGTCCTTTACAGAGGCAAGCCTAGAAGGACGCCAGTCTGTTATTTATATATATATTTTTAGAAATTATCATTCAAACTGTTGATTATAACCTTAGAGACTTGTGCAAACAAAATTGCTACTACTAGTACTACTGTTACTGTTGCTGCTACTACTACTACCTCTATTATTACTTTTACCACTGCTATAACTGGCTCTGCTACTGCTGCTGCTGCTACTGCTACTACAACTGCTGCTGCTACTACTACTACTGCTGCTGCTGCTTACTACTACTGCTGCTGCTGCTTACTACTACTGCTGCTGCTGCTACTACTACTACTACTACTTCTACTGCTGCTGCTGCTACTACTACTGCTACTGCTGCCGCTGCTACTACTACTGCTGCTGCTGCTGCTACTACTACTACTGCTGCTGATACTACTACTACTACTGCTGCTGCTACTACTATTACTACTACCACTACTGCTGCTGCTACTACCGCTACTGCTACTACTGCTGTTGCTACTACCACTACCACTGCTGCTGCTGCTACTACTACTACTACTACCAATACTACAAACTGACCTGCAAATGCCACTACTGGGACGGCGAGAAAACCTACAGATTTAGGGTTTTACGATTACACTGAAAACGGTACCGTCCAGATTAAGGAGGTTTCAGCATATGCACATTTCACACCCAAGTACATGCTGTTGTCACCCATGATGCGATAACAAGGTCCGACCGTACTCGGTAATAACCCTGTCACCTATCAAATTTCAGGCCAGAGCTCCGAATCTTGCGTGTATTCAATAGACAAATTGTGTATGAATGAAGGTAGGATGACGATGGCAAGTGCTCCTCCGCTGCAGGCGGATAAAGACGCCCCGTACCGGAGACCCTTGCTCAAATGAAACAACCAGTCCACAGGCACGGAACTTTTTTGTGTCAGACCGAAAAGTTTACAAAACATCCTCTTTCCCCCCCCAAAGCGAATCTCAACATTGTTTAACCTATTATGTGCACAGTGGCGTAGTCCTGTGGACATTTATTGAAAATTTGACACCCATAATTCCTTGCTACTTATTATGAACAGAGTAATCAAGGGGGCGGTTCCGTTCCGCCCAGCGTTGCTTTGGACAGTTGCAGTCCCGGCAGGAGATGGAACATGGGATTAAGAGTTACAATGATGGAAGCAAACGTTTACCCAAGAACGGTCTGAGTGAAAGGATTTAATCATATTCAAATCACCGCCTTTTCAATCATAAATAAGAGTACGGTAACTGACATTTAGTAAGCTGGTATTAGAATGTGTTTACCTATATGTTAAGGGTTTAAACCCACACATGAAACTACGGGATGAAATATGGTTCTATTGAATCGTTATTGGTCACTCTTTGTAGGTGTAAAGGACATGTTTATTGTTTGTGACAATATGTTTCTCCTTGCCAAAACTCCCAAACTCTTACTCCTAGATTTCAAAAAGGTTGTACTTCTCGGTATGGATTTGAGGAATGTCAATGTCTTTATAATGGAAGCACGTCTTACTTCTTTGAGTGGCATTTTCAAAGTTGGGAAGAACAATATTGACAAACTTTATGGAGAACAACTTCTTTTATTTCGTGAGTGCGACGTTTCGATACCGATTCGTGTACAGCTGTCAAGGAATACCTTTGTCTGTAAAGTTTGTCAATAGAAAACACATCGTTTTATAATACACAATGTACGTGCTTACTGATTCATCAGGTGAATGACTCACCTGATAATGGAGTAGGCATATACTCAGAAATATAAGTTCCTCATAATAAACAGGATGACGTCCATAAAGTTATTACTTTATTACTATATAACATTCACATACTTACTTGAAGTATTTCTATTATTTCAAATGCATACTATATTTTCATCTTTCACGACACACAAAAGATATTTAAATGAAATGGTATATCCGATTATCCCTATGAAAAGTGAAGTGGTGTACTTTAACTTAATGTTTCATGTTTGAAAAGCACATAGACAATTTGATGCTGTTTGAAGTGAACATTACATTCTCAGCATTCAAATATTTCATCAGTGACGTCACGGACGTTTAGTCTTGATGAACATCCTTTCCCTAAGAGGCGACTAACGGGATCGGGTGGTCAGGCTCGCTGACTTGGTTGACACATGTCATCGGTTCCCAATTGCGTAGATCGATGCTCATGCTGTTGATCACTGGATTTTCTTGTACAGACTCGATTATTTACACACCGTCATGCAACTGGAATGTTGTTGACTGTGGCATGAAAACAACAAACAAACAAACAAAACAACACGGGCATTGATCATCCCATAACAAGATTACACCTTCAGGTTGCAAGGTTTTGCTTTGGCAACAACATTTTGAAAGAGTACATCTGAAAATATGGACCCCCTTCAGTCGCATCTACACAGGGAGAGCGTTGGCCAGCACCCTGTCCCCTTGTGTATGCCCAGGTAACCGTAATGAGGGCCCAACAAGCCCTGAAACAGTCGCCTGGGACTCAACAAACAATCGCCAACCGCCCGTGCCGCCATTGTAACCTTCCACAAAGACCTCATTTCGTGAATAATACCCGATCATGGCCCTTCATATAGTTTTCATTCAAAGGGGGACAACTACTTGACACATATTGTTTACGATAACCCATTAATGACACTTGAATAACTTCACTTTATGCACGTTGGTAATTACGACTTAGCCAAGGGAGACAACTGTTGTTGGGATTTCCGGGTCCAGCTGTGTGAAGACGAGGCTCGCGACCTTGTGTTCCCAACAGAACCACCGTGATACCATCACAGGAGGTATGACAAGTGATATTACTTGATTCCTCCCACTTTCAGTGGAGCGTGATAACTTTTGTTGGGCCTTATTTACACCCTCTGTGTATTATCGTGTTTGATTTATTCCTTGATGTAACTTGAGAATCAGTTCAGCTTCCAACGGACAGATATTTCAAAATCTCGACCTGCAAGGATTCGGGTCACGTGAGAATTCTGGTGGCAATGACAATGCATATCTTTGGCGGGAATCGTTCCGGAAAATAGCGTCCTGAAAGTGTCCATTTTGATATGTACATCTTTATCTTGGTCGGAATGAATGGGTATAATTGTCATTTATTTATCCCATCTAAAGAACCGGTACCCAAACCCAGACAAAAGTATGTCTGCTCTGAGGATATATTTTGGCGGTTAAGGAAAGTGACTGACTGAGTTTAGTTTTACGCCGCTTTTAGCAATATTCCAGCAATATCACGGCGGGGGACACCAGAAATGGGCTTCACACATTGTGCCCATGTGGGGAATCGAACCCGGGTCTTCGGCTTGAGGAAAGTGAGCAGACGTACATCAATGATGATCTTTGTGCATACACAATGCTTGTAAACATGAGTGGGTAGGGGCGGTGGGGTAGCCCAGTGGTCAAAGCGTTCGACGCCACGCGGAAGACCCGGGTTCGATTCCCACATGGATACAATGCGCGAAGCCCATTTCTGGTGTCCTCCGCCATGATATGGCTGGAATAGTGCTAAATGCGGCGTAAAACTAAACTCAGTCACTCAAGAGTGGGTGTATTTTTCACACAGCTTTCATCGAATTTCCAACAATATCACGGCAGGTTTGTAATAACTGTTTAGATAGTAAGGAACAGCAATTCGAACACATCTCTTCGATCTTGCAGCCTCAGCATGAACCCGATTACATCACAGCTGATTAAATCATTAACATCATTGCCCATCCAGATAAAAACTTCATTAATCCCAGACACCACGGATCGAACATTAACTGATTTTGTGCCAGAAATAGATTTCTCCTAATTCATTATATCACATCTGTGTTCTGCAATCTGTAACCTGTAGCAAGTTGAACGTCTATACATAGATGGAGGTTAGAAATCATGTAGCGTACTGAGACCTTGATGGCGAGATGGTAATTCAAGGCTAGGAGGCTTAAACCACTGACGTTTACGTTAATCCTGATATATTCTGTTGGGACACATCGCAAATCCATGCTACCATCCTCACAATAGCTCTCGCCGATTATGTTAATAAACATATTTTACATTCACTGCTTCTTAAAGGCAATCAATCACCCCCTCCGACAGAGGCCCGGGGGAGAGGGGGAGGAGGGAGGGGGAGATCATCCTCCTGGGAGGTCAGAGGTATGGTATCCTTTACATCTTTATGGGATAATTTGGTCCCAAAGAGTAAACAGATAGCCCTACCAATGGATATGACCTATGTAGCTTCGAGGACAATGATTAATTGGCTCGTTCCACTGACCAATATCGTGTAAAACATGTGAAATGATTGCTCCCCCGTGGCTGGGGTAAGTGAGGGGCGGGGCGGGAGGGGTGAGTGTCTTTGTCAGATGGGGTAACAGAACCTCTCTGAATGGGAATAACCCTTCTTGGGTTGGATAAGAAGTTGGGTTATCTTGTCTTAAGGATGGGCATTGTAAACTGAAGAATACACATAAGATGGCTGGGAAATGGCTGACATAGCCATTAGGTTAATGCCTATTGGTGACCGTTGGTCACTGACGGTCACACCTATAACCGTTAAAAGACGGTACTCGTTACCTTGCCTGGTTCTTATCGTTAATGGGATAAAAGAAGGACTGCTGAGTGTGTAGTCTTTATAATGGTTTTGAGTATGTTATTCGTGTTAAACTTGGTAGCACTATAAACCGAGAGACAGACTCATGCAAGCGCGTTCCGAGGTACACGCATTATCTATGAACGCGATACTGTAATCTCATATCACCTAACCTGTTGATCACGATGCTGACAAGGTACTACCGATGGCGACTGAGTAAGTGTGGATTTACGCAATAATAGTTAATCAATATCACCGAGAGACGAAAATATGCTTCACACATCGTACCCATGTGCTCGGAGGAGGGCTTTCTGTCGTACGACAAGCTTAAATATGGGTTTACCTGTACCACACACCGGAATTCAAACTCCGACACAGTGATTCAGACGACGAGTTTAGCCAGAGACACCCAAGTAAGTCACAGTGACGCAGACAAAGAGATCTGAACTCAAACTCTGACATGGAGACTCACCCAATTAAGTCACAGTGACGCAGACAAAGAGATCTGAACTCAAACTCTGACATGGAGACTCACCCAATTAAGTCACAGTGACGCAGACAAAGAGATCTGAACTCAAACTCTGACATGGAGACTCACCCAATTAAGTCACAGTCAAGCTGACGCTTAGATCTGAACCCACGAAGGGACTCAGCCACGGAGATGCAATGAATCAGATGCAAAGACCCAGTTATGTCACAGATCTGAACCAAAACTCTGACCTGAACTCAAGATCATACCAGTCAGATACTAGTAACGACATTTTTACATTGAAAGTTGGTGACATTAGTTTTACGACGATTTTAACAATAAGCAAGACTATATCACGGCAGGAGACACCAGGCATGAACGTCACACATTGTAACCACGCGAGGAGTCGAACCGTGCCTTTAGCTTGACGAACCACCCTGTCGCCCTTCCCTCATTAACACAATTTCACACAGTATCACATGAAGATAAGGGGGTATTTCAGACTTACTCTTACACTGTGGTCTTCTATAACAATATTCCATAGAAAGTGAAACTTTGACGTGTCTGTACAAAATCATCCACCTGGACACATACGCAACTTCAAAATTCGTACAGCAGAACAGTTTAAAGCAAATTCTTTTAAATTTGACTAAAAGCAAAAAATTAATGGACATCTACCACAATTAATGTCACATATACGAAGACAAGACGTAATCCTGTCCATTTAGCGCCATAATGTTCAGAACACACATTCCGCTTGTCGAACTAAGAAGATCATTTTTTGTCATTGCACATGATGTACCCAGAGATGTTAAAGTTTAAATTCAATTGCACATTAAACTGAGTTTATTGCCGTCGTGAACGAAGACCCCTCCCTGATATCACGTCGAGCGTGAACGTCAACGTCGGCAATGTGGCTCCGGAGGCGTCGAACGAGCCAGATGCATGCTGGGAAACTGGACAGGAGCATACGTATGATGCTGATCCTTTGTTTTCTGTAGCCACTGTGAACTATAACTATAACAAGATTAGGTCCTTTTTATGAAGCCTTGTCTGTACGTAGGATAAACCTACACGCGTTTACGGGTGTAGGGTATATAGGATCGGGTTGATGTGTGTAAATGGGGTATTGGGTTGTGGTGGAGGCTTCACGTGTGATTCAAAACAGTGGGAACATTGAAATACATTATTTTTTTATTTGAAGATGTGTCATGGAAGTATTGTTGCCCTCCTTCACTCGTGGTACTCGGATAGTTCCCATGCTTGGTGGCGTTTATTACTGTTATATTCAATGGAACATCAACATCATCAAAGTGAAATACTCAGCGTGATTTATCCCACAGCATCAAATGAAGATTAATTTAACGCATGGATTATCTGGGAATGTACGTCACATCAGGCATGTGATTTAAACTATTAGCACCCATAGGAGATGCATCTGAATTTCTTTTGTAAATAACAAGACGAGAAATGACTAAACTTCTCTCGCTTTCAGTTAACAGTTCAAATGGGTCAAATGAGTAGACGTGCAGGTGTTTGAACCTTGTTGACATTGTATGGTAGTAAAAGAAGCATAAATTGCATTTCGCAAGAATAGCTTTGTAAATTCCCTTTAAGGATTCATGACTGTAAATTATTTTGTCGAATATGTTATAGTCTGTATGAACTGCCTTGCTAAAGAAAATGAACATTTTAAAACTGGATTTAAATAATAAATTACCTCATGTTATTAGGCTGAAAATGTCGCCAAGTCCTAGATACACATTGAGGCGATGCATGTAATAACGCATATATTACCCAAAAGCAATTCATTTACCATCGAATAACCCTTCTTATTTGTTGCATTTTCAGCAACCATGACTGTTTACTTTATTTGGTCTGTCAGTTCAGTGTGTATAATGGTTATAGTATCTTACTTTGAGGCTAAGAGCGGTCGGGGAAAATGGACCTTCCGCTCTCAATGGGATTTCAAGGACAAAATGGTATGTGTAGCTATGAGTTATTTAGAGTTATCTCCTTTTGGGGCGGAAGTCCGGACTAACGGACCGGAAACGAAGGGTGAAATCGAGAACCCGCATAACATAATGTATCAAGCGAATGAGAGAGTGTGTGAATTTAGTTTTACGCCGCTTTTAGCAACATTCCAGCAATATCATGGCGGGGTCTCTAGAAATGGGCTTCACACATCGTACCCATGTGAGGAATCGAACCCGGGTCTTCGGCGTGACGAGCGAACGCTTTAACCACTAGGCTGCCCCACCGCCCCCAAGCGAATGAGGAATTAGGTAGTTAGGTCAACATTGACGTTAACGGTGAGTCTAATGGTATGACTTCGGTGCAACGGAGGTGTGAACACATTTCTGGTATCTTGTGATATTGGTGAAATAATGCCAAAAGGAGCCATAAAAATCTATACTTAAAGCGATACGTCAAGTAGCAAAACCATCACAAAATGAAGGCATAAATCTCAACTCACTCTCTGTTGTGAGCGAGTGAATAAGGTTTTACGCCGTCTTTCGAAATATTCTGGCAACATCACAGCGAGGAACAGACCGGGAATGGGCTTCACACATTGATACCATGTAGGTAATCGAGAACGGGTCTTCGTTTTGACGAGAGAACGCATAAAACCAACAGGCTAGACCATCGCCTCTCTTGTACATTATTAATACGTCTATAGACAAAGAAGCAAAATTACATGGCTTATAAAATATATCATCTTTTACAAATGAGATGTTACAACGAGATGTTAGAAATACATATTGACTGGCCCATTTTCTGGCCAAGGATTCCTGGAGCTCAGTCCAGAAACACCCGCCTAATCAACGCTGTCAGAACAGCGCCTTGGTGACGTCAGAACCGCCATTTTGGTATTTCCGTACAAATGATGAGATGGCACCCTTGATAAAAACACCAGCGTTAACGCAGAGGTCTTTTCAACTGTTATTTAGTTTTCACTGTACTGACTGTTATCGTTACAGGGTTATCGGTAAGTGTGTTCGTTTGAACATTTCTCAAGCTGCTGCTTACAGCATGGCTGATAGCACCATGGCAGCACCGCTATCGGCTGTCGCAGGTCCTCGATCTCCACGGAAGGCCTATGCGCTACACCGTATCTTGACAACGTCTCGACCGAACACTTACTTTCAATATTTACGCCAATAATTCGGGGATCCCTCACAAACACTGACAACTGAAAATACCTGATGGAAGCGTTGTTGCTGATAACTGCGTTATATCAGATCATCATAATCTTGAATGTACGTTAATTTCATGACTAGAGATTCGTGCCAAATCCTGATCTATCTGTAGCCGATTAACACGTGTCATTGTCACGTGTCATAAATAATCATTGTTGTTAAGGTGTATCGTCTTTAATCCCTGCTTTGATAACATTGGTATCGTGAAACTAGACCACTTCAAATATGCTGTTTTGTTTTGATCTAGTTTGTCATAGTCACCTTGAAACAAACATACCGATAACAGCCTATATAAGTCTATAATAGAAAGCAAGTCTATATTACTGCAATTAAGAGTGTCTTTGAGCACTTTTTACACTAAATTAAAAAGATAATTAAACCCTTTTTGTAAAATTGTTTGATGTCAGAGATCAGACGATAGTCTGTGTTTTCATCCAATAATGTATGAAAATATTTATTTTTCGTGTTTTTAATTCTTTCAAGAATTGTGATATTACATTGCCTTATCAACTTAGTGACGTAACTGTGTCAGCGCGTAGCGCAAGGCACAGTGATCAATTCTGTCACGTGACTGTTGTCAAGAGTTGCCCGGATGTGTCCCAGACGACAATTCCTTGCAAACAGTAGCAATGGAGAAGGCGCGAATGCGGATTTACAATCATTCCTTTGAGAGTTCCTTGGATGAAACTATGGCATCAAAAAGTTTCGAGATTAAGGTGAGCGTTATTTTTAATATTACATTTACACGACAGTACACAGAATACTTTGCACAATATCTGATCATCAACCATTAGACGACATCTTTCGTAGTTTGTCCACAACTATAATAATATTACCATGAAGTATTCACAAACACGATCATCAGCTGATCTAATAATAGACGGTTGATAAAATGCTCTAATCCATGCAAAAGCATGTTCTAAGCGCATGTGAAGACCTGGAGTAGTATCCACAGAGAGCTGGTCTGAATAAGTAAGTCTTCAGCTGTGATCTTCAGGATTGAAGTGGGGAAGTTTATGTCCTAAGGTAACCCGTTCCTCTCAACAGTCACCTGGTAGGAGGAAGAACGCTCACAATATCGGAGAGGGGTTGTCTTCGGTGATCAGGAGGTTTTTCTCTTGTGATCTGAGTGATCTGGGAGGATTGTAAGCACCAATCATGTATCACTGATATTGTGCTGCGATCCCGACGTTTTATTGGTTCCTCGGACAGAAGATCTTGAATCTTCTTCTGAAGTCCATAGGTAACCAGTGCAAGCTCTTTGGATCCCGTAAATTAGGCTCAGATCTTGGTGAGAGGCGCGTCTTGTTACTGAACCTGGTGCTCGGCATAAACCATGGATTGGGCGGCATGGAGTCAGTATAATGCGTCTAAGCGGGTATCCATGTACAACTGCAGTTTGGTATCTCAGTATCTCAAACATGACTCTGAACTAGACCAAGCAACCACACATAGGTGCATGAGAAGAATATACTTGAACGAAAAGTTTAACTACAGTTCACCTCACCTCTCCTTCAAGCATAAATGTACATTTGTTGCACCCTGTTTGTCCTCATGCATACGGTGTAAATATTAAACTTATTCTCTCCCATCCTGTGTACGCTTATTATATCGCGGTACAAGATATGTATTTGGAGCCACTGGGCGAGTGAACATCTAACGTAAATAACGTAATGTTTTCCAAGGCTCGAACCTCCCTACGAACCTAATGTTGCAATAATAAACATATGATCCGCGTAATACCTTGTGTAAATTTCTTGTCAAACTATTTTTCTGAAGCACCCATATATTGCAATAACTTACCCGAATAGAAAATATCACAATCCTTTGACACTGACGAGAGTGATTCCTAATGTAAATGTGTCTCCTAGCAACTTGTTTGGTGATAAAATAAAAGATTATTATTATAGGACAGGATGTTATTCCAAAATTTTAACATATTTCATTTTGGATTGCAACACGTAGGTGAGAAGGCTGATGTGCGTGTTACCGTTAGGACGTTTGAAGATTCAGGTATTGTGTCAGTGTGTGTAATACCACAGACGCTAGTCGGGGACATCTAGGCCTGATATGAGTCTTCATATGTATAAGTGGCGAATGTTGTAATTTTATGGGTATCCTACCTAATTGTTTCAAACCATCCCCATGAACAAATTGAAAGAAAATGCCACACGTATATATTTTCTTGGATACCACTCTTGTAGGTGTCTAGAAGAAGCGGAAAAAAGTATAAGAAGGCGCAAAGTACATAACTTGGCGTTGATGACGCACTGTTACTATATATATGAAACAGTTGAAATAGTATAGCCAATCAAATCAATATAACAAGAGATCGATAAATGAAAACGGGTTGTTTAATGGATAACGTTGTCACTGATATCGAATTCCACGATGAAACGTCAGGTGGAGGAACGTCAGGGTAGCCCATGGGAGAGGGGTGTGTGGAGGAACGTCAGGGTAGCCCATGGGAGAGGGGTGTGTGGAGGAACGTCAGGGTAGCCCATGGGAGAGGGGTGTGTGGAGGAACGTCAGGGTAGCCCATGGGAGAGGGGTGTTTGGAAGGCGACCATGTTTTGCTCAGCAAAGGAATACACTGATGCCGTTCACAACGTGGTATGGACCAATAGGCGCCTCTCGCATGTGTCAACGGAACCATTCGTTATGAACACGTTGACATGTCAAACCTTTGTACCCGATGGTCCCTAGAATGGTGTCAGATGAAGGCGGATCGCATCTCTTACGCCAGTTCACCTGGCATAGATGTCTAGTCAGGGTAATAACAGGTGATCTGGCCAGTGTTCAACAAGTGTACAAAACTGCAATGCATTGGACTATGTTGAACAATTTGAGTTCAGAACAATACTCTAGTTCTCAAGGTGTACAAGGCCCAAAGCTCAATGATACCACATGTATATGAAATATGACACTCCAATATGTAGTTATGCATCTCACTATGGGTATGTACACTCAATGATTTATGACGCCCCTTCACTGTTGTTACGACGTTATGACACTAATTTACTGTTGTTAAGAAGTAATGGCGGTCCAAACTGTTGCTACGGCATAAAGACTCCTCAGCGTCGTGGCAACATAATGACGTCCCCTTCCTGATAATATGGCGTTATATATCCCTGTTATTATGACGTAATGACGTCCCTTTACTGGTGTTATGGCATTATATATCCCTGTTATTACGACGTAATGACGTCCCTTTACTGACGTTTATTATATATCCCTATTATTACGACGTGACGTCCCTTTACTGACGTCCCATTATTACGACGTAATGACGTCCCTTTACTGACGTTACGGCGTTATATATCCCTATTATTACGACGTAATGACGTCCCTTTACTGATGTTACGACGTTACATGTCCGATTATTACGACGTGATGGCGTCCCTTTACTGATGTTACGGCGTTATTTATTCCTATTATTACGACGTAATGACGTCATTTACTGATATTACGACGTTATATATCTTATTATTACGACGTAATGACGTCCCTTTACTGATATTACGACGTATTACGACGTAATGATGTCCCTTTACTGATACTACGACGTTAAATATCCCTGTTATTACGACGTAATAACGTCTTTTCGGTGTTTTCAGAATGTAATAACGCCCATTCGATGTTGTTGCAACTTAATGACGTACGTTCACTGTTATTACGACAATATGACACCTTTCACTACAGTCTCTATGTAAAGACACTCCCTTTAATGTGGTTACGGCGGTTTAGTGCTGTAACTGATCAGCGGTGAGACAACGAACTGCGTCCCCGAAATTCTGACACCTTTTGATCGTACAAACACTTGATGTAGGCATACTTGGATAGATCACCTTGCCTTCATCACGTAGTTAAAGCCGTAGTACATGTCCTTGGATAATAAAAATGTGACACCTAAATGTCACAGATTGACAACAGCTGATTTACCGACATATTACCCACATACTCAATCGACTCGTAAACGAAAGCAACACTTGCACTTCGACCGTGCTCGTCCTTAAATGATTTCAGCTGACATAATAACAACCCTATTGAGGGGGAGATTACACACGTGGCTTCTAAAACACCAACCGAGGCATGACTAAGAGAAAACACCCGGCACTGATTGATTTATGCCATGGCAACTCGCAGTGTATATCGGAACAATATTGACGTCATTGACAACACGTTTACGACACCGACAGCATCCGTGTTATAAACAACAACGCTGTCCGGTATGGCTAACACTTATGACAGGCAATGACAATTTAAATCAACGCGTTTTCATCTATAGGTCATGAAACGACGTGTGATGGATGTTTGCCTGTGTGATAACTAATGGTTGGTGTTAACTAGTTAACTAATAATTATTATCAGTCCTGATGATGCTAGTGTCCGGATATTAATGGAGAATTATCTTTTGATTGCCTGGAAAGATTAGCATTAGTTCGAGGGATTGACACCATAGCTGAACGAGTTGCATTTGGAAAGGGTAGTACATATGCCGTGACCTGATAATTCTGAAATTAGTCTTGTCTGTGTGATAACTTATGGTTGGTGTTAGCTAGTTAACTAATAATTATTATCAGTCCTGATGATGCTATGAGGTGGGGGTGGGGTTTGTTTTTATTTACTTTCCTTTTGGGGATGAGGGTGGGGTGGTGGTGGTGGAAGTGGGGAGGGAGCGGGGGTCTGAGAGACTGATACTGTGACACCATAGCTGAACGAGCTGGAAAGGGGAAGCAAAGATGCCGTGACCTGATAATTCTGAAATAAGTCTTGTGAAAAAAACGAACACCACCATATTTAGCTATTTTAGATTGACTTAAGATTGAATGTCTTGAATCCAGCTGATACCTGGGTCAACGAAGCTAGTTATTACTATCTCGAAGTGAGGTCCCCCAGTTTGCTGAACTCGCCAAGAGGTTCCCAAGTGTTGTAAGTAGCCGAACTTCTACACACCTGTACCGAACAGCAAGCTGCTTGTCAGCGTCTAAACAAAGCTGACCACTTCGGTTCCATTCCTTGGGGGAATACATCTCTTATCGTTCATGCCTGTCGATCTATCAACATGGGCGTGTGATAGTCAATCAGATCTCAGCTGTGGGCCTAGAGATCGTGGGCCTTACTAAGATAGGAATGCGTAACTGTACCCCTTAACACCCCCGGGCAATCCACGTCAACCACCCCACCCCTCAAAACAGCCTGTTCCCAACACGTGTGTAATTGTGAGTATGTTTGAAGCGTGGTACAGAAGACTGACCGTGTAATCTATCACTCACCCGTAGGGCAGTACATCCCTCGCCCTGTCTTCTCGACAATTCCGTTGACCACCTCCCCACAAGGCACGTGCATGCCGTGAGTTCTGACACTCGTCATGCTGGAACTATACAGGTGTAATGTTGCACGTGTTTCTCGTGCATTCCATGTTTGACATTCTTCACCAGTATTTGTATATCATCATAATAATAGAAGCGACTAAATCCTTTCCACATTCATAAAAAATGTATGCTAAAAGCAGAGTGGATTGTGCGATTCTGACTATATCTTGAGTATGTATTTGTTTCAGCAGTATTACAGCTGTGCGATGTTGTTTGTAAACAAATTGAGACTTGGGTATACAATCTAGTGATTGTCACCCTGCGATACGATGACAGAGTTTATGAGGCGCTATGAAATAGTGATGATACCAGGTGTTGGCGAAAAGGTTGAGCGTATATATCTTGCCCCACCGGAGCACCCGTCATAAACATGTGCTAAGTCTAGTCAATTGTTTACCTGAAATAATTCGGGAATGTATGGTATAAGTCAAAATAGGGAATTGCCCATTTTGTCACTGATGCATCACATTTATGCATATTTGTATATCATACATACATACATACATACATACGCACGCACGCACGCACGAACACATTCTCTCAAGCATATGCATGCTCATTCAAACACACACCACATTCTCTCTCATACACATGCACTCATCCACGCCCGCAAACGCGCACGCACACGCACATGCACATGCACATGCCCGTTCCTATATAAGTACAATGCAGTATCCGTGTACCTGACGTTAGGCACCTTATCCCACCTCACCCCAATCTCATTAAAATTATTTCTACCTAAGTCTGTTTATATGGTTCTATCTGCTCATGCCGAAATGTATGTCTGCACAATTTGATGACAATGATCACACAAAAATCATCGTCAACATCACCAGATGTTCGCGGAACGAATCTCCATGATATAACCTCTTTCATCAACACGTACTCAGTACATACACTCATTTCTTACAAGAAGCCAATTTCAATTTTATTCGTTAAGAATTGCCAAACATACGTATTTTTTCAGTTTCGTAACTCACCCCTGCAGTTCATTCCTAAACGACGTTGTACGACATTCGTTTAAAACGCATTTCAATACTTGAACTTACCCAGCGTCCATTGAAGCAAATCAACGAAGGAGATACAGACGTCGGTCTAATGGGTAGACATCAATACCCACATCAGTGGAAAATTACCCACGTTGATAGAAACGAATAATAATAGTCATTTTCGTTACATTGTTGCCGCTGATCCCCGCATTGGCTTTTATTCAAGCATCTTTAAATTTAATAACTTAATGCGTTAGTCCCGCGCCATAGAAGGGGCGCAGGACTGATACATTGAAGATAAGCGAGTGGAAGTCATTCAGAACGCACCTCCTCACACAGGGAACATACGACTGGAAAATATCTCATTGTGGGCTTGACTTTCGGTTGTCGGTGCTGCCGCGTGGTGGAGAACTATTGCCGTAACGAGATAACGACTGGTGATTGTCGGGGCATTGTTGTGGGATGTGGCTGACGATCGCTGTCGGGTATTAGCAGCTGGATAGGATGACTCATACATGCTCGCGCATCACTTCCTGATTGGGGCATGCTGGGTAGATACGGGTAGCTGTGTAGGCAGAGAAAGTTGTTTTGAGGTAGGCAGGGTTTACGGTATGAGTCAGACACACTATTCAAAGCCGATAATACATATGTAAGTGAACTCCCCTTAAAGCTTAGAACTCCAGCATGTAACGAAAACAACAACAAGTAGTGTAAACACAAACAACCCTGGTAGAAAACGATGTCCTAGTTTATTCCTTTCAAATTAAGTAGTGAATATGTGAGGTGAGGTGAAATTGGGATTAACGTCGTGCTTGAGAATATTTCGCTCATATGGCGACGTGCATGCGTGTGTATGTGTATGTGCGGCTGCTTGTACTAGCCCAGACTTAAGCTGGTTTTATAGTGCTAGCCAACTGAGATACCATGCCGCAGTGAAGCAGGAATACCCCACTCAGACACATTATACTGACTCCGAGCCGACCAGTCCTTGTTGTACCGATTAATACCGAGCGCCAGGCAGGGACCAACAAGTACCATATTTTAACGTCTTTTGGTATGACGCGGTCGGGGATCGAACCCGCGACCTTCCATTCTCCGGGCGGACGCTATGACCACTACAACACGAGTGAATATGTAAAATGTCTTCTACTTCAAAGTGGATGTCAGAATGAATTGCTGTGGAAGATAGTTTTGTGAAACCTGATCCAGTGTTATTAACACCCGTGTGTTATGAAATTGAGGTACGAGTCTGTCAGTCTGTCAATATCATTACAAGGGAATCAGAAAAAGCGACAGGTATGAAAGATGTGTATCTATTGGAATCACTAAGCATCTAATATATCTTCTGTGGTAGGTAAAATGGCAGGCAACGGGGACTTGAATCAGAGTTAATGAGTGAGTTTAGTTTTACGCCGCTTTTTTCGCAATATTCCAGCAAAATTACGGCGAGGGACATCAGGAATGGTCTTCACACATTGTACACCCATGTGGGGAATCGAACCCGGGTCTTCAGCGTGACGACTGAACGCTTTAACCACTAAGCTACCCCACGGCCCTTACTCAAATCAGACTGCTCTGTTAGGAAGATATATTTGCAGTATAAGACGCCTGTAAATCTGGACAATTCTTTACACCTCTGACACAAACCGGATAATTGAGGGTTTGGTTTAGTGAGTGTGTAGAGACGGACTGACAGTTCGATGTAGGTGGGGTAGAAGGATGTTGGCATGATGACCATGATGGCATTCTCATCTGTGAAAAAGATTAAATTGATGGGAAGCATTTACCTTCAAACTCCATCTTTATAACAGATGAAAATCAATCTGTCGAATTGTAGCAGCGACTAGATTGGTTTTGGCGAAATAAACGTGATCCTAATTTCATCACCCCAAACTGGTTTTATCTCTTACAGGTAGAACCCCCCCTCCCCCGGCATTCACGCACTCACGCTGTCAACCCCTAAGTGTATTCTTCCAGCTTCATTAATTGCCTGTTAAGACGTAGACAGCCGAGAGAGGTTGACGTGTTTGTGATTTGGGAGCCAAATGTGTCTTGGTGCTTATCTATCCGCCCTATGTCCATGTTCAACCTGCCTAGTCAGCCTAACATTACCACGGATGAATCATGTCCGTTCTATTTTCTGCCGCAGTTTCTTTGTCGCCTCCGTTTATCTACAAAGTTTATTATACACATACACTCACAGTCAGTACCTTACACAAAGTACAACGCGTTTGACACCCATGAGAAACACTCCGTCGCTTTGACATGGCTGAAGTGCCGGAGCTTCTCTATAATCAGGTCATCACTACTAGGTCCACTGACCTACTCTCCACCACGCCCCATATCCCTCCTATTTCCTCCCCCTAGCGTTATCTGTCGCCAAGGAGACCAACGAACCCTTTAAAACATCCACACCTCAGGAAATGCTCTTTTGATTTCGGACATACGTCCGGTGTGATAAAGATCGGACAATCAAAAGAGTCGTTAATTTATAGAGTGAAGTGTATTGAATCGCTGAAGGTCCTGTGTAATGATAGGATGACAGCGTCAAGGTGAGATACCGGTATTGTGGGACAGATACGGCATGGGGGTACGTGACAAAGATCCATCCTGTACATGTCCTGGGTGACAGCGTTATTGTGAATACCTAACAGTTTGTTGACACCTGAAAAGGTAAAACAAAAAGAGTCTTGAGCCCTCCTAAGCACCTGTGTGTGTTTGCGGGACGGACGTGTAAGCCGGTCTTGTGTATACTTGAGAAAGGTCGGAATTGGGGTGTCACCCTTCTGGGGTCTTCTTCTGATGCACTGACAAATATATTACTGGAAACATCCACAGCACGCATACTGAATATCCACTGAATCTCTGCTAGTGTTTCAGATACAAATTTACATATAACACTGTTATAAATCTTGTTTCTCCAACATGCCTAAATTAAACAACGGGGAGAGTTCTATGGATATACATCTTCTTTATTATTGATATGAGCGACGTTTCGGTGTACCTATTAACACCGCTTATATTAATAATAAAGAAGTTGTATATCCATAGAACTCTCCCCGTTGTTCATCACACCATACCCGTGAAGGTCCGGGTTAGAATGAACCCATGCTTGTCGTAAGAGGCGACTAACGGGATCAGGTGGTCAGGCTCGCTGGCTTGGTTGACACATGTCATCGGTTCCCAATTGCGCAGATCGATGCTCATGTTGTTGATCACTGGATTGTCTGGTCCAGACTCGATTATTTACAGACCGCCGCCATATAGCTGGAATATTGCTGAGTGTGGCGTAAAACTAAACTCACTCAATCACTCATCACACCAACTTCTAAATGCCTCTCAAAGAAGTTATGCTTAAATTAGCCAATCTTAACTTAAATTATTTTGCATGCTCAATTCGGTTCCTTTTCCGTTTCCGTATTCTTCATGTACTTTTCATTCCGAAGTTACGCTTTTCTATTTAAGCCGTATTGACGAGTAGAAATGACGTAAGTGATTCTTGAGAATTCGGCAGGCTTTCTCGATGAATCTACTGATTTTCGGGAAACATTATATGAGGGGTGCCCTTGAAATGGAAACCGTGAATGAAGACGACGAGTGATAATCAACACGTCATGATACAGAGGCACTATCAGTAACTCCTGAATAAGCCGCCATTGTCGTCTGCCACACATGGCGATCACCGCACCATGTCCTCCTTGATGAGTTTCCAAACAATACTGTTATCCTACGACTAATATTTACAGAGCCACACACTATTTACCTATATACTACTCATCACCCATAACCGACCTTAATTCATCTGCGCGCGGCCTCTTAACCCCACCTCTCGTGCCGGAAGTCATCGTGATTTTCCAGAATACCGAATAACTCATCCCTGTAACTGCTGTCTTTGAGTTCACAATTACTTTTAGTGTCTCCCTACACCCTGATGCCCAGTCCGTGGTTCTTCTCGACTTGCCTTACACCTGTCTCACTTAAAAGTAGAAACACGCCGGGTTGACGGGGTGCATGACAAGATTTTGAAAGTGTCGATTGGGTTGGAGGTCTTGCAAGACAATGAAACCTAGATACAGACTTGAGATCGGTTTCGCCCAGAACAAAGACTGACTTGACCCAGTTCCAGACGCGTAACAGTCATGATATATACATCAGTACAGAGTTACCTGACACGTGGGTCAACAAGTCATATAAACAACATCTGTCTGGTGCAATTACATGTATACCAAACGTAAATAAGTTTCTCCGTGACACAGGGCCTACCCCAGGCTCTTGATACATGTACAAATAACACGGCCACCGTGGTACTGATGTCATAGTGAGTGAGTGGGTGGCTCTGTGAGTGAGTGAGCCTGGAGGTTGGTGCCGTCCTTTTTGAAGACAAGTAGCATTGCGTTGTGTTAGGTTCAAAATTCTTTTTCATTAGGGGCGGTGGGGTAGCCTTGTGATTAAAGCGTTCGCTCGTCGCTCCGATGACCCGGGTTTGATTCCCCACATAGATACAATGCGTGAAGCCATTTCTGGTACCCACAATTACACAATGAACTCTTAAAAGCACGAGGAAGCTGACAAATTCTATATTCATTTTGGGCACAAAAACCAAAATGTCCAGCGAACTATTGTATTTCATACTTTTATTGGGGTAAAAAGTAAAATCCAAGTTGTCTAGTATTATTGAAATGTATTTGCCTATATACTAACGAAAAGAAGTAAAGGAACGGAAGTAACCCTAAGCAGACTTTTGATATCCTTGACACCGATCCACAAAGCGTTCGCTGCGCTACGACATTCGTAAGCCTATGATAAACTGTGTAGTTACGACTGATCGTAACGTTACGAAAGCTTCGTGGATCACGTTCCTGTATGGAGGGCTTGCTATGTTTGGCAATGCACTGACCCAACTTTTCAATTCTTTCAACGGACATGAACTGCAAAGAGCATATGTTAAATTTCTTTCTGTTCTCTTTATAACCAATGTCAGTATATAAGCATGAAAAACCGCTTATCTGCAAGAGCGGGTTTCAGAGACCTTGTCGTCATAGTCACAGAGCAGGATCTTGCAGCATTCTCGAGTGCAAGATATCTGAAGACAGTATGCTCGTCTGTGAAACATGAGAACATTATAGAGAATAAATGTATGGTGATAAAGGGAACATAAAATGTGTTTCAATAGGACCCATTCTGTTGAATCATCCAGCGGTGTAAGATTATTACATCATAGAGGTCGGATGCCGAAATGTAATACATGTGTACCAGGTGTGACTCAGGGACCCAGCCAGCGGGGCAAAACAAAACATACACTTGAAAGCTGAATTGGACCATACAATTACTAACCTTATCAAAACGTTACCAGGCTTCACCAAAGCACCGTCAACTTTTGATCCCAAAACACCAGTGTCAAATACGTCTCCGTCGAAAATCATTTTATATGCATTTGATTTTTAGTACCATCAAACATATGAGTCGAATTGCTTTTGCCTGGCAGTTTACTTAATGCACATGAGGCTGTGGGGTAGCCCAGTGGTTAAAGCGTTCGCTTGTCACACCGAAGACCCGGGTTCGATTTCCCACATGGGTACAATGTGTGAAGCCCATTGATGGATATATTGCTGGAATATTGCTGAAAGCAGCTTAAAACTAAACCTGCTCACTCGCTACTGTACCTAAAATATCTGGAAGTTCATATTCTGGTCGGAAAAAGAACTGATTGTCTCGAACTACGGATATGTCGATGTATCATCGATGATGCACACGACTTGATTTGGTGACGAAATAAATGTATTTGGTTATGGTCTTTAATACAAAAAGATTTTACTTATCGGGGAGATGCTACTGGTACACCACCCGATGGATGGATCGGGTGGCACCGAGGTATGTAGCTTCTCTAGTATCTAGAAACCACTTAGCTAGTGCCAACTGGTTTGAACTGAATCCAGTTTCCAAGATGCAGACACGGCTGTCGAGTCATGGCTGTTAATAGTAATCAGTCTTCTGCATCATTGTACTCGTATCTGCACGACTTGTTATAGATTCAAACAGATCCGTGCAAGTAGGTGCCTGTGTCTACCATGAGATCTTGCCCCAGACGAGAAGATTTCATTACAAAAGGTTAGAAATCCTACAATCAAACCAGATTCCTCTTCACGTTTTAAATATATGGTCCTATTTTGAGCCGTTATGATTTGTTGTAGTTCAACACCGCTCTCATATTCACACTAATTGACGATGGGCAGTGCATTATCGTTCCTGAACCAGGCAATCCCGTGATTGAGAACCTAAACATCTATTGGCGCAATTGTGATACATCCAATACCCCAAGGCCTGATCACTCTGTCCTTTCAGCTGTCTGTTTACTAGGGACCTTTATTCCAATCCGGAATCGGGCGGTGGGGTAGCCTAGTGGTTAAAGCGTTGGCTCGTCACGCCGAAGACCCGGGTTCGAATCCCCACATGGGTACATTGTGTGAAGCCCATATCTGGTGTCCCCCGCCGTGATGTCAGTCAGTCTTATCCGGAATCCAAACTAACCATCTCCCTTACAGGAGCCGGACCAAGTCTACATCTTCAATGGAGGATATACCTGGCTCTACACAGTATTCTGCTCTCTGCACCGGTGACGTGGTATAATATCTACTGACAAAAGAGAGTCGGGGGGATAAGGGTGAGGGGGACGGGGGGATAAGGGTGAGGGGGATCAGATGAGCTAACGGGTTATGCCTGTGATGTAAACAGGGGACGTCAGTAGACCGTGACAAGGGACCATGTTCTCAGAGCGTGATTGTGTATGTGCATGACACAATTCTCTCATACCGTATAACACAACATTAAAACCTTCTGAGTCTATGATCGTCGAGTTGCTCATTGCGTTGCAACAGTCACCTCCGAGGTCGACACACTTCTGTACCCGATGATGAGGTTGTGGAAGAAGTCCTTCTTGTGGTAGAAGGTCCCTTTCAGCAGAAATGATGTCATCATGATTTGAATAATGCTTGCCAATCGGGGTTTTCTTTAAGTTTGGGAAGAAGTGGAGATCTGACAGGGTTGCGTCTCTGATGAACGCGGGGGATGTTTAGGATGAGTTCAAAACCACAATCAGCCATGGCGAAGACAGACTTGTGTACCACTGCATTGTCCTGGTGGTTCAACACAACTTGGATGATACAAGACAAATCTTATGGATAACAACTTCTTGATGTATTTTTCACAACGTTTCTGGGCTAGTTCTTGCCCCTTCTTCAGGTGAATAATGGTGATAGTGAACAGGACCGTATATATAGATGTACAGGAAATTGAGTATATACAAGGGAAGAAGGAGGTATAATTAAGTATGTACAAACAATGCAGTGAGATGGATGAGTTTTCCACGATGTCTAAACTTGATATTCTCACGCAGTTTCCATGGCATATTAGTCAATATTGGCCATCGTCTGACGTTTTTGGGGGTAATTCAGCTGGAGAAGTCTATAAGATTAAAAAATCCGCATCTCTATACTTGCCATCTGATGGAACAATCTTTGATGACTTCAACGGAAGAGACGTTAAATGTTTAAACTGATGTGTCGTACATGGTTGACATTGGTGAACCCACGACTCATCCAAGGTCAACAAATTAGGATCTATCTTCAAAACCACGTTAAAGTTTTATGAGAGATGACCAGCCTGGAACGTTTCTGGTCAGAAGTCAGAAGCCTTCGACGCAATCATACTGACCCCTTTGTCATGCTCCAGTGTATTTCTCAGACCGTTCCAAATCTCTCTGAGAGATGCTTGCTCTGTTGGCGAGGTGACGTGTTTTGAGTCGCCGATCATCCATAATTACCTCAAGTATTTTATCAACATTGTCCTCAGTGGTGGCAGTTGAAGGTCTTCCTGATCATCTTAGAGGTTCTCCCTTCTCTCCTCCCATCCCCCAACAGCAACAGAGAATATCTTGTCGCATTGATGCCCGCAGAAATATGCTTCCCAGAAGTGTATTTGGTTCTAATGCAGTCTGTAATCTTGTAGTCACTCTATATGACTGCATTCACCATCCAAGCCAATAGTCACAATATATATGATGACTGTTTTCATCATAGATGTCGGCTCGGAGTCCGTCTGAGTCATGCTTCACTGCGGCATGGTACATAGACATAAAACACTGAATTCATCATAGACGTCCATGGTAAATATATATAACTCACCTCATTCATCGTATATGATGCTTGTATTCGTCTGAAGTCACCATACATCCCATTTCACTGACGTTTTCAATATATATTTTAATGTTCATAAAAGATGCAAGTATGTACCATTTACCATAAGCTCATGATCTGATCTACAAGTCGTAGCATATATTATCCTTGCACCCAATACATTCATTAAACACGTATCCATCGCACATGCCTGTACATCAATACCACAGCCTGATCCCAAACACCCTCGTTATTATTTCCATTATATACGGTATCTGCCATGACTACTAACACAACCAACCCAACAATACAGATTCAGACAGACAGTCAGATAACCTACATTTCAGTCTCGACAATTTAATATGAAAAGCTATAATTCGCAAGAAACTATTACATCATTAGTATTTTTGCAACATGTTATCATGCATAATATGCACCGCTTGAGTGGCTGTATTCCAATTTACATAAGAAAATAGTCATGATGTTTAAGCTTCGTCATTGTGATCTAACTATGCTGGGCTATTTATGAGCCATGCCTAATATTTCACTAACTTGTTGAGGACTCCGAACAGCGTGTCGTGACTGGAATAAGCGCCAGTCCCATACTGGGTTGGATGATTAAATCAAAACTGTCAGATTTAACATGGCTGCACAGTCATTGTGGCTAGCGCAGCACGGGGTTAATATTTGACACACGCACCTGTTCCGAACATGCAGGATGCCGAGCATAGGGAAGACCAATATTTATGTAAATTTAAATGAAGTTCTGTTTTAATTAAGAAATGAAACGAAAACAAGTTCGTGAAATTAAAACAGTAACATTCAAGACGGATGCGATGGATTTTCATCACGATGGTCATTTTTTCTGTAGCTGTAGGTTGATTTATGGGAGTAAATATTTTCATGTAGTCAGGATGAAACGGTGGGGTGTATACCGCTTGTATCGTTAACCACGACAAGGGATATCGAATATGGGGTTTCCACATATGGATTGGAACTCGGGGTTTCAGTGTGTACCGCTTGTATCATTTACCACGCATTGTATACGGAATTTACCACGTCATAGGGATACGAAATGTGGTTTTCAGTTGTATACGGTACTTAAACACGACAAGGGATATTCGGGGTATACCGCATATGGATTGGAATGGTTTTATAATATCATTAGTGAGTGAGTTTGGTTTTACGCCGCTTATAGCAATATTCCAGCAAAAAATCACGGCAGGGGACACCTCAAATAGGCTTCACACATTGTACCCATGTGGGGATTAGAACCCGGTTCTTCAGCGTGACGGTGAACGCTTTAACCGCTAGGCTACCCCACCGCATCTTGTATCATTAACCACATGGGATACAGAATAGGGGTTTCCACATATGGAATGGAACTCGGGTTTCGGTGTGACGAGCGAACGCCTTAACAACGAGGCTCCACCTCCGCACCTTCAGTCAAGGAATTTAAGAAGCATTTGTAATGCTAGTCATTACTTCCCTCTTGAAGAATACCGTGGGGTTGTGTGTTTGTATACTTGAGGTTATGTACTTACACTCTAAACAGTGGCTCAGACTGTACCAGTCGACTCATCACGATACGGTGATACACAATTAGGATGCTGCACAGATCGCACTTAACTTGAACAAAATAAACAAAATGGACGTAAAAATTACATGTCTCAAATTAAAGTCATGGACGTCATGTGAAGATAAAATGGACAACAAGAATACGATCACGGGATCTCAGAGACATTTTGTAGAAACAAAACACATAACTGAATCCTTTTAAAACAGCTCAACGTTTGATACATATTCAGTATATTTTAAAGAGTGGTTCATTATACTTGTCATCGTGGTTCGTATTCCCTTCAAGCTACCACCCCTCAAACATTGTAAAGTAATTATATGCGGAATAATTTAATTTAAAAAAAATACTTATGACTACGTATTTATTTATATACATGTATATGAACCAACTCATACATATTGAGTTTAACGAAATTCCAATCATGCTTGTGTTAAATTTCGCAAATACAAAGGATCTGCTCAAATAACAAGCAAAGGCAGTTGTCAGATAAACCTATTCACAATCCGCCATTGTCAGGCATGTTAAAAATGGAAATGTCTACATTACTAAATTGAGCAAGATAAGAGAAAAGGAATCGTTAACGCTTGCTTATGTTCTGGTGTGACATTGAATATATCTCCACATTATTTACAATAATGCGCAGTTGTCACTGCAGTCAATGAGACATCGTCCAACTGTAAAAAGTATTTTCCACACGACTGCTTTTTAAACAATCCCGGATCACCAAAATGTGACCCTGGCCTTATTTTTCACTACGAGTGATACATTAATTAACAAAGCAAGACTATCCTATTCCTTCTCAGTTACCTTACACAGGGTTGCAGGAAGATCCTGCAAACCGCATTGACAGAGGCTCGTCTAGAAACACACCTGTAGCGTTCTGGGACAGGTGAGCATGGATGAGCCTCTATTGAAACGTGTCCTTTCCCTTAATCTAAGCCCTTACGTGAGCTATACGTGGCGTGTCGACTAACTAAGGCAATATTGTCTTAGAGGATACAAGCCTTCCTCAAACATATAAGTATATTGTTTTGTGGTTAATACTAGTTATCACAACCTCTCATACACTGTTCAATATTATTGTTCACCTTGGAATAATATTTGTTTAAAACAAGCTGGAAGGAGATTGGTTCAGTCGGTTATGTGACCCTTGCGATGACGTTATCAAGTCAGAAAATGACGTTTAAGAACCAAAGGATCTCTTTATGTTTATTTCTAACACTTTTTCTTATAGAATGCATAGGCGGATCCAGACGGGGAATGCAGGGGTGCGCACCTCCGTTTTGTCCTTAAAGTTTATTAAATGACCATTGAAACTCTCGTAAAGAAGTGTGCAAACCACCCCCACCCCTCTAAATGGTGTGCACCCCTCCTTTCTCAAAAAGATGTATCCGCCCCTGGAATGAGCTTTGTCGTTTTTATTAGCAAGGAGTTCTAGAAATTGAATATATTGATGCCTATACACTGTAGGCCTATGAAGACTGTTACTGGTGTACATTGTGTCGGTCTATCATGGCGTGTGGCTGTAATATAAACATAGCATCTTATCCAAGTGGTTGCAAATTGTTTGCATAAAGTTTATTGGTTATCCTTATTAAAAGATTGCAACTCGGCCATGAAGTGTTTGCACTTCAACGTGAATTATTATTGGAGCAATGTTACTACGAAAGGCAAATGGTGCCTCGTATCGACTAAAACAAGTAAACGAACAAATAAACAAACAATAATAAATCATTATCAGTATATATATTATCCCTAAAACCATCCTTAAAATATATAATTTGTCATTTTCTTGAGGAAGCTCCCTTGTAAGCGGAGAAGGTATGTCAGTTTTTGCCTCTCCTTTTCAGCAGTAAAGCATTGAGTTTGAGTCGACTACCCATATTAACCTGTTGCATCGAACGGGGTAACAGTATAACTCTGGCATAAGTCTGGACTACAAGAAGCAGTTCCAAAGGAAGGACAAAAATACCTCACTACACATACACACCCTTCCACCAAGACAATAACACACCTTTGCAAGGTTGATGAAAAAAATGCTAATATATATGATATATACACACACAAACGTATTAACATTTTGAAATGTTTGTGAAATCATATTCTTCTCTCTTTAATTCGGGGCGGTCGGGTAGCCTAGTGGTTAATGCGTTCGCTCCTCACGCCGTAGCCCGGGTTCGATTCTCCACATGGGCACAATTTGTGAAGCCCATTTCTGGTGTCCCCTGCCGTGATATTGCTGGAATATTGCTAAAAACGGCGTAAAACCATACTCAGTCAGTCTTATTAATTCAAGGGCATCATCGTCGTCATCACCATCGTCGTCACTATCATGATCATGCAGAAGCAACAGCAGCATTGAATAATGATGATTGTTATTGTGATCATGATTAATATTATCATTCTGTATACTGGAATGGAGGATTGCTCCCAGTATACACTTGTGGCAATATATGGCCGTATATCTGTGTTGTTTTGTTGAGATGAGCGCTACTTGAAATACCTCTCCTTGTTGCCTCCATCTGTAGATGCGCTCAGAGCCTTTGTGACGTCTTCAGGGCCATAAACCTTGACAGCTACGTGAATATTTTACCCCAGAGACCTGTCAACTATAACATGTTTTAAGTGGCATGAATAGCTCAGATGGAATTTTTAAACCACAGCCCAAAACATATAATTATGTAGTTTAAACCTGCTAAAATTCACAACCATTTAAACAAATTATTGAAAAACATAAAATTCAAATTTTTAAAGAGTCTACAACGGAAGGGTTTGTTAATGTTGGTCATAGAAAACGTGAACCAGCGTCGCTTTCAGATCACACAATACTCAAACTATGCAGTTAACAGACAGAACCGCGGTTGGCGCGATAAGGGTATATGTTTTACCTGTGCAGGTAATATAGATAGATATTCGGATAAGGTAGACTGCCGTTTTCACTGTACATCAAAGAGCCATCTATTCTAGTCTCGTTCCCGGCATATTTGACGTTAGTACAGATTAGCGCCGGCCTATCCCTTCAACCAACTGTCCCCATTCTAGTGCTTGTTGCGTACCTGTGTTAGAGAACTGTGGGTTGGGGATAGGATTGCGTCTGAAATTCTTTTTATCACCAAGCATGACCCTGAATATTTAATGAAAAAAAGGATCGGGTGAAGATCTGTTTTTTTTAATAGAATAAATATGACCCTGAATACTTTACGGAAAGCACCGGGCCAATATCTGTGGGTTGTTTTTCGATAGCCTTTTCGTAACGAGTTACGACTAAATATTTGATTAAAAGTGTAGTGCCAGAATCAGTTTGTAGTAACTTATTTTGTTACATCCTGGGATGTCTACAAATGAGGATGAATTTCTGCTTTTTGTTACTTCAAATTTCGTTTTGAAATTGTATTATTATTGTAGGATTTCAAATTGGATACACTATTTTGGAACAAATGATTAAAAATAGTAATGTTAGAAAAAAGGTTGGTATTTTCATATTCTTAAGGAAGTAATTGTACGTCAGAATACTACATATGATAAATGACTTGGCTATGATTAGTCATAAACATAGAAATATACTTATGACATCATAATCGTGTCTTTCTTGTTTCGATTATGTTCAGGCTACAAGTAAACTCTACAAATAGGACACAGGTATTGACAAAAATATACAATGAATTACATAGCGGGAGTAAACACCTGTTTTATAGGCAGCCTGTGATAAAATACATATATTCAGTGTTAGGACACTTTCAAGGATATAGGTATTCAAGTTGTAACGGACAAAGTTTCATATTCAAACAGGTCACGTGATCCCTTGAGTGACAGGTCACTTATTCATTGCAATGTACACTTGTGATACAGCTGGGTGTGCCTCAGGGTGGGGATATATACACACATACATGTATATCGGGTACCGTAAACAACATGGACAAAGATCTCCAGGCCGCCCCTATTTATACTGTTTGTGAACATACATCCCTTGTCCTACAATGGGACTGACTAGCAGAACACTCACTCCGGGTGTGGTACACTATTTGCTGGGAAGTGTGGAATTAATTCAGGTAATTCGCAGGAAAATAGATTTATAGGATATCATTTTGATACTAAACAGAGTGGTGGAAAATAATGTCTACAGTCATTTAGTAGTCGGTAGGTAAGTGTGTCACTCTCACGTCGCTTTGAAAAGTGTCTAAGTTATAGTTAATATGAGTGGAAAATTGAAAGTGATGTAGGACTTGGCATTTTACTAATTTTTGTGAAAGTTGGTGCTGGCCAATGATCATAATCAGCGAACCACAGGGATTCGAACTCACGATCATTCAATCATGACTCACACCTGTATAAACATAGCGCCTTACAGCATTCCAGTTTTGAAGACGAGGTCAACCGTTTGTGTGTCTTTTCCCTGTTTGTCGCGAAGAGTCAACTGTTTATTAAAATTCTTACATTGACGTTGATTTGGTAATTAAGTTCACACGGTTCTTCAACCGTCAGCATGACGTAAATTCAGCAAGGATTCTATATCAGTTATACATAGTCTGCCACAAAGGGACATGGAGAGGTGACATGAGATGGTCATGGAAAGGCTGGCCATGTCCCATCGTACAGTCAATACTATGTTAAAGTCGCTGTTCAGATCTACGTCGCTCTTACTCGTAGAATAGGTGATTCATATACATCTTGGTGTAAACAAGGTGGAAGTAGGACTCCAGTTGGAACAATGAAAGCTACAGATTCTTCTACACTAAATCAGAATCAGTTGTTTCCCGAGTCGTTTCAATGCAGACTGAGATATCTGGCAGCTGTGATTGGATGATATCGAGAAAGATTTTCATGATTTAAAAAGCCCACCTTTCCAGTAATTAAAGCCAAACACATATTTTAATACTCAGTGTCGTCTTGTTTTAATTTAATGAATTATGTTGAATATGAGCACAGATATTTTCAAGTAGGTGATATTAGGTGCGGAGCTATGGTTTGTGTTGAACTTTCTTTTCTCGGAAAAGAAGTCAATTAAACTAGCTAAAGGTAGTGTTTTTATTGCAGCTTTAATGCCATGTATGCCACACTATGTAAGTGTAATGGTTGTTGGATGCCAAGTAAAATTTTGTTACAGAAGTTTGTGGGAAAATATATGGTTTCGTGAAACCCGTACAAGAACACAACACTTGGTTCACCCCAATCACAGGCGTTAACGAAGACCATTTGTTATTAGGTGGAGCATATATGAGCTTCTTATACCACATCCCCAAGTCCTGCGAGTGTATGTCTTCTTCATACAGGAATAATTATGTTTCTTTATAACATGATATTTACATGTACACAGATGACTTCCTAGTATTGCCAAAGATACTGAGGCACTGTACCTTTACAGATGTGTAAGAACAAGTGAGAGTAAAGTCCGAAAACCCTCCTATCCACTCACTTACTCACTCACTCAAACAAATAATGTATATTCGTGTAAAAAGAAACAGTCGAAGGTAAAAATTGATTTCGTAATTCCTTCCAAAATTTTCAAAATAATTATCAAAGGTCATTAAAAGCGAGCTTATTCATGCCAACCTCACATAATTTCAAACTATTTAATAGTTAGAAAAACGGCCCTCCAGACTGTTGTTTTCAGTATACTATCAAGAGAATACTATCCAGTTATATCAGTATTCAAAACAGGCACGATGACAAAGCATGACGTACATATAGAGCCGAGGTTATTTTAAGAATAACATATCGCTGATGAAAGATGGAAGCCAACATTCATGTCCGCCTACTATATACTGTACAATGTACAAGAGACAGGTACTAGACTTGTATTTCTCCAGTCTGTACACTGTACGGCAGTGTGTGTATTCAGAGCAGGTCTCTCTGGGTCGCCCTACCTGTTTAAACGACAGGGTTCCCATTATACGTCGGTGATGCTGGCATTCAACAAGTGTGGGAGGATGGGGTAGGGTCTCCGCGGCCTCGATGAAGCAGCACTTTTAAGTCTGGTCCACTTAATTAATGCCACACAACTTCAAGGAAACAGTCGTACCGGCGGAACGGGATGGACGGCAATCCTTGTGTCCAACATCACATCGTTGACTGCCTCTCTGCTTGATGCCAAGGCGTAACGCTTAATGGAATCATAAGAAACTTATATAATATAATAGCAAATATTCACGGTGATGTTGGGATGTGGCTGCATGTGTTGTGAGGAGGATGTTCGGTGGGATGGTTTTCTATAATCCACAGTATCAGTACATCAGTACTGAAACATATACTGACGGTGAAAAGAAAGTATACACCAAGAAATAAAAACAAGCTGTTCTCCTAACAAGTGTATTAGTTATTTGGACATATTAAAGTTTACAATATTACGCATCAGTGACAAAAATAATGGCCGATATATGCAATTCCTTAATTTGACTTGTAACAAACGTTCCCGTATTTATTTTAGGTGAAGAATTGACTAGCCTTTGCTTTATGACCGATGCCAAGTGCTCGCGAAAAGGTGAGCGTAGTCCTACCTCATCTCAAACGACCTCCACCAATTGAGTGCACCCTGAACTGTCTATCTAGATGTCTAGTTTCGTAGATTAAGATAATGGAACCATGTTTATCATCGGTATTTCCCTTGTCTCGAACTAAGCATTCGTCGAACTATATTCGATAGTTCAAGGGCTTTCATTGTTTTCATTGAAGAAATGTAGATGACATGACAATAAAAATGTCAAACTGAAGACACGAGTTCAATTCTCCCCTAGGTAGGGACGCCCTGAACGGGATTGATCGTCAACTTTTGGTTTGTTGGTACTTCCAACACAAATTGTGAAACATTGATCGTATTGGCATCTTTAGTTAGTGAAATCAAGTAAATCACGACTGTATGAAGAACATGTTCAATACAAGAGACAAACAAGTAACATATAAACAAAGGAAAATCGAACTTTCTTCAGGAAATACGTTAATCGAACTTTCTTCAGGAAATACGTGCAAACGACAGCGTTTGGTGTTTATCTTTACATATATTGACGCTCGTGCATAAGATAGTTGTCAATCCTTTGTACTAACACGTGTTATGAACATGTATTTTTAATGATCCCTCATTTTCTAAAGTATAGTACCAACCATCCTGTTCTAATCTGTATTGACCCGCGAAGGTCCGGGTTAGAATTGATCTTCAGTAACTGATGCTTGTCGTAAGAGGCGACTAACGGGATCCGTTGGTCATGATCAGGCTTGGTTGAAACATGTCATCGTATCCCCATTGCGTAGATCGATGCTCATGCTGTTGATCATTGGATGTTTGGTCCAGACTCGATTATTTAGAGACCGCCGCCATATAGATGAAATATTGCTGAGAGCGGTAAACAACAAACAAACAAACAACAGCATTTAACTACAGCAAGACAGAACTGAAGGAATCTCATGAAGGCGAGAAACATTTACAAACACTTCATATGCCAGTCAAACTAAACTCACTCACTTACTCACTCTTTTCTATTTACTCCCCCTGCTATAAACGTTCTTATCACGAAATCGACTTTTTGCAGCTACTTAATGTATCAGCCTCAACGGGTTATCACGAAAACATAATTTATGAACCACAGGTCAAAC